>NC_069657.1:127459280-127762310 GCF_027244095.1 Hemicordylus capensis
ATGAAGAGCTGGTGCTTTGAGTGTGCTGCTGTTGCCTTTCAAATTAAGGCAGCATATGCACTTGCACAGATGGGGGCAGTTTTCACCAATCTCTCTTGCCTCAGAGCATCCTGGTCACTGGGAGTTCTTCTGGGGGCAGGGGACATAGGAAAAATCACATCCACTCGTGTGACCAGTGGGGTGCTGCTATGCAGTACAGAAGTACCAGTGCTCTTCACAGAGTGCTGGTGCTTCATTAGTCAGGATGTTGACCACTGTGTTTTTAAATGTCCAAAATAATGACATGGAAGTGAACTATTCTTCTAATAAAGGATTAAGAAAAATTCCCAATAATTACACAGGGTCCAGGATCCACCTAGGCCTGGAGCAAATGCAATATCGTGCTCCATCTTAACTAGAGATGTTGCTGAATTTCTAGGACTCTGAAAAAGAATTTTAGGGGTTTGTATAGCTTGCCTCAAAGGAGAGCCAATGACTGAGCAGGGACAGCTTCTCTTCCCTGTCTGTCCTGTGTAAAGCAAAGCAATATGGCCCACAGGAACAGGACCTGTAGTGTTTTGTTTTTTTAAGGTAGCCCTGTCCCCATTGTGTCATCAAGGGGAAGACATAGTAGCTCTTGGGACAGGTAGTCTTCCCAAAGGCTGTAGGGCATTGTAACAGCCCTTGGAGAGACTAAGAGTGATGACACCATCCTTTTGATAGCATACTAGAAGATGGGGAGGAAGGTTTTTTTAAAAACACACACACACACACACACACACACACACACACACACACACACACACACACACAAAACACCCTGCAGACCTTGATCCTACATGCCTCATTTCACACAGGACAGTAAGGGAAGATGAGGTGTCACTGCTCCCTCTCATTAGACCCAGGAAGAGAAACTACTGCTGCTCCTTCTTTCCACCAAGCAAGTAATGAGTAACTAGAGTGTGTTTGAAGGGTGGGATCTGGTGGGTGTTCTGGGGAAATTTCTGAGTCTTGAACTAGCTCAAAAATATCTCCTCCCCCTCCACTGATTTTGGGAGGAATGTCGGCTTGGCCATCCTTACTCTTAACCATGGTTAATAAATTGGGAGCCTCTATCAAGAACACATATGACCTCCTCCCACTCCTCCTCTCTCTGCAGTGAACTCCTCATTCCTACATTAACTGCAGATAAGTAAAATGGTGGCAACAACCTTAACAGTGGTTAATGTTAACCAGAGTTTTCCTTAACACAAGAACAAAGTAACTCCAGTCCTACCTGGAGATGTCAGGGAGTACATGTGGGACTTTCTGCATGCAAAAGAGATGCTCTGTCCCTGAGCTGTGGCCCCCATACCACAGGCTGGTGTTAACTATTTTTAGTTAAGGCTGGTGTTAACTATTTTTCTTAACAAAAGTTAGGAGTGGGAAATTTTTAGAAAGGGTGCAAGCAGGGACTGCACATTCTCAAGCCCGGCTCTTGATTTCTTAACTGTGTTTAAATGGGATCCAGCATCACTGGGGATGAGGATGTAGCTTGTTGGCAGAACATCTGCTTTGCATGCAGAGGATCCCAGGTTCAACCCATGGCCATCTCCAGGTAGGACTGCAAAAGACTTTCACATGAAACTTTGGAGAACTGGCTGCCAGTCAGTGTACACAATACTGAGCTAGATGGAGAAATGAACTGTATCATTATAAGGCAGCTTCCTATGTTCCATACCAACTCCAGTCCCTAAATAATTCATCCAACTTATTGAGTGGTGATGGCCACGACCACAGATGCATTGTAAAAGGGGTTAGACACATTCACGGAGAAGGTTATAAATGGATGTTAGCCATGATGGATATATGGAACTCCCAAACAAGAGGCAGTCTGGCACTCGATACTAGTGCTGGGAGGAGAGCAACAGCTGGGGGAGATTATTGCCCATGTCCTGCTTGTGAGCTACCTGGAAGCACCTGGTTGGCCACTCTAGGAAGGAGGATCCTGGACGAAATAGACCCTTGGTCTGATCAAACAAGTTCTCCTTATTTCAATATACTAGCATGCATTTTTAAAATGTTAAAATAAAATAGTATGTAAGCACATGAAGCTAAACAGGTCTTAGCCTCCTTAGTTACTGGATGGAAGACTGCCTCGGAGTGCTATGTATAAGCTTCTTGAAGGAAGAGCACAATAAGTGAAATGAATGAATGCAAATATCAGCATTTTAAAGAAAAAATACTCTGACAAGTAAATCTGCAGAAAATTTATACAAAGCTGTGACTTATGGCACAGACATTTCTACGTTTGCCTATAGTGAATGTATTTGTTCAAAAAACACAAAAGTGAAACAAAACCATGCATGCCTGACGTCAAAGAAAAGCCTGTTTTCCCTTAATACATTGGAAAAATTGTTCATGCTTACGTAATGACTGCCCCCGTAATACTGCCAAGGTCACTGTGCACATAGATTTATTTCCATAAAGGCGACAGTAGTGCCTGGAAGCAGCTTATTTCATTCTCGCCTATTTCGTAGTCAAATTCAACTTTAGGAGGCAATTCATAAGTTTTTTGTTCAAGAAAAAAATATCACTGCATTATCCTCTGTGGGCAGTAAATTCTGAGATTAATATTATAAGAGGAAGGGAAGGAAATAGTAGACATGCAATCCCTTAGGAAGTAAATGTTTCCTTTTGGAATACTTTGATTTTCTATAAATTAGACAAATCAATTTAAGCACAGTGTGCTTTTGGAAGGGAAAAAAATAAGGCCACTTTGAATGTGCCTTCCCCATATTCCGTTCAAAGATCTCCTTCTCTAAGGTCAAGCTCTTTGGGTGGGGGAATTTTGTTTTTAGCCTACTTTCCTTAAGGAAAGTAAGCTTATGTGATTACTCAGCATTCTCTGTCTGTGTCCGTGTGTCCTCCCCCACACTATCCCCACACTATCTTGAAATGCCTGCCTAATATGAACAAAATTGGGTACCATTGTAGGGGCACATATGCACACCTCAGCGGTGTCATTTTTGATGATGTCATCTACCTCAATTCAAGATGGTGGATGCGTAAATGTTTTAGGCCCAAATGGGCTTACTTGTGGACCATCTAACCTATTTGAACCAAATTTGCTACAGTCGCTGGTGCACCTCTATGACATCCACCCCAATTCAAGATGCTGGACATATGGTTTAAGGCTGAAGTGAGCTAACTTGTGAGGATGGTAATTATCAATTAAGATTATAGTAAAAGGAAAGCAGGCAAATTGGTTCTTACCAGAACAATGCTTTATGAAGAAGCTGGTTTTCCATGGTGAGTCCCCATGATATCACCAATAACCCTCCTCCCAATTCATAGTTTTATACTTTAAAGGGTCCTTTAAAAAATTTAGGAAATGAATGAACATATACATGCAAATGAACTAATAAATGAATATTCAGGAGATGTTGATAAAAAAACAAAAAGAGACAGTCCTCCTGAAGCACAGTGGAAAGGAGAAGACAGATAGCCAAGCTAGCATTCAGTTTGATGTTATGTATGCCTGTAATTTCAGTTGTGAAGCCAGTAGGAAGCCAACTGGCATCACAGCTTGATTATTTACTATGAACTCTGCTTTCATATTATCCTTGACTTGACTCCTGTTTATACAAAATATGGAAGGCTCTTGTTTTGTTCAAAGAGAATATCCCAAAGAGCACGACAACATGTTTTAATGTTCTGCTCTACTGGAGTTGCAGAGGAAAGTGATTGATATGAAGTCCTCCAAACATGATAGTAGAACTAAGAATGTGATGGGAAATTTCTCCTAGAAATGGACTGCAGTGACAAGTATCTTACCAGAACAAGGTAAGAATTGTCTTAAAGGAACTTAGAGTACTGGTGGCATTGGGGGTCAGTTGGCTTGAACATATCTGACCTACCAAGAGAAGTATGTTCCTTTAACAGTAGATTTTGATCCAATAATTGTCCCCCAAAATAGGAACAAATCTGGCTTTTGAATACAGGTTCTAAGAGATTTTTAAATTGATCTGGAATTGAACTGGAACCTAAAAAATATTGGTTACCTTTAACTTGAACGGAATCCCTAAGTACAAAAGGTGGCTTGTCTACCCATCAATTGCTATCCAGTAACAATTGGAAACATCTTGAGGCTGTTCACATCAGCATTCAAGACTGGCTGCCCATGTGCAGTGTCGGGATTGATCCCGATCCTGGCGCTACCTTGGCCCCAAGCCCAGGAATTTACCCCAGGCATTAACCTGGATTTAAGGGTGCGAGTGCTCCCTAAACCCCACATTCAAGGTTATGTGTATCACAAGCTGCAAGCAGCCCATGTACACGCAGAGCTGGGCAGCAAGAGTGCCTGGCTGAAGGAGGGATCCCTCAATGTACTGGTGCTCCTGCTCTGCTGCTTGCAGTGGCACTGCTCGTGTGCCACAGTGAGCAGCAGAGCCTGTGAAAAAGACTGATCATGTGCAGGGAGGCAAGCACACCCAGCCAGCTGTTTTGGCCGTGTACATGACCTTCTTGTGTTTTGTTGGCAGGTCAGGTCCTCTGTGCTGCATACTAAACAGTTTATTTGCCTGTTGTTGTTTTAAATCTTGCTATGCATTGTTTGTTTGTAAAGACCCATTTAAAATTTAAAAAACAGATTCTCAGGTGGAATATTATTCATCTTATGGAGATGATTTGCAAACAACATAGTTCTGTATTTTCCACATGAAGTGTATTAATTGAATTGAATCAGATTCAAAGCATCTGATCTGGATACCAAATCACTTTTTAAAGTTAGTAGGCATGTTCACACGATCATTTGAATCTAGGTTTAATGTGGGTTACTAACAAACCATGAAACCATGCCAAGGTGGGAATCTCAGACCATAAACAACTTCGGCATGGGTTCACACAATCACTTCAATATTAATAACCCACATTAAATGACTGTGTGAACAAACCGAGTATTTCATTCAGAACTCGGCCAGATCATATAAAAATGCTGAAGCAATGGAATTGAACCCAAATTTTTAATAATTTGATTCTCTGATTGTTTTAAACATTTATTCACTTGTGTAAGATCTGTGGGCCAAAGTTATATAACAATAGAGAGAAAATGTTAGGTAGACTAGATGCTATTCATCTTGACATTGCCTTAAGGTATCACTACCTAGTCCAAAACAAAATAATGATGTAAGCTGATTCAATAATAATAAACAAATATGATACACTTAGATGCTGTTCTCATGACCAGAGCTATCTGAGTTAACCCTCTTCTACCCAGGTAGTTCTGGTCATCTGCAGCAGCAGGAGTCCTCCCAGGTC
This sequence comes from Hemicordylus capensis, assembly GCF_027244095.1. NCBI lineage: Eukaryota > Metazoa > Chordata > Lepidosauria > Squamata > Cordylidae > Hemicordylus > Hemicordylus capensis. Next base: position 127,464,558 of record NC_069657.1, read on the forward strand.
AGAAGCTCCATCCCTGGGTAGCCTAGATTGGCTACCCATATTAAAAAGTGAGAGGGGGACAAACGAAACCCTTCTTACCACTTTCCCTGGTTGTTTATGCTGCTGCTGCTGTTTCCAGCACTGCTCCTGGGCAGCTGGTGGCCATGCTCATCAGAGAGTCTGGGAGAAAGAGGGGTCTGGCAGAGCAGTGTTGCTGCAATGCTGAGGGCAGTTGCTCCATTCCCTGCGCATTGCATGTAGCACCCTGGAGGACCCAGTGTGAGTTTCCCCCCTCCCATCGGAGCTCTGGAATTCGTCGCTACACTGCTCATGTGGGTACGTGAGTGGCAGGGCTGAGGGGAAACTGGTGCCATCTGGGAGGATGTAGGTAGGTGCCCTGCTTCCTTCTGCTTCCCCTCCCCCACTGTTTGGTCATGAAAACAACCTTTTAATGATTCAAAGAGAAAAGAAATTTATTCAGTTTTGTGGCGCTGTGAATCTAATTCAGAATTATTATTTTTAATTTTAGATCTGTCTAGTCCTTTCCAAAATAAGAGCCCAGATTATGTATCTGGATGCTAAACACAGTAAATTCTCAATCTTCTAAGTGGAGGTTTTCCTCTAGTTTTCCAAAAATAAATTCACATTGGCAGTTCATGGTTTATAGGCCAAATGCCAAGAATTTATAATGGAAAGTGCTAGTCAAATTACTGTTTTCTAACTAGAATCCTGTTTAAAGCTTAATATTAAATCATGTAACATTGTGATGAAAGGTTTGTTTGTAAGATCTCAAGTTCACATTCACATCCAAATACTGGGGACTAATGTTTTCCTTCCCTTTCTATTTCATTTCTGCTAATTCTCACAGAAAAAAATCTTCCTCAGCAAGTATTCTCAGTATACCAGATGAGAGAAGAAAAACGGCCAGTTTTCTGTTTGCCAACAAGTGAGCTGTTTCATATTCAGTGTATGATCATGGAAACATTTACCTATGATTGCAGCTTATTTCATGTATGCTGTTCTAATGAGCCAAATGACACATGCTTAGTGCCTAATAGATATATTTTGTTCAAACAGATCACAAACTCATGAGGGATGCAGACTATCAAGTGTTGTTCTTGTGAACCTAGAATTAATTTAAATTAAACCTGAATTTGGAAAGAGTTTAGTAGATTGTAAACCTATGTCCAGATTGCTCTTCCATTTGCAAATTGGACATTGTCCCTGGCAGTGACTCTGGGGCATCCCTATCATTGCTGCTGCCACCAGTCATAAATAAACTCATTTTCAATACAGATTGATATTTTGATGGTCTTAGGGAAGAAGGTAATTGGATCAGGGACCTCCCAATTTGGGAGATGAGGTGGACAGTTTAGGGGATGGGTCAGTTTGGGAAGACCCCATGGCCCAGACCCCAGGTGACCCTGAGGTGCCAGTACCCCTCACTGCAAGGGAATCAAAGGTATTAACCTCACCAGGAAAGGGACAGGACCAATCTTTTTCTATCTGGGCAACAACTATAAGAACCCACAGTCAGCTCTCAGCACCTGCTGGAGCAATATCCATTTCATGTCTTTTGTATCCAGCCCTCCTCATCATTGGCTTGGATATAACACAAGGCATCTATCCCCCAGTCATTTCTACTCTGCTTTTCCATCTGAAAATTGTCCACAAGGCAACTTGGAAACAATCACATATATAATATTTTAAAATAATTTGGCGAGGCTGTTCACACGATGGAGAAAAACCAGGCTAAGGGAGCCCAGCCCGCTTTTCCTCCATTGTGAGAACCAGCGGGCTTGTGGGCCAGCTCGGTGGTTCAACGGTGGCTAGTTCACCCATAAGAACATAGGAACAGCCCTGCTGGATCAGGCCCAAGTCCCATCTAGTCCAGCATCCTGTTTCGCACAGTGGCCTACCAGATGCCGCTGGAAGCCACAGACAGGAGGGCGTGCCGTCTCTCCTGCTATTACTCCCCTGCAACTGGTACTCAGAGGCATCCTGCCTTTGAGGCTGGAGGTGGCCCACAGCCCTCCGACTAGTAGCCATTGATAGACCTCTCCTCCATGAAGTCATCCAAACCCCTCTTAAAGCCATCCAGGTTGTTGGCTGTCACCACATCCTGTGGCAGAGAGTTCCACAAGTGGATCATGCATTGTGTGAAAAATTACTTCCGTTTGTTGGTCCTAGACTTCCTGGCAATCAATTTCATGGAGTGACCCCTGGTTCTAGTGTTGTGTGAGAGGGAAAAGAATTTCTCTCTCTCCACTTTCTCCACACCATGCATGATTTTATAGACCTCTATCATGTCTCCCCACAGTCATCTTTTTTCTAAACTACAAAGCCCCAGGTGTTGTAGTCTTGCCTCATAAGAAAGGTGCTCTAGGCCCCTGATCATCTTGGTTGCCCTCTTCTGTACCTTCTCCAGTTCAACAATGTATTTTTAAAGATGTGGTGACCAGAACTGTACGCAGTATTCCAAGTGTGGTTGCGCCATAGTTTTGTATAAGGGCATTATAATGTTAGCCGTTTTATTTTCAATCCCCTTCCTAATGATCCCTAGCATGGAATTGGCCTTTTTCACAGCTGCCGCACATTGAGTTGACACTTTCAACGAGCTGTCCACCACAACCCCAAGATCCCTCTCCTGGTCCATCACCGACAGCCCGGATATATTTATTTTTCAACTGCATTTGTGTGTTCCATTAACACGGTATTCTGATTGAGATTTCTGGATATAACACAAGGCATCTATCCCCCAGTCATTTCTACTCTGCTTTTCCATCTGAAAATGGTCCACAAGGCAACTTGGAAACAATCACATATATAACATTTAAAAATAATTTGGTGAGGCTGTTCACACGATGGAGAAAAACCAGGCTAAGGGAGCCCAGCCCGCTTTTCCTCCATTGTGACAACCAGCGGGCTTGCGGGCAAGCCCGGTGGTTCAACGGCGGCTAGTTCATCCAAGTAGCCCTCCCCTTAAATGAGGTTAGCAGAGTAAGCGCTCCACTAACCCCATTTCTTTGACTGTGAATTGCTTCAGCGTGGCTCTGTGCTGCGGTGAGTCTTGAGGAGACCCCCTACCAGGAGGCTAAAACAAGCCTCCCAGCATTGGGAGTCTCCCCAGAATGCCCCGCCATGGCATCCTGGGAATTCCAGGGGCCAGGCAGCCCCGAATCCCCACTGCCCCTACCGGCTCCATGACATAGCCAGTAGTCATGTGGGCGGCCAATCCACCCGCCCAGGGCTCAACAACAATTTATCTGCAGGGAAAGCAGGCTCGATCTGCTCTCCCCACCAAACCTCTCTTTGCTCTACACACTGATAGTGTGTAGAGGCTGAGTAACAACCCATTTAAACTTTTCAAAGCTAGATAAGAAAATGCATGAACAGAAGGCAGAACAGAAATAGTCTACAAAGGCAGTGAGTCAGTTAAACTAACTTCTTCATGGAAAAGAAGGTTCCATAAGTGAGGTGCTACTCGACTTCTTGCCAGGAAGGCAGTTATAATAGGCCCCCATTCAAAGATCTTAATACTTGGGGAGACTGTCAGGCGAGTCTCACTATCAAGGAGACCCACCTTGAGAAGGTTAGCGGGGAGAGCAGGCTTAGCCTGTTCTCCCCGCACATGAGCAGTCAGTCATGGAGCCGGCGGAAGCTGGGGAGTTCGGGGGCCGCACGGCTCCCGGAAGCTCCAGTATGCCCTGCGTGAGCATGCAGGGCACGCTGGAGAGACCCCCAAGCCGGAAGGTTGCTTTTGAGCCTCCCAGTCGGGGGTCTACTCATGAGTTGCTGCGGCGTGGAGCCGTGCCACAGCAACACACAACTGGAAAAACCGGATTTACAGAGCGGTCGCTCTGCAAACCTGGTTTTAGCACCGGGCTACTTAAGCGGGTGACCCACTTAGGAACCACCGGGCTTACAGTCGAGGCCGGTGGTTCTCATGATGGGAGAAAATCGGGCTAGCCTCTGCTAGCCCGAATTTCTCCCATTGGGTGAATAGCCTCAATGTCAGAAGACACGGGGGCTATTCTCATGAGCATCAAAAATTGGGCTAGGAGAACCTAGCCCAATTTTTGCTGCTCGTGTAAACCACTGGGCTTGCAGGCAAGCACAGTGACTTACAAGCGGCTAGCCCACTTTTGTAGCCCTCCCCTAAATCCGGGTTTGCGGAGCAAGCACTCCACAAACCCGGGCTTCCTGATCATGAGCAGACCCCTGGAGGGGAGGCGAAAAGCCACCTCCTGGCTCCAGGGGTCTCCTCAGTATGCCCTGCATGCTCACGCAGGGCATACTGGAGCTTCGCTCCTCAGCCCCCGCCGGCTCCATCACGGAGCCAGCAATCGTCTGGGCAGCCGATCCGGCCACCCAGGGCTCCCTCCTTGCTCGTGTTCAGGGAGAGCAGGCTTAGCCCACTCTCCCCACACACCCTCCAAAATCGGGTCTCACTGATCATGAGACCCGGCTCACCTTCTCAGAGTTTGCATGCATATAAGTTTTTGCCAACACATTTTTCACAGTCATGAAATAAGTAGCATTACTAATTGTTATCTTCCGATCACATACAATTATTTAAATTATATCCCACGTGCTTTCCAGAAATGAAACAACCCCCCCTCACAAAACAGACATCTGCCACTAAATTAAGGGGCAATGAGAGAATGGTATAGTGAGGGAAAATCAAATGTTATTCAGTAAAAACTCAATGTGAACCAAATGATTAATTAATTACTCAGAATGATGGCTAAGACGTAAAGTCAGACTTTGCATACAGAAATACAGTTTTTGAAAACTCTAAGAAATAGTTTATTTGTATGATAAAAATGAGCAAAGCAACTGATGAAGAGCAATTGAAAGAAGTGTAGGTTCAAGGTTTTTCCCTTTCTTTGTACACATGTCAACTGTTCTGCTTTTCAACCCAAGTACAAGTTACAAATCTTTTGATCAGAAAACAAACAGAGCAATGTTTGCCCATATATCGATGTACTTTGATATCTCATGCTCTCTATAATTATTTAGATGGTAAAAAGGAGAATTGTGAAAAGCACTATGCAACCGCAAATGACATCATGTTAACCCTCGTTAAGAGTTCCACCCTCAGGTCAAATGCTTATGAGTCACTGTCTAGCTTAAATGAATGATGTCATCTTATGTTACCTCTTTAGCAGTGAAATTCAGTGGTGTCTTTCAATTGTCTGTTCTTAAAAGACCTGGTGCTATTATGTGAAGTTAGCTGATAGAGGACAGCAGGGTGGGGGTGGGGGAATACCCTTTTTAAAAGGCAGGAAATGACCACATTACTCTAACACCTTTGAGATTTATTCTATGAATACCATAATGACATTTAGCAGAAAAACCACTGACGGAGAATTACAAGTTTCCAAATCAGGAAGCCAGCAACCCAAACCAATTAAAACCTGAACCTAGCATGAAAAAAACTTCCATCATTATAGCCTTGTTGCTCTCCAAGAAATCAAAATATACATATGACAAAGAATGTTTGTGTGAATCCGTATATCTTCTGTAAAGGGAAGTCCTGGCCTAGCTGGAAAACATGGTTACAGTTAAAATTTGCACAGCCATAGAAAGGAAGAGCCTCAAATTAGTTCAGGAAGGTTCAAAGTGAAAAATAAGCCATGTTGTTAAAATAAGCTTGCTTTGGAGAGACAGGATGGACTAAACAAAGAATAGAGGGGCATAATTATCTCTAAATATAATCAATCATCACATTTCAATTTTCAGTATGCACAAATGCTAAGCACTAATGAAAACAATGATGTATGATCACTCACATGCAAAAAATCAAGTTATTGGTGGACATACTAAGGAAAATGACTCAAAGTAGTCCAATTGAAATTAAAAGGACAAGTTAGGCAATGTGTAACAAACTTCTAATTTCAATTGAACTACTTTGAGTAACTTTCCTCAGCATGTCAGCTGGTGGTTAAATCTATTATCTGACAGAGTAAGTAATTCTGCACTGAAGTTTAAGTACGGAATAATGTTTATCGGTTACTAGGTCATCCTTTCTTTTGGTTTGCAAGACTGTCAGTATGCAAATAATTTTTTAGATCTACATTATTCCTAGAACCTAAGGTTCTCTCTGTCTCATATTAGCAGAACTTCCCATCAGATTTAAAACACACAACCTATTCCTCCCTTCTGCCCACTTATCTCTGCATTTCCTGAACAGTCATCTCACCCCTGCTATTTTGAATGTTTTCCACCCTCTCCCCTAGATTTCCTCCAATCTGGCTTCACTCCACATGCAGTGCTCTGGTTTTCTATGGCACTACTCTTTAACAACTTAGTCTCCCATCAGCTAGAGAAGAACTCATTCAGTTCAACTGCCAGCCAGACTTTTGTGATTCTTCAAGCTAGGATAAAAGGATTTATATTGTTCAGACCAGCATTGTATAGCTGTATGCAGTAAGAAAGGCATATTTACATTAAAGCACTTGTTTTCATAAGAGAACTGAACAATAAAAAAATAAAAAATACTGGGAAAATAAACTACATTTTATTTCACATTGCTTTAAGTAAATTTCTAGGAAAAACACTGTTCAGATAGTTTGATTCCATGGATGGCAATCCTGTGTTTCCAGATTCCAATGTATACACCCTACTAAAGCCCGTCTGTTTGTTTAGGTGTATCTGCTGCTATCAACCAAGAGAACAGTCTTGTTAAATAAAAGACAAAAGTAGCCTGAAACAGCAGCTGCATCATAAATTTATAATTAGAAAAAATATTAACACTATTATGATATTTTTTAAAAAAATAATTCAAGCACTGATCCCTTTTGCCCCATTTTCCTGAACAAACCCACAGGAATACCAAACAGTCAAAAGCCAATAGTACTTCTCTGAAGCCTGGGGATATTTCAGTATGAGGCTCTTCACACGAGTGGTGTGAAGAGCCTAAAGGGGGGTTGTGGGGAGAGCGGGTTTGACCTGCTCTCCCTGCAGACGATCGCTCAGTCATCTCTGGGCAGCTGGATCAGCCACCTGGCTCCATTACTGGCTCCATTACAGAGCCGGTGCAAGCGGCACGGTTTGGGGGCCTCCTGGCTGCAGGGCTCCGTTCGGGAGCCAGGCCACGCTCCCCACATCTGATGTCAGACGTGGGGGCGTGGCTAGCCCCTATGCCTGACATCAGATGCAGGGGGCGGGGTGAGCGGGGCCATGGCCGCACACAGGCCACTGGGGGTCAGGCTCCGCCACTGCCTGGGCAGCAGGATCGGCCGCCCACACAATTACCGGCTCAGTCATGGAGCTGGTTTGGGTGGTGGGCCTCCTGGCCCCTGGAAGTCCCAGAATGCCCATGTGAGTGCAGAGGGCATTCTGGGGAGCGCCCCAATGTGGGGAGGCTTGTCTCCCAGTTGGGGGGCTACTTGTGAGTTGCCGCAGCGTGGAGTCGCTCTGCGTGACACACGACCAGGGAAACAGGGTTAGTGGAGCGTTTGCATTGCCAACTTCATTTAGTGGGGGGAAATAAGCATGCTTGCTGCTGGGAGCTGCACAGCTCCCAAATGCAGTGGCATAGGCATAGTCTTTATTTTGGTCTTTGACCAGTGTAACAGCAAAATAGACAAAAACAGTTCAAACAATCCTACAAAATAATAAAAAGTCTCTATTAAATTACTTAGTATAATAAGTAGAACAAGCTAGAAGTTAAAACTATGAACATAAATCTATATATAAAAGTTAATCAACACTAATATCAGAATGACACTGATTATGTAATTTATACAGAGCGGTGTTAAATCTCATACCATATTGTATTCTATACTATGTATGGCAGCCATCTATCCAAAGAGTGGAGGCAACATACATATAGGTGTTAGAATATTTAGTTCTTAAAGAGCTCTAAATGAATTTTGCTAGCTATAAGGCAGAACCTAGCCACATTATAGGACCTAGAGTTATTCTGATATGTCAAGAGGAAACTTATGTAAAAGGAATCAGTACAGCCTGGATATGAGCTAATATATGAAGAGATGAGCTTATGCCAAATATCACGGTAATACTGACAGTGCAAGAGTACGTGAGCCGTCATTTCAATCTCACCAGAGCCACAGGGGCAGGGGCATAACTATAATAGGGCAAGGGGAGACAGTTGTCTGGAGGCCCACTGCCTTGCCCCCCCGGCAAGTCACATGACTGACTCCCCCAGGGCTTCCTGGGCTTCCTTCAGTTGTATTCATCCTCCGAAATTGATCTGAATGTTAAGACCTGGAGCTACCAGAACAGCATGTCTTTCTCTAGTACCATTAAATGACTTGCATGGTCCACAATTTACAGAACCTTAAAAAAAAATTAGGATGATGTTCTATTGTGGTGTGTATATATATATATATGCTTTTTGTTACCACTATTCAGCCTCATTTAAGATTTCTTTACTTCATGAGCTGAGCTTCAGTGGAGGGCGCATTTTAAAAGCTTGTCTCTGGGCCCGCTCCAACCTTGCTATGCCCCTGCATAGAGGCAAATATGTTCTCCATATGGAATTCTTTGATATCTCTCTTCCATCACAGCTATGCACAGGGCATTGCACTGGGCCAGTGCCAGGGCTCTGAGCAGGGGCGTAGCAAGGTTGGAGTGGGCCCAGAGACAAGATTTTAAAATGGGGCCCCCCTCACTGAAGCTCAGCTCAGGAAGTAAAGAAATCTTAAATGAGGCTGAATAGTGGTAACAAAAAGCATAGTTACACACACACACACACACACACACAATGTGCCACAATAGAACTTCATCCATATATATATATATATATATATATATATATATATATATATATATCACACACACACACACACACACACACACACAATGTGCCACAATAGAACTTCATCCTAATATATATATATATATATATATATATATATATATATATATATATATATAAAGGTTTTGTAAATTGTGGGCGATGCAAGTCATTTAATGGTACTAGAGAAAGACATGCTGTTCTGGTAGCTCCAGGTCTTAACACTAACATCAATTTCAGAGGATAAATACAACTGAAGGAAGCTCAGGCGGGTGCGCGGCTGGGGGAGTCAGTCATGTGACTTGCCTCTGCCCCCCCCCCCAAGGCAGCGGGCCCCCAGACAACTGTCTCCCCTTGCCCTATTATAGTTACGCCCCTGGCTCTGTGGTACTTTGGGACTGTTAGCTGGTTTAAATAGTTAGCAGGGGTGAAGCTCAGAATTTGATTGCCCAAAAAGACACCAACAGGAATGGAGCCCTGATCAATTTGCCACTCCATATAATAAATTCTTTCCCTTATTTTGAGTCTGGTGTTTTCATAACCCAGGGTTAGCAGTGTGGTGGGAGAAAAACTGTAATAATATAGCCTTTCCTCCACCCCTTTTTCCCACCTTGAGTGACAGATGTCCTTTAGTTGGAGCTAAACTAATGGGATAGAAAATCAGCTTAAGCCATAATTCAAAAATAATAATCCAAGCCCTAGTCTTTATTTTGAGCAGCACTGTTTCCAGCTGTGGAACAGCCCTAAGAACACAGCCCTAGGAACACAGCTGGGGACCTGAAATATATTCTTCAGGAAATCTCATGCAGTGGAAACCGGGCTGGGCTCCCTCAGCCTGGTTTCCACTGCATGTGATAATAGCCTCTATGGCTTGTGCTCTATGTGACACATCGTAGAAGGATTTTATCATTCCCTTGACTCCAGTAGAGTATCCCAATTGCCAACAACCTGGATGGCTTTAAGAGGGGTTTGGATGACTTCATGGAGGAGAGGTCTATCAATGGCTACTAGTCAGAGGGCTGTGGGCCACCTCCAGCCTCAAGGGCAGGGTGCCTCTGAGTACCAGTTGCAGGGGAGTAATGGCAGGTGAGAGGGCATGCCCTCAACTCCTGTCTGTGGCTTCCAGCGGCATCTGGTGGGCCACTGTGTGAAACAGGATGCTGGACTAGATGGGCCGTGGGCCTGATCCAGCAGGGCTGTTCTTATGTTCTTAATTGTCCCGGTGGAAAACTTGCTCTGGATATAATGGGCCCTTTTCATAACCAGCCCACAAAACAAAGATTTGTTATAGTGATGGTGGATTACTCTTTCAGGTGGCCAGAAGTTTCATTTGCTGACAGCATTACTACAAATAGGTGATCCAGTTCATAGTTACAGTTCATAGCCTTGTCTTGCCTGGCATAGGATGATCTGCTTTAGGTGCAATGGCACAAATATTTGGCTGTTGCACAAGTCTGAACTTCTCATCTGTCCATCTGTGCTTTAAAATTAATTTCTATTGGAAGTGAAAAGGCAGCGTTAGCAGCACACTTTAATGTTTAAATAAGGCTATTGTCTTGAGCGACAAAGGTTTTAAAACACTGTTATTTGGTAGTTAGAAAAGTATAACAAGCTATTGTTCCATGAATAGGTTACCCATGTACCAATCAACACTTTATCATTAACATTAATCATCACAATCCTGAAGATCAAACAAGCACTTCTTGAGAGCTCAGACTTTGACTTCATAGATCTTTTGGTGCAAGAATAGCTAAGATTTGAATACAGGTAATTATACCCCCATAAAATGGTACTTATTTTTAATGTTTCGGTGTTTATATAGTGATGATACAAAAAACCATGTTACAATTCATAAGCAGTAAATCCCAGTGCCAAACTATGAGGCTATTCTCATGAGCAGCCCAACCCAGGCTAGGGCAGCCCAGGCTGGGTTGAGCTGCTTGTGTGGAGCGCCTGCTAGCCCGGCACAGAGTCGGCCACTCGACTCATGGGGCCAATACACCATGCTCATCGCACAGTGCATTATGGGATAGCTGGAGGCCAGGACTCATTTTCCTGGCCTCCAGCAATCTGCTCTGCCAGGAACAGTGTGGATCATATGGGTGTGTGCTGGCGCACCAAAGAAGAGCTCCTTACTCATCTGGGGGGGGGGGGGATGTAGGTTAATCCATGCCTTCACCCCCACCTATCCTTCCCACCCCTGTTATGGTTACATGCAACTCCACATGACTTTGCCCAGGCATATGGTTTGTTTTATTTTTAAAAATAAAAATTATAAGCTGTAGGGGGGTACAGTCTTGAGCAGAAGTCTGGCAGGAGGTGAGAGGCTGTTTAATCCCTTCCCCTTGAGTTATTTTCCTAATTAAGACTCCCCACTCCCAGTTTCATTTCTTCCAACAGGGGAAAAGCTACAATATTCTATATATTTTCCCTTGCAGTGGGAAAAGCAGCTTGGGGCAGAGTTTTGCGTGTATAAAAAGCCTTCTCCGAACTGCCCTGGCCCTCCAACTCAAGACTGCATTCTTAGAACAGCCTGCCTTTCCTAAAAACAACAATGTGGCAAAGTAGCATGCAATTTCATGTAACATGTAGTGTGGACATCCAATCAAAATAAGAATCTGTGATGGGAATGGAACAGGGGGCCTATCTGTTATGGGTGCTGTAGTTGATATGATGTTACTACTGTAAGCCATAGCTATATTAGTAATACTATGGCAGAAACAAAGGAAGCTCATGAAACATTTTCTGCTGTCATTAAGTATTTCTAAAGAACTTCATCTTTCAATTTATTGTGATGGTACAAATATGTTTCATGCAACTTTATCCCATTTATTTCAACCATCTCATTCTCAAATGTGTATGAGTACAACAAGGTGTTGCACATTCTTTGGACCGGAGCCTTGCCCATGACAACTTCCCAATATAGCTTACAGTTAATCCAAATATTCGAGTGTGAGAGGTCATCTAATTAGAGAAAAATTGCAACATAGGTATTTTAAGGAAGTATGTTAAGGACTGTTAATGCTAAACAATCATTACTCATACATGTAACAAGCATTATGTAAAGATGGGGAATGAACATAGGTTAAACATATGTAGCTGACTTATATTGAATCATATTTAAGGACGGCCTTCTACATTGTTGCCCCTAGGCTTTAGAACACGGTTCCTGCTGAAATAAGAGCCTCCCCATCTCTTACAACTTTTAAAAGGGCAGTCAAGACGCATTTGTTCACCCAGGCTTTTAATTAGATATTGTTTGAATTGTGTTTTACTAGTTTTAATGTTTTAAATTTTAATTGTTGAAATGTGTTAATCTTTTTATTGGTTGTTTTATTGTCTTGTAAACCGCCCAGAGAACTTGCATTTTGGGAGGTATAAAAATGTGTTAAATACATACATACATACATTAAAAAAATTAAATCATACAGCTCACTATTCTCTATACAGACTGGTAGTGACTCTCAAGATTTTCAGGTAAGTTTTCCCCAGATCAATCTATAGCTACCAGGGGTTGAACTTGGGATCTTCTGCATACAAAACATGGGTTCTGCCACTGAGCCACAACTCCTCCCTAAACAGTCATAAGGATTAGGGAGCTGGGCCCTATCATTTGGCCATCAAAATCTTGAGGTGGATCTTTAGATTGCAGTGGGTATTGGCGTGCTACAGAGCACAAAAGTCCTGGATTTGGCTGGATAAAGTCCTGGATAAATAGGTGGGATTCAGGCACTTCAGTGTTCTTGGGGAAATGTTGGTTAGGTTACCAATGAAAGACAACACAGTTGGACTTTTGTGTTCAGGATGTACTTTCCAAAGCCCTCAGATCAAAACTGGAAATCAACAGTAATTTTAACAGTACTGTAATTTCAGTGGGTGGAAAGTGAGGTCAATGCTAAACTATTTGGATAAACCTCACTCCTTAGGCATCTGTTTTATTTCACTCTTGCCATAATCTCAAAGCTTTTTGGCCCAGTTCTCTCCTGTGCATTAAGCATCATGCAAAACATAATGGCTAAACATCAGAGTTACACAGCCGGGATAACTGGCAGCTCTTGTGCAATAGAAAGCAGCCCAACCTCAGCAATCTTACAAGTCTCATCTCATATAAAATGTACCAACTGCCTAAAAAGAACAAGCTCTGAAGACAAATAATCACAGAATAAGATGACAATGAGAAACCATTGCAATAGATTCAAGGCAAAAGAATAAGGTCTATTCTAAAGCAGGCATTAGAATAACTTCAGCTAAAGCTAAATTTCCAGTTGTTTATGCCCAAATATGAATGCTCCACATTAATAATCTGCAGGCACTCAAGTAATGACAGGCATGGATATACTCAAAGTAAGGTTATTATTAAATTAGAGATGGAGGATATAACTCTTTTTGATTTGTTTCATGAGTTTGATCACCTTCTCACAGAATGAATTTGCTTCTTTGCTCCTATAATTAGGTGGGATTTATGCAGGGCCATGAAGAAAGCTCTTGCCTGTGTATGTTTTTCCATGCACACCTGGCCATGGTTAAATGTACTTACTATATGTGCTGGCCTATCTGCATGTGATATTGACTTATAAGTGGTGCACCTGGCTAGATCATCAATTGCTGTTGTTGCATCCTATTTGCACGTTAAGTGCATTTAAATGTAACTAGGTACACGTGGAAAGCACATGGAATTGCTGACAGAAGAGTTTTCCCCATGACCTGCATCCTGTATAAATCAGCTCTTAATTACTATATATCCCCATACTTGCCAGAACTTTTAAAGAGGAATACTCAACAGAAATAAGCAAAAACTGGCATATACTTTAAATGTGACAATCAGACACTAGTAAATGAGCCCTTTCTCACAAACAGTGAAAAGGGCTCCAGAGTGGTCTGTGGGGAAGGTAGTTTAGACTTACCTTCCCCACAGACAATTGCTTCTCGTGCCTGTGTATGTTTTTCCATGCACACCTGGCCATAGTTAAATGTACTTACTATATGCGCTGGCCTATCTGCATGTGATATTGACTTATAAGTGGTGCACTCACCACTGGGTACATTCACTGTGTGTAGAGACAATTCCCTCTGTGCCCAGTCAGTGGGGATGTGTCATCCCAGCCCCGGGAAATACCATAATGCACCACACAACTGTGTGGGGCATCATGGGGATCCCCCCTCTCCTTCCCGGGCTCCCTGCAGTCTGGCAGCCGTGGATGCAACCTATGGCGTATTAATGTAGTAGCAAATGTAGCATTTGCTACGGGCCCTGAGTTTTCGAGGGCCCCTCACGTCTGGCTTCCAACTAGGAATTAAAGTTAAAACTTTATTTGGTCCATGTTAGATAAAATATCCCTTTTCTGCTAAATGTGCCTTTTAAGAAAAGGCCCAGCACAGCATTTGTCCAGTGGCTGTTGCTGGTGCCTACCACATTGTTCTTTTTAGAGTATGAGCCCTTTGGACACTGCAAGGCTATTCACATGATGGGAGGAAATCGGGTTAGCGGAGGCTAGCCTGATTTCCTTCCGTTGTGAGAACCACCGGGCTTGGCTCCGAGCCTGGTGGTTCTTAAGCGGGTCATCCACTTAAGTAATCCGGCAGTTAAACTGGGTTTGCGGAGTAAGCAATCCGCAAACCTGGATTTCTGCTCATGAGTTGCCATGGTGCGGCTCCGCACTGCGGCTACTCACAAGGAGACCCCACGCTGGGAGGCTGAAAAGCAGCCTCCTGGCTCGGTGGTCTCTCCAGCATGCCCTGTGCACTCGCGCAGGGCATGCTGGAGCTTCCGGGGGCTGCATGGCCCCCGATCCCCCCAGCCCCCGCCGGCTCCGTAACAGAGGCGGCAGTCGTGTGGGCGGCTGATCTGGCTGCCCAGGGCTCCGCCCTGCTCATCTGCAGGGAGAGTGGGCTAAGCCCGCTCTCCCCGCTAACCCCTAGAGGTGAGTCTCACTGATCGTGAGACTCGCCTCAGAGAATCATCTATCCACTCTTTATTTTTCTATGTAAACCACTTCGAGAATTTTGATTGAAAAACAGTATATAAATGTTCACTGTTGTAGTAAGTGTGAGTTTGTGCTTGGTCTCCCATACTCCAAAATATAGCAAATGAAAAAATTGAATTACTTTACTATGCAAGTAAATAATTTATATTTTTATATTTATGTACATTTTTTAAAATTTAGGGCCCCTTTATAACATATGCTACAGGCCCCGCACTAGCTTAATCCGGCCCTGGATGCAAGCAGCTGTGGCCGACAGGTGATAAACAAAAAGGAGGTTAAGAGAGTCCTCGCTTGTCCTAGTTCTTATATCCAAAGGACTCAACCGTGCACCCAGATAAGAGCTGTGCTGCCTGTTATGCCATACATAATCATGCAAATTCAAAGATTAAATAATGATACTTATATATATATATATGTGTGTGTGTGTGTGTGTGTCTTAAATTCTTCAAATAAATCTTTAAATTCTTTAAATAAACATACATATTTCAAAGGAACTCTAGAAAATGTCCAAAGTTCCCAGAGCACAGAATAATGAAAATGGTAAAAATATACCAGTCTTGCTAAATCAATATGAAGGACTGTGATGTTGCAACAGAACACCAAAACAAGTTCACTATTTCCCAAAGTTGTAGGCAAAGAGAAATGCGCTGTAATGATTTGTTTGTTGCTGGTTTTGGTTTGTTCTTTACACGTGTGGCCCTTTTGTTATATGTTTCATGTTATGCCATACATGGCATGGGGAAACACATGGATTTCTTTAGTTACATTTTTATTTGGCTCAAGCTGATAATATTGGCCCTAAATGAACCAAAATTAAGTCCAAGAAACCACTTTTTAATTAGCACAGTTGAAAAAGCAAAACAAAGCTTTCTTCCATTAAGTACTTGCTGTCATCTGGAAGGCTGAAAACCCAACTTGAAAATGCCATCTGGTTCAAATGTACACATCTGACCTAGAGATGTACGCATCAGGCGGTATAAAATATGGCTGACTGACTGACTAAATAAATAATAAAAACCCCAACTAATTTAAAAAGCGGAGGGGAGGGGGAGCCCTGAAACAGACTGGCTAGAAGCCTTGGTTGACTCCTGACACAAAAATATACAATATTTTCATTATGGTATCAAGAGGGACTTGCCTTCCTCTTCAACTTCCTAGCAATTGTGCTGGTTTGCACCATGATGCAAACCATGATGTCAAGCATCGTGACTGTCCCTGTCTACAGGTTTGCACCTAAGGAAGGGTGATCAAGACCAGGTGCCTCTTTGTGGTCAGAACTCTTTCCCCATAGGATTGGTCACCAGTATGCAAAACAGCAGTCATGACAAGATACATATAAAGAAAAAGCAACTGGCCGACTGCGCATACAGGCAGAAGATGTCTTATATCAGCCCCCACTGCCTTCATCATGCTTCTACTCCCCCTTCCACAATCTGTCTTTGAATACTGCCCTCTCAATTCACCATCTTGTTTCAGCAACCTGCACACTCTAGGGGCTGAATCCTCATGACTTGTACCATCTCCAGTTAACCCTTACTTTGGGCACATTTTTCTTTCTTTGGCAAATATATGTTGCGTTATCTTCTTAGTCTCAAATGTCTCAGCCAACAGGCTTATGGATTATCCCTTGGGTGTCAAAGCCCTGTTTTGTTTTTGTTTTTAATTTAAGCAGTGGTCACACACAAAAATCAGGAGGGCTTTACAGCCTGGAACACCCACAAAGGTGACTTTGGGTTCCATGCTGCTGGGTTAAACTAGGAGGGCAGGAGCTGGTTGCCACCAAGCCAAACCTGCCCATCCTGCTACCCAAAATTCATTTCCCCTCTTAATAACAGAAGAGAAGCAAGAGTAAAATGTGACAGAAGAAGGGGAGATAGGGGGCATGTCAAGCTACCTAGCCAAAGTGTAATTCCCACCAAATTTTGTTGCCAACCAAGGATCTGTACTGAAATTGCCTTATTCAGATATCCAATGTGCTCTTTCTCCATTATAACAGTAGCATGTAATCTCTTTTTGGTGGTTGAATTGTGAGCCCAATGTTTCAGTTTTCAGTGGGTTTTTTAAAAATCCTGTTTTTTAAAAAGACTGTCAGAGCAACACAATTGTAAAAAATGCATCTGAAATAGTACAGAAACTTACTATAAACCATATATAGAACAGTGGCAAGCTTTTAGATTTGTAAAAGCTCTTTTTAAAAAGAAAAAAAAAGCCCTCATCCAAGTTTCCATTTACAAAGGTGTTGAACATTCCATTCAAAGGGCTGCCATAAAACTGCTTATAGGCAAGCATCCCCCTCCCCCAACATTTCCAAGCCAAGAAGGATCAGGCTGTATTTGAATGAAAGACGTAAATGGAGTGTGTTTATTTTAGCATGTTCAGTACATGGCAAACTCGCTGGAGTCACTATTAAACTAATACATGTTACTAACTACAGAAAATAGTTTTGTATAATAAACTAAGATATCACATGTGACTGTATTGTGGTTAGGAAACAACAGATTAAAAGCATAGCCCTGGCCAGAGTTGAAGCACAATTTCAGCTCTGGCCAGTTGAATGTTGAACTAGTTGCTGAACTCTTTGTTTTCCTCCATGCTGGCAGGCTTGAGTAAATACCCAAGACCACTGACATGGAGGAAAACAGCAGGGAGGCTCCTGCCTTGTTGACCGGGTTCTCCCCTGCCCCGACCCCAATGCCCACCAGCCGCTACTGGCACCTGGAAGTCCATTTCAATTCTTGCCAAATCCACTACCATGTAATTTAGTCCTGACTAATTGCATTGCTGCCTGCTTCCTATGCAACAAAAAGAGAATTTGTGAATTGTTGCTTTTACTGAAGTGAAGATGATCTTACTGGAAAAATGTCAAGATCGTGTACAGTAAATTGGTCTACACTCTAGCATGCAATGAAAAAACTATCTGCCTGAGAGCTCGCAGGGACTTCGGGGTAAATCTGGCTGATATGTTACACCCTCCATTCCGGAGGAGATGCGAGCTAAAAGCTCTGTGTGAAAAACAACCAGAACTGTCTCAATCAGCATTAAGTATAGAGGTATTTTTAAAATCATAAATATACAAGATCTCCCCAGACAGCATGCAGCGCACAAAATCTCCCCGCTCTTGCTGGGATCAGTGTTCTTTCAAACACTGGCCAACATCCTAATGCTGCACACATGCTGTCAAAACGATCATATGTGCAGTGGCTGTGTTTCCACTTGAGCAGTGCAGCTGCTTGTGCACACAGTTATTTTTGCCCATCACCCCTTCCACCAGAAGCACTTTGTGCAACCTGCAAATATGTCCCTGAGGATCACACAGTTCCGTATTTGTGTCTACATTACATTTTACTTCTCAAATCTCCTGCAGACATTGGATATCAACTGAGGGTGACCCCTGAAGCAGAGGCCACCTTAGGTGAAAAGGGTAAGCGATAATGGTGGGCCTTGAATGTCAGAGCAGGAAAGATTCTGTGAAAGAAGCAAGCAGCATAATGTGGTAAACAAAAGGGTCGTTTTTGGCAGTACATAGCATAGGGATAGGCTATCCTTTCCCCTTCACGGAGAGTTGGCAGGCTGCAACACTTACTCTAAATTCTGCCAAGTTCTCAATGAGTGTTTTATTTCTCCCAACTAATTATACACCATTCCCTTAAGAACTGAGCTGTATTTATTGAAGTTGCTGTTTAACAGTCTGGTTGAATAATTTCTAATTTCTTTTTAAAGTAAACTTCATTAACTGTTTTCAGAGATGTATTATTACTCTCATATCCCATAATGTAATCAAGAGTGGAGGTTTACTTTTGAAGAAGCTAATCATTTAACATTATTAGGCACAGCCACTGCTTCTGTGAAATACCTAGGAATCAGAATTGGGCAGAATATATACTCTCTCATAACATGTTGAAAGCCACAATCTTTTCCTTAGCTGATCTCATACTGAGATGACCTTTTTAAAAAGGGGGCCTTACCTGCTCACTTGCTGTACAGACTGCCTGGAGCAGTGAGACTAACAGGTTACATACCCAGAGATAACAGTTACTCACTTCAGTCAAATAGCTTAACAACAAGGTTGTTTTTTGTGTCATCAAGTGTGGTCACAAATATTTACATTTCTAACTTTGGCAAATTTGGTTTTTTAAATCTCGAATCTTATCCAGTATTCAATACAAATACTCCACACACACAAAGAACAGATTTCCTTAATTTCCTCAACCTTTATTTTACTTTTCAAATGTCAATATTTCAGTCCAAGGAATTATTATAGTATTTAGTAATAATGTTAGTTATTGTTGGTCCAGTGATCCTCCCAAAAAGCTTCAGCATTTGATTGTATATATTTTGTAAGGTGTCATAAAAAGAGAAATGGGCAGTTGTTCAGTATCACAGACACATCACTATAGCTTTCCATTTCTTTCCTTTTTTGTATTATTCTTACATTGCATAGTTACGCATTATATATACATAGTTATTTATGTCTATTTACTGGAAACAAGGCTATTGTACCAAGGTTTTTATATCTAGTTACACAAGAGGGAGCCCATATCATCAAAGAAAGGGTGAGCAATCAAGTCAAGCACTGCCCAAAGCAGCAGATGTGCACAAAGAACATCTGACAATGGTCAAGATTCCCACTGGGATTTTTAACTTCAGAATGATTGCCGGGTAGCTGGCTTATAATATCACATTTATGCATGCAAGGTTTTGGGCTTTGCCCACATATGACTAGCGCCATGTAAAGATATCCGCTGGAAGTCACTTTGGATCCAAAGCTGTGATTTTGTGCAGTTACTGGAACAATAATCATTGAGACAGTGGTGCAAACCTGCCCGGGATCACACCCGCTCCATGACTGTGGCATTTCTTACTGACTGCCTCTTTGAGAACTTGCCCCACCCCCTCTTTATGATCCAGCAAAGTGGTTGCCTGGCAACAGGGATGTCGCAGCGTCCCATCCCAAGCTTGTCAGTCTGTCAAACAGGAAAGTCATTCAGGGGCATGCCCTTTTCCCACCCTGTCCCTTGTCCCCCCTTCCTGGCAAAAAGAAAGGGGATGAGATGGCAAAATGGGCACTATGTGCTTTGCACTCCAAAAATGAAGCAATCAAGATGTATGTTCACAAGCACATGCAGTCAAGGTGGCAACCTAAGCAGGGCAACCCCTTTAGAGCACTGGGATAGCAACATATAGCAGGATGGCTATAGTGATGTGCCACCGCTCCCCTAAAGAGGTAACCAGAATTGAACCCTGTCCTGACTGACAGGCTGGTGAACTTCAGGGCTCAGCCAATCAGCACATCAGGTGGGTTGGACCTAGAAAGCTGTTGGGAGGAAGGAGAGCTTCTTTGTTAGAAGAAGCAACTCATGTGGCCCTGGAGGATGGCTGCAGGAAGATGACTGCAGCTCATGGAAGACAGAACTGCAGGGGCTTGAATTCTCAACCAGGGTTTGGGTGAGCTCAAGAAAAAGGAAACCTGGACTTTGGCTTCAGGTAGTTTAGTTTAGGGAAAGTTTGTTTAGTCAGATTTTGCATTAGACTTTCAGTTTCGTTTGTGTGTGCTGATAGACCCTGATAGTGGTCTATTATTGTTTACCTGTTATGTAACTAAACTAAGAAACACTAGCCTTTGTGCATCCAGCCATGGTGTTGCAAAAGACTCTGAAGCTATTCTCACGATCAATGAAAAGCGGGCTAAGGGAGCTTAGCCCGCTTTCCAGTGACTGTGGGAAACACTGGGCTTGTAGGTGAGCCCGGTGCTCCCAAGGCGGCTAGCCTGCTTAAAATATCCTCCCCTTAAACGAGGTTAATGGAGCGGGATCCCCTTCCCCTTGTGGGAACGTGTGCAGTCCCTAAGCTTACTCATGAGATGGGCCAGCAAGCGGGATCAGCACTGCCTTCAGTGAAAGAAGCGATTCCTAATATGTGATTAGCATGGAGGTGTTCCTGAGCAGACCACCCACTCATGAGTGTAAGGCCATAAGGATACCCCTTCACAACTCATGAGAAGAACCATCTTTCGGGACAGGGATGCCAGGAATAACCGCTAATAATGTGTGATGACATCTCTTCTTCCACAAACGGCAGTTTCATGAGCGTGTCAGGCCATGGAGATACACAGATGCTGCCCAGCCAGATTGCTCTATATAAGTAGGGTACACCTCTCCCTGTCCTGGTGACTGCTGTGAAGAAGCTGTCAAAGCATGCCTTCTGCCATCCACCCATTTGAACATGTTCATCTTTATTTTTGCCCTGGACGGTGACCCCACTCTTCTGGGGTCACAGACAACTGGCGTTCTCCTCTCCCACGATTCCCCATGATGACAGATCTGCATATGGTGCAATGCTGGTCCGAACTGCGAACTTTGAATGAGAGAAAGGATCTGTCTCCGGTCCCGGTGCTCCCCCAGTCTGCCCACCCGGTTACGACCAGACACATGGAGTGTAAATATCTTATTAGAGTGCATCAAAGGCTTCCCTTGAGAGTAATTAACCAGAGAGAATGGGGACCCCATGCAAGCGGGGGGCCCTTTTTAGGATAGCTCAACTCATGAGCATGCAGTCCAATGGAAGACCGAAGGTTGGTGAGCCTATAGTCTTCCTCAGTAGATTGGCTCTCTCATGAGAGTGCTAATCTCATAGCAGCAAACTGCCATGGGGGCAAGAGTGTGGTTTGGTCTCCATGGACTGCTTTGCCAAGGTCAGCCATCGCAAGAGCATCCTTGGTCATAGCGGGCCAGGCCCCAGGATCCTTAGCTCTCCCTCATATAGATATCCCCTCCAAGGAAGTCATCATGTTCCCTTTCTTTTCCTGAGTAACAGAAAGATAGTGACCTCCAGCATCTACCCCCATAAGAAATTGTGCTTGTGCGAGATAGTTTTGTTGTTGGACTCTTATGAGGGCAGTGGTTCAATTGCTGTCAGAAGAAGGGTTTGAACAGCAGGTCATTTAAAGGGATTTAAATTCCCTTTCCCTGCTGAGTGCGGGCAGACCATTCTGAAAAGGTATGATCACGATTGGCATGCCCCCTTGAAGATTGTGGCCAATGGCTGCTGCCCTGGAGACATGCTGTCGCCTTGCTCACAGTCTGGCAATGCGAGTGCTATAGAGCTTGCTGGGATGCAGCCTTGGTGGACCAAGAAGAGAGAGGGACTTCCCTGCTATTAATACAGAGGTTGTTGGACAGCGTTTGGACAAACACCTGCGATGCAATTCACGGTTTAAAAAATTAACCACGGGTTCGACAACCTTTGGTTTTATGTTACGTGAAAATGCGGACATTGCTACAAACAAATTCCAAAACATGCATAACAAATAAATAAATTTAACAAGCAATACTAAAAAAAAAAAAAAGCAAAATATCACTGTGTTGTATTAGGCATTTAAAAAACACCACCACCAAGAAGTTCTAGAAAGAACTATTCTGCCTACTTTCCTTTCATTATCCCTAAAGTAAAGTTGTGCTGTCGAGTCAGTGTTGATACCTTTCAGCACTTTCCTATATCACTGCTGCCCAAATATAGGTGTTCCCCATAGTCTGGAAAACATAGCAGTGGGGATTCGAACCAGCAACCTCTTGCTCCCTAGGCAAGTTACTTCCCCGCTGCGCCATTAGGTGGCTTCACTATCCCTACAACTGGACTAAATTTGGTCCAAATTCATTAGGCAGTTCACAAATTAGGCACTTGCACCTCAAACATTTATGAATCCACCATCTTGAATCAGTTGGATGACATAATCACAAATTACACCACTGATGTTTTTCTATGTGTCCCTACAGCTGTATCCAGTTTGGTTCAAATTGTTTAGCCGGTTCACAAGTTAGCCCACTTGCACCTCAAATCCCCACCGCACGTTAAGGTCATCTGGGGAGGTCTGTCTCCAGTTACCACCGGTTCGTTTGGTGGTGACTCAGAGGTGGGCCTTCTCTGTAGCTGCTCCTGGGCTGTGGAAGGCACGCCCAGCAGAAATTCGTAATCTTAATTCTTTACTGACTTTTAAGAAAGCCCTTAAAACTCATCTGTTTGGCCTGGCCTTTAAGGGTTTTTAATTAGTTTTAATTGTTGTAATGTTAACCTGATTTTCAGGGTTTTAATTGTTTTGACAGTTTAATTGTTTTTAAGATGTTTTTAAATTGGTGTTTATATTTGTATTTCTGTTTTAATTGTTTTTAATGATTTCTGGTTTTTAATTGTAAACCGCCCTGAGCCAGCAAAGAGTGGTATAAAAATCGAACAAACAAACAAACAAACAAACAAATAAATAAATGAATGAATGAATGCTTATGTATCATCATAAACTACACCATTGAAGTGTCCCTATGTGTCTCTCCAACTGTAACCAGGCATTACAAAGTTGATAGGGACCACTGTTCCCTCTAAGGTATGCACATGCTCATAAGTTTTCTGGTATCTGCTTAGTTAATTTTAGATCCTGCTCAGGTTTTTTTTTTTTTAAATTAATTTTTAGATCCCGCTTAGGAAGGCCCCACTCTGAATGTATGTGTGCACACAGTGCCTTGATACTGCTGCCCAGAGAAAACTCATTCGGCACACAGATGAAAAACATTAGAGGGACCACTGATAGGGACACACATACACACACTCACACACTGCTGGGCAATCTCATACATTTGCTTTCTGTAAGGAAAGTTGACTAAAAATGTAGATGAGCTCAGTTTCACTTTGAGGAGTTTTCTTGAATTACCCTCCTTTGTACTTTTACGACCTTATTACCCCCGCTACCCTGGTGGCCCTCATTCCTCTTGTAAACTGTTCTCATTCTGATCCTCCATCTGTTGTGCTGTCATGAATACACACACACACACACACACACACACACACACACACACACACCCCTACCTCAATTCCCGATTTTCTGAACTCTCTTTTCCTGCTCTTATCTCCTGTAAAATGCCCACAATGTTCTAGAAGGTATGGTGGTTTTCAACTTTGAAGGTAATATGGAAACATGATTGAAAAAAGAGCTTGTGAATCCTTGGTTGAGATTACTCATGAGACTGAGAAAGTTACAGAAAACAAAAAAGAACTACAAATCAACAGACACATTCTATAATGAGTCCACAGCAATAGCTGAACATTGAGGTGCTTCACACGACACGTGTGAAACGCCTGAGGGGGTTCTGCGAGGAGAGCGGGCTTAGCCCGCTCTCCCCGCCATGTGTGAAGCATCTCATTTAAGGGGAGGGTGGTTTAAGTGAGCTAGCTCCCTTAACCCGCTTTCCAGTGACCGTGGGAATAACTTCATTGTCTTTACATTAAGAATGGAGTTAGATCATGTATGAATGGCCATATAAGTCACTGTTACCCAAGGAGGAGGATGACAGAGAATTATGAAGTTACATCTGCTTGTTCCATTCTACAAGCAGGGCACTGGAAAAAGTCTCCTCCTATTCAGGAATAAAATGGATATTATGGCATCAGACCCATCTCTTTAAATGTATAAAGTGGTCTATTTAAAGTGGAAAATGGGTGCATGCATAGACTATTGCAGTTCATATAGTTGCCACACAGGGCAGTTATATGTAGAGTCAATAGCTCTCAGCCTCAACCCAGGAAGCTTCTTGCTTTAGCTCACGTATCTGATGATAACCAACTTTTTGTGCTGGGGGCACATTTCTGTTGTGCCTTGTATCTTGGAACACAAAGAGGCTATTCTCACGACAAGCAAAAACAGGGCTTGAGGTCTGAAGGCAGGGTTAGCACTCCAGTGTGAAACCTCGGCAAGCTCTCAAACAGGGCTCTGTCAAAAGAGAGTCACCCAGTTCCCAGCCCCTTCTCTAAAACCAGGTTCAGCAAGCAGGGGAGGTTGCCTACCCCCTCCCAGTGCTCGTGTGACACCACGGAACACTGTGGGACACGGCTTGAGGCTCCATCCCCTCCTCTTCACCGGGATACCATACAGACTGGATACCCCCGCAACATTTTCGCCCACTTTCGCCACCCCCGCAACTCTCTCGCCCATTCTCACCGCCCCCACAACACTCTCGCCGCCCTCGCCACCTCCACTACGCTCTTGCTGCCCCCCGCAACTCTCTCACCCGCTCTCATCGGCGCCCGCAACTCTCTCGCCGCCTGACAGCCTCCGAGCTCCCTGCTCCCTGCTGCTTCACGGCGCAGCTCAGCCAACCGCCTGCTGCCCGCAGCCTCCAGAGCCAACGGTCCAGCTCCTGAAGCCACCCCCAGCTTCTGAGCTCCCTGCTGCTTCACGGCACCCCCGAGCCAACTGTCAAACTGCTTTCCAGCCACCCCATAAAACTCCCTGCTGCTCTGGAACTTTCTCCCCCTCTGTCAGCCAATCACCTCCTTTCTTCCACGTCCCCATGCACAACCTGTCTTGAAGAATTAATAATATAGAATATCCTGCTCTTCCTCCAAGGAGCCCAGAACTCATACTACATACTCAAGTTACTCCTAACAACAACCCTGTGAAGTAGGTCAGGCTGAGAGTGAAGTGTAGCCAGCGTGGTGTAGTGGTTAGAGTGCTGGACTGGGGAGAACTGGCTCCCAGCAGCAGCAGCTACAGCAGCAGCACTCCCTCCCCCCCTCACTGGCACCGGGAAGGGGAGAGCAGCAGCCCCATCACCGGTGTAGTTTCCACCTGGAAAGGGCAAGGATGCTGTTGCCCTTGCCTTGCCGAGTTCAAATCCCTATTCATCCATGAGACTTGCTGGGTGAGTCTGGGCCAGTCACTTCCCTCTCAGCCTAACCTACTTCACAGGGTTGTTGTGAGGAGGAACTTGAGTATGTAGTACACCACTCTGGGCTCCGCCAGTTCCTCCTTCCATCTGCTGCCTCAGAGGAGATGCTTCCCGAGACACCCACCCCCACCCCCGCTGACTGCCAAGGCAAGGGCGACAGCATCCTTGCCCTTTCCAGGTGGAAACTGCACCGGTGATGGGGCTGCTGCTCTCCCCTTCCTGGTGCCAATGAGGGCGGGGGAGGGAGTGCTGCTGCTGTAGCTGCTGCTGCTGGGAGCCAGTTCAAAAGGAATTGGGCTAGAGATGCACTCAGCAAAGGTGCTGAAGGAGCAGCCCAAGAATCTAGCCCCTGCCTCACTCAGAATCCAGGGAAAGGAAGGGCAGGGAGCAGCAGTAGTTTTGCCATTGCTCTCCTCCTTCCCAAGCATATGGCGGCTGCTCCGGGTGGGTCTGACAAGGTCTCCAACAAGCAGGAAGCGGGTGGGACAGCCAGCCGACCTTCCTGCAGGTAGGGAAGCCCCTTCCCAAAGTGCAGCAGGCTCCGCCACGCATCCCACCTCCAGAGGCTCCCAGCGGTTTGGCCCGCTGTCGCGCTCGCTTCCAGGCTGGGCCAGTAGACCATGGTGGTGGCAGCAGAACCGGGAGCTGCTGACCAGGGCCGTTTTGTGGCACCCCTGGCCGCTGGAGGATGGGGCTCTCCTTCCTGGGTGTGCTCCCGCCCCCCCACCTCACAGCTGCAGGAGAGGGAGCCCTTTGTACCCTGCGAGGGGATGCAAGGATGCGCTCCATACGGGGAGAGTGTAGGGCCCTCGAAAATGCGGGGCCCATAGCATATGGCCAGTGGACAGGGTGAGTGGGCAGATGTTCAGTATCACCCACCCGGAGATGTTCTTAGCCCTGAACCATGGGGCCCTTGCCCATGGCCCCCAAGGTGTGGGGAAGGCATTGAGTGGCTGCTGCGGGGTCGTTTGCTGCCTCCGTGAGGCCAAATTACTGATCGTTAGAAGTATTCTAGCCACCATGTGTGCGGCCAGGGGTGGGGTTGGGGCACAACCCTGTGGTGGTGGCAGGTGGCGTGGGAGCAACCGCTGGAATGACTGTCCACGCAAGGGTCACTGGTTCGGCCTCATGGCAGCAATGGCAGGGGGGGGGGGCTCACGGTGGCAGCAGGGGGCTCACAGCAGTGGCAGAGGGCCTCATGGCAGGGGCAGTCCAGGTGCCCAATTTGCCTGGGTGTGACACTGCACCCACCTGCCCACCATCTGTGCCATCATCAAAATGCAGAGGGTAGCAGTGCCAATGAGGGTGTGCAGGTGTGGGTGACACTTTGCCACTCACTCTCCCACCCTGCTGGCACTGCAAGAGTGGCAAGTGGCAGCATCAGGGCAGGTGGGTGACGGGGACACCCTCCCCCACATACCCACCTTCATACGCCCAGAGAGGCTAGCAAGGGGTGG
Source organism: Hemicordylus capensis (assembly GCF_027244095.1). NCBI lineage: Eukaryota > Metazoa > Chordata > Lepidosauria > Squamata > Cordylidae > Hemicordylus > Hemicordylus capensis. Next base: position 127,491,457 of record NC_069657.1, read on the forward strand.
CAGTGGTGGATTGATGGGGAGGCAGAGTCGCCACTTGGTTAGGGCGGGAGTGGGGGGTGGGGTTCTCCTTTTTACCTTCTACACACACTATACAGTGGGGTGGGGGGGTGCCACGGAGGCCACAGCCACAGCTGTGGGGAGGGTGAGTGGGCGAGGGTTCCCCCTTCTGCCTTCCCAAACCATGCTGCTGTACGGTGTACGGAGTGTGCCATGTGCCTGGGCTACTTATGGGGGCATCTTGCAATTGCTCCAGGGGGCATCTGCTGTGTCCCTCCTGGATCTGGAAAGTGCATTGGGTGTGTGTGTGACTCTTCTTTTGGGGCTGATTGGCAGCTACAGCTGCTCTCTTCTCTCTTCTTTTGGGCATCAGGACGGAGTTCAGTTCCTTTGACAGTGCTGCAATTGCCAGGAAAAGGTTAACTGAGGCTACCAATCAGAGAGCTACAAAGCGGGACTGAAGCTTGGTGCCCTCTGAGTGGTCTCCTTGGGTCATGTGACACCCCCCCAGCCACTCAGGGGGCTGGAGGACCAACATTGCAAGCTGTGGCTGACTGCTTGAAGAGAACCCTGTAAAAGTTGAGTGTCAGTCTCTCATATTCATTGCTGAGGCTTCACCAAATGCACGTGTGTTTGCTGTGAGGCTTGAAATAGGGTTAAGGTTGTATGCATGGGGGTCACCCTGTTTTCTGCTCGTGTGAATAGCTTCAAGGGCTTCTGTGGAGCCTTTGCTGCAAGTGATTCCCAAAAGGCCAAGTGGAAATAGCTGAGGCTATTCTGAATGGCTGGTTCCTTCTGGGGAGTGGAAATTCTTGGCTGTGAACTTCACATCACTGCATGTCTCATGGAAGGGCAGGGGCCATCTCTTTACTCTCAGATGAAAAATAGCATCAGATCAGCAACAGACTTTAAAATGGAGGCATTTGAGAGCTATGCTGGGGGAATGGGCAAAGTGCAGATAGGAGACTTATGAGTGGTTCTTAATTTCTCTGCTTGGCAAAACCAACAGCCAGAAGCCTCCTCAACATTTGGCCTGATTATCTGTTCTCAGAACTTGAAATGGCATGAAAATTCCCTTGCTGGAAGTAATGTTGGCAGCTTCAGTGCACAAGGATTATGCTGAATCCTCCTCATCCCCAGATTTGGTTTTCCAGAATCACAACCTTTGAGTTTCAGGTTCAAAAGAGCCTAAGCCTTGAATTAAACTAAACTGAAATTGCCAAGCCACTGAACTTCATAGGATTTTTAGTTGGAACCAAGTATCAGCTCACTTATCATACTAGAGAAGTGGCAACTTTCACAACTGTGCCCTGGCCTTTTATGCTGCAAAGTGAATTTTAATTTAGTTTTATTAGAGCAGTTCTGCAGAGCTCCAAATCCTGGATATTATTTCTGGAACCTGCAATACACATACTGATTTGACTTGCCCACAGTTTTCTCTGCATTCTTTCTCCCATTTGTTATCCATTGCAGTATTCAGGAACAATAAATCACTTAGACAATAAAATCACTTCTAAGAACTAGGGCCTAAAAACAGCAAGAAAGTCATGTTTGTACACATTAAAGTGACTCAAATGCAAATAGTCAGGGGCATAGCTATAATTGAGCAAAAGGGTTCAAAGAACACGGGCCCCCAGCTCCTGAGGGCCCTCCAGCTCCACCCCTCCCTATTTTCTCCATTGTCTCCCTCAATCTGAGGGGCCACCAGAGAGAGGGATGAACACGGGCCCCCTCTTCCCTAGCTACACCCCTGCAAATAGTATTTACTTGATTACAAAGGAATCAAAGAAGTGCACTGCTTAATGCATATTTAGTAGAAATTCTAAATTTCACTTTGCTGATGCAAGCAAGAATTCGCAAGAATTCAAAAGCATCACTAGGACCCCAGAATGGAAATGTTCTTCACAGATTCATATATGAAGAAGAATGCTTAAATGTGAGCTTGTGTCATCCATATGTCAAAGCTAATGTATGAAAGATACAAAAGGCAGCAAAAACAATCCTGCTGCAAGTTTGAACTGAAACAACCAAAAATAATGAACTCCAATCTTCACAATATGGGGCAGATTACTAGTGGCCTCTAAACAAAGACCGCAAAATAATATAAGGAAGTGGATTCCCTGTAAGAAGTGAAGTTTTTCAACTGCCTCAAGAGTTGTCATTTGCCTCCCTCTACAGTAGGAGTCTCAGGTGATACTGGATGTTTTGTAAGTCTAAATTTGTGTCCAACCTGCTGTCTTGTCAACAGAGTTTTGACAGTGTTTCAAAATTCACCTGAAAAATCTTTTGCTTTCCTCCTTTTCAGATCATGTTTTAAACAATGAGGCTGTTCTCACATGCTGGCAAAACTAGGCTAATGAAGACAAGCCCGGTTTTGCCTGTGCATAAGAACTGCCAGGATCATGTCCAATTCCAGCGGTGCCTTGGAGGCAAACCCGCCTCCAGAACCACCCTCTTAAATGGGGTTAAGAAGAGAGTGAGTGCTCATTTGCCAGCCCCGGCCATCGAGCTGGGGATGCTCCTGTTTTTTTTTGCTTGTTTGCCAGCACCGGCTAGCTTGGGAAAGGGGAGGGGAGGGGGGATCCCCATAATGCACAGGTGCATTATGGGAGTTCCATGGAACAAGGCGAAGTATCCTGGCAGCCCGAACCTCCGAGCTACCGGCAGCAGCCGGTAATAATCTGGGTGGGTGATCCACCCACAGAAGAAACAGACATCTATCATCTGTAGGGAGGCAAGCTTTTTAAAGCTTGTTCCCCACTGACCCTGTAGCCCTTTCTCACTGATTGCAAGAAAGTCCTCAATGTTTTGTTCGACAGCACCATTACAAAACACAGAGAGGGTTCCCAATTCTGCTTCTCTCATAATGCTAATACAAGGACTGTAGAGGGCATTTGCAGGAGAGAAATGGCAACTCCTGTCCACTTATTCATCTCTGCAAATGGCCCAGTAGGTTTTAAAATCTTTCACCTCCCACCAGGTGCACTCTAAGACTGGAAGTAGGTTACTAGAGAGGAAAGCTAGGGAATACCCTAAGGGAACCATCTGCAGGGAAAAGTATTGGGTTCAGAAGCTTAAGTATTTCCTCCTGCCTGCCAGTTATCTCATACAGATGCCTCGTGCTCTCTCATTCACCTAGCAAATATAGGTTTAACACCACACAATTACTTTTGGAAAATATAAAATCTTCTCCCAGTTTCCTGTTTACTTACTGAAGCTGAAAGTGATGAGATCAATGATTTAACTATGTAAAAGACTGCTTGGTTCGCAAAAGTTCTGGAGTTTCAGATGTTTCCCATCATTACCTGTAGACAAACTACAATTGTGCCAGGTTTCAATGAATTAATTCATCTAGAAGATCATTACAATGTAGGCATATCCAACGAATGTATGTATATGCCAGGGCCATCCTAAGAAATTATACATCCCAATTCTAAATTTGCACAATTAGTTCCTTTTGATAAGCAAGCAATATCTGTCAAGTAAGACACTCCCGTGCCATCAATAGGCTTTTGCTGAACACATGGAGATGCCACAAATGTGGCCCACATCCATTCTTGGCCCACTCCCTCTTCTGTTTACCTTAAGATCTCCCCCCTTCTGCACCTACCATTTTCATTCTAACCATTTTTTTTCAGGTCAAGGAGAGGGAAGAAGTTGCCCCAAACTGAAGCAGGAAAAATGAGGAATGCCAAATAGATTATTTCAATTTGTTAATTCAGTCCTAAGTTACACTTAGTACAAAAAACCTTAGATCCACAAACACTCTCAGAGTAAAGCTTTAGTACATTCTCTGTATTTTGAATTCTACTCAGGGAGAGATCAGGAGGAAACACCCAGATGATTGCCAGCTGCTACTGGCAGCAGAGAGGTTTGGGGGCCAGGAGACCCCCAGAACTCCCAGAACAAGTGTGCAGTGCATTATGGGGAATCCCTCGATGCTGGCCGGGAACCCTGCAGTCTCCCAGCCCTGGCTGCTTGCAGATGATGAAACAAATGGGGCTAAGGGAGCACTTGCTCCCTTAACTGCATTACCACATTTTAGAGGCAGGCTCTGGAGGCCGCTTTGCCACCGGGCAAATGATCTAATGATCAGCCGAGACCAGGCTTAGCTTTCTTAGCCTAGTTTTGGCTGATCATCAGAGCAGCCTCAACCAGTGAGATCTTGCATAAATATTTGGCAACCACTTGGTTTGTTCATTTTTTGGTCTGTATTGAGGGGAATAAACTTGAGGACATTTCCTAATCTTCCCTCTCCCCACATCAAGAAGAATCTTAAAGGTAATGTAACACCTGAATCAGGCCTTGGGTTTATCCTCTGCTAAAGGAAACATTAAAAAGAATTATCAGAATATATTAGCAAGGTTTCTATGGTGGATACAGAGGTGGGAATTCTACATTTTAAAAAATAGGAACAAGTTGTTTTAGTAAGAATAATACGCCTAGTTTCCTTTCATTATCCCTACAACTTGACTAACTTTTGTCCAGATCAGTTAGGCAATTCACAGGTTAGCTCTCTTGCACCTCAAGTGTTCATGCATCTGCCATCTTGAATTGGGGTGGATGACATCGTCATAAATGACGTGATTGAGGTGTCCCTATATAGCCCTACAATTGTACCAAATATGGTCCAAAATGGTCCCCACTTGCACCTCAAATGTTCAATGTCTGCCATCTTGAATTGGGGTGGATGACATCATCATAAACTATGCCATTGAGATGTCTCTTTGTGTCCCTACAACTGTAGCCAATTTGTTGCAAATCAGTTAGGCAGTTCACAAGTTACCCTACTTGCGCCTCAAACATTTGGTTCAAACTTTTGGTTCACACTTGGTTCAAATCGGTTAGATGGTCCACAAGTTAGCCCACTTGTACCTCAAACATCCACACATCCACCATCTTGAACTGGTATGACATAATCACAAATTACACTAATCACAAATTAGACTATTACACTATTGAGGGATCCCTATGTGTCCCTACAGCAAATTTGGTTCTAATCGGTTAGGCAGTTCACAAGGTAGGCCACTTCCGTCTCAAATGTCCATGTGTCTGCTCACTTCATTGCATGTTCACTTCATCTTGAAGTGGGGTAGATGACATCATCACAAACTATGCTGTTGCGGTGTCCATACAACTGTACCCAATTTGGTTCATATTGGTCCAAGCATTCTGAAGTTGATAGTGAGGGACACACACTCGGGTGGACACACACACATGCTGCTCTATGATCTCATAAGCCTACCAAAGTAGACTAAAATAAGGAAATAATTTAGAGATTTTTACAACATTGAAAAAACAATTTTATTGGTTTATGTTTATGCAACAATCTGAATGTTTTAAAAAGCTACCTTGAGTTCTTTAGGAATATAAATCCAATATAAACAAAACTAAATAAAATGACTGAAGGAGAAAAACTGGATGAAGCAAAGGGCAACAAGTCATGGGACACTGTACAGGCAAATTTTGTTATACACAGAACCGCTATTCGTGGTTTCATGTATCTGTGGATGCCAAGAAGACACCTGACCTTATCCATGGATATGAAAGGGTTAAAACCCATGTATCCACCATTCCTAGAAGGCCGGAAATTTTGTCTGCGAGAGACATTTTGGCAAAAAAGGGGGGGGACAATCCAAATTTGGGGAAAATTTGGGACTTTCAGGGGCATTTGGGAGGTATTGCTAGATGCCAGGAAACCTGCGGAGCATGGTAGGGCACTTTATTTGGCCCATTTTCACGATTTGGGGACTTAATATAACAAGCTTTCTACCTTTGATTTCTTGACCTTTTTTGTGTTTGCAATTCTTTTCCAGAAACTCACAAAATAAATTGTTTTTAATCAATTCAAGTTCAATTCACTTTTACTGCAAATGTAACTGGACCTGTTGAATAGCATAGCAGATGTACTAGAGCAGTACCTACAATCTGCATTATGAGATTATGTAAAGAGTTCATTGTAATTTAATCTCTCCTATTATTGTATGAGACTTCAACATCTCTCCCCAAAATGCTGTTAAATAAAAAAAGTGTTCTGACATTTTAGCAGGCATCTACATATCATAAACCTGCAAACTATGCCTAGGCAACCAGATATGGCCACTTCATGCAAGATATTCTACCTTGGCAGTAATGATCTCATAAGAATAAGGATATACTTGTATCATTTGAAGTTCTTTTTGCCATAGGTATACTAGTTGCGAAGCTGCTTCTTGTATCACCTGCTCCATCAGTGTACTTGCATTGTAAAGAGCAATTATATCACAATTTTAAACAGAAGGGAAGAACTGTTTCCTCCCCTACAAGGTGATTACTTCCATGTAGAAAAATAACTTCACATGTTACGCAGCCGTATGTGGAGATATGCATAACCTTGCAGTTTTTCTTCTGAAAGAAGGAAGGTTTTGATACTGGCTAACAAAATATAATTTTTGGAGACACAAGGAAGCTATTCACACGATGGGGCGAAATCGGGCTAGTGGAGGCTGGCCCAATTTTGCCCCATCGTGTGAACCACCAGGCTTGGCTGCGAGCCCAGTGGTTCCTAGGCAGGTAACCTGCCTAAGTACCCCTCCACTAAAAGCAGGTTTGCAGAGCGAGCGCTCTGCAAACCTGGTTTTACAGATCGTGAGTAGCCGTGGCTACTCATGAGTAGACCCCCGGAGGGGAGGCAAAAAGCCGCCTCCCAGCTCCGGGGGTCTCCCCAGCACACTGGAGCTTCCGGGAGCCGCATGGCGCCTGAGCTTCCCAGGCCATGCCGGCTCCGTCATGAAGCCGGCAATCATGTGGGCGGCTGATCCAGCCGCCCAGGGGTCCCTCCCTGCTCGTCTGCGGGGAGAAGGGGCCTAGCCCGCTCTCCCCGTGCACCCTCCAAAACCGGGTCTCAATGATTATGAGACCCAGCTCAGGGTCTTTTCTTCCTGTGCTGTGTAGCTCTTAATTGCTTTATTTTCCCCCAAACTGTAATTTTTTTGAGATGGGGGCGTGGTCTAGCAATGTAGTACTTGAACTGTCAGTTATATGAAGCATCAGCTGCAGCCTTCAGCTCATGAATTTAAAAAAGCTGGGGTTTCAATAATTTTCTTAACAAGAAAAGTGTTATAGATTCCCCCTACCCCCAATTAAAAAGATAAAAAATATAGAGGAAGGGAAGTTATTATGGAGACCTTTCCTTCTCTGCTGTGTTTTTATAATTCAGACTTCATCAGATCACAGCAATACTCTTTCTGCATGAATTCTTACACTAGGGAGGCTTCCAACACTTTTTTTTTTTTTTAAATTTGAGCAAAAAATAGGAAGAAGTCAGGAATCAAGCTCCCAGATGGGTCCTGAACCTGAGAGATGTTTGGCCAGGATTCGTCTTGTGTGCTACTACTCAACACTGGCCAAAGGAAAGTACTACAAGGAAACCAGTCAGACAGCAAAGAAGCCTTGCTTCTGCTCTGCCTTACTTCATCCACCCTTCTCCCATTTGACGGGAGCTGGAAATCATTCCCTCTGTTGCCACCACACTCTCAAAAAGTAAAATGTTATGATGCAGGGGCTGCACATCTTCACTTTATGCTCTGAGCAATTGATGCTGACTCCATGATTCCTCTGTGATTATGATCAGCATGGGTGTTGAGGATAAGATGAACTAAAGCCCTATGTCAGACCCCCTAAAATACACAGCAAGATAATTCTGGTTCCTCAAAGAAACTTGATTAGAAATCCCTTATAAATAAGTTATATGCTAGAAATGCCCATCTCTTTGTCATTTAGTTGCATCTACTTTGTGATTCACAAGTGGACTGAAATTGACACTTAAAATTTTTGGTGGGATTTTTGGAGCATATGAACACAGGGAGATAGGTAGCAAAATCAAACAAATATATGGGTTAAAAAGAAGGGGAGGCATGTTCCCTTCTCTTGCATGCATATATACAATTTATTTATATAAATAAAATAATATAAAGCTGCTTGGGCCTCAATGACTGATTGACTGACTGACTGACATGAAACTTCCAGACCAAACCACAAAAGTTAATAAACATGCTATTTTTGCAGGTAGGTTCCAGACTTTGTCAGATTACCAAAAAACAACAACCCCAAACTGCAGGAAAATTTATTACTTTCCCAGAAAATCCAGGAAAACTCTCACACTAAAAGGCATGGGGAATGAGACCTCACAGAGACAGCAAAAGACTAGAGTCACAGAGAGCAAAAATGTTAATATGCTTACAAACTACAAGTCCTGAGTCACTCACTGCCTGCCTGCCATGAAACCCCCACATCAAATCACAAATGTTAGAAGCACGCTGTATTTGCAGGTAGGTTTCAGACCTCAGCCACACTAACAGAGAAATCCAAAACCCTGAAAAACTCATTAATGTCCCAGAAAATGTGGGGAAATTGTATTATTGGAAAGCATGGGAAATGATACCACATAGAGCTAAGAAAAGCATAGAATCACCAAGAAATAAGATGTTAAGAACCTAAGCACAGCCCTACTGGATCAGGCACAAGGCCCATCTAGTCCAGCATCCTGTTTCACACAGTGGCCCATCAGATGCCTCTGGGGAGCCCACAGGCAAGAGGTATGTGCATGCCCTCTGTCTTACTGTTGCTCCCTGCAACTGGTATTGAGAGGCATTTTGCCTCTGATGCTGGAGATGGCCCACAGCCACCAGACTAGTAGCCATTGTTAGACCTGTCCACCATGAATCTGTCCAAGCCCCTTTTAAAGCCATCCAAGCTGGTGGTCATCAACCACATCCCACAGCAAAGAATTCCACATATTAATTATGTGCTGTGTGAAAAAGTACTTCCCCTTGTTGGTCTTAAATTTTCAGTTTCATGGGGTGACCCTTGGTTCTAGTGTTGTGAGAGAGGGAGAAAAATTTCTCTCTGTCCACCCTCTCCACTTCATGCATAATTTTATACACCTCGGTCATGTCTCCCCTTAGTTGCCTCTTTTCCAAGGTAAAGAGCCCCAGATGCTGTAGCCTAGCCTCATAAGGAAGGTGCTCCAGGCCCCTGATCATTTTGGTTGCCCTCTTCTACACCTTTTCCAGTTCTACAATATCCTTCTTAAGATACGGTGACCAACGCTGTACGCAGTACTCCAGATGTGACCACAGATTTGCATAATGGCATTATAATATTACCATTTTTATTTTCAGTCCCCTTCCTAATGATTCCTAGCATGGAATTAGCCTATTTCACAGCTGCCGTGCACTGAGACGACACTTTCAATGAGCTGTTCACCAGGACCCAAGATCTCTCTCCTGGTAAGTCACTGACAGCTCAAAAACCCTGAGCGTATATGAGAAATTGGTGTTTTTTGCCCCAATGTGCATCACTTTATACTTTCATTCATTGAACTGCATTTGGCATTTTGTCGCCCATTCCCCCAGTTTGGAGATATCTTTTTGGAGTTCCTCACAATCAGTTGTGGATTTCACTACCCTAAACAGTTTCATGTCATCTGCAAATTTGGCCACTTCGTCAAATGATAATATTGAGTCTCTTGGAGATCAGCACTTCGGCAGTAGCAGAGTGTCAAGAAAGGGTTAACTTTTCTCCCAGCTCTATTGGTTCTCCTGGCGTCTTGTGCTCCTCCCCCGCTTGGAACTGCAGAGCCCAGGAAGCTGGCTGTTGGCTTGTTGGTCTCCATCCAAGAACGAAAGTAAGAAGAAGACATTTTCTAAAAATAAATCAAACTTTTGCTGCTTGTTTGTTTGGTTTGTGTGTGATTTGTTCCCCTTGGTCAAGCTACCATGTTGCTTGCTCTCTCCCCGCACCCACAAGAACCATGTGTGTGTAGTACTTGTGAGAGAAGTCCCATCCTGTGTGTGTGTGTGTGTGTGTGTGTGTGTGTAAGAGAGAGAGAATTCTTAAGCTTAAAATTTTTTTTTCAAAGTATGCCAAAACTATTCTAGTGCAAACTTGTAAGAAAAACCCTCCCCATCCCAACAGTATACCTTGTTGTGAGGAAATTAGTTAGTGCAAAAGTATTAAAAGCTTTGAAAAGAAGGGGGGGGAGTGTGTGTGCTCGGACAAAATGGATGTTTCTGTTTTTGTTTCATTTTATTCCTGAAGTTACTGCTTACAGCTCTAATCTAGTCTCTGTGTGTGTTGCTTTCTCTCCCTCTGCCCTTATTAAACATATTTATATGCTGCTTTTTTAGCAACAGAGTTCTCACAATGGCTTAAATAGCAAAATATGAGAAAATGGTTCTCTTAACATGTTTCCCCTTTTAAACAATACTATTTTATTTTATTTTGCTTTGTGCTTGTAGCATGCTCCCCCACAAAAAGTCTATTTTTGTACTGTGTACATTTGCTTCAAAATAAGGCTTTGCAAATCAGTTCACAAGAAACACATTTTTAAATTGCACATGAAATGATATGGTTGTCTATAAATTCTGCAAAATTGGGGTAACTCCATATATGACATTCTGCGGTCCTATTTGAAATCAAAATGGTGACTTTTCTTTCTGTAGCATATACACACTATACATTGTATATATACTTTAGTATATAGACATAAACTGTAGTTGTATATGTTTTTTTTGCATATGATTTTCTTGCTTAAATGAAATGTACTAAATAAAAGATCAAACTGAATTGCATGCTGTGATTGGTGTAAAAATGCTATTTGAGTTCAAATCCCTATTCAGCCATGAAACTAGCTGGGTGACTCTGGGCTAGTCACTTCTCTCTCAGCCTAACCTACTTCACAGGGTTGTTGTGAAAGAGAAACTTAAGTATGTAGTACACCGCTCTGGGCTCCTTGGAGGAAGAGCGGGATATAAATGTAATAATAATAACAACAACAACAACAACACCTCAATACCATAGGGGCCACAGAAATCACCATCAGCCAATTACAAAAAGCAACTTTACTGGGAACATCCTATATTCTGTGACGATATCTATAACAACAACAACATTGACAATAAAATTCAGCCATCCCAGGTCCTTGGGAAGGACTCGATGCCTGGATAAAACAAACCAGTCAATAACACCTGTCTGACTGTGTAAATTAATAATAATTATTATTATAGACCAATAACCTGCCTGCCAACCATGTACAAATTATTAATTGGAATAATAGCAGATGAAGTAATGCAACACTTATTAACTAACAAACAGCTTCCAGTTGAACAGAAAGGAAATTGTCCAAACACCCAAATACCAGCTGCTGATTGACAAAATGATTTTAGAAAATTGCAAGAGAAGAAAAACAAATCTAAGTGTTGCATGAATTGACTACAAGAAAGCCTTCGATTCATTGTCTCACACATGGATACTAAAATGTTTAGAAACAACTGGTGTCAGCAAAAACATTCAGATATTTATTTAAAAAGCAATGAGCATGTGGAATATTATTATTATTACACAGTTAACAATCAATGGTGAGACACTTGGACAGGTTAGCATTAGAAGAGGTATTAGAAGAGGTAAAAACAACCCTTTGTTGTTTGTAATCGCCATGACTCCATTTTCACAAATACTAAACAAAACAGGCCTCGGATACCAAACATCTAAAACCTCAAGTAAAATAAACCATCTGCTGTACATGGACGATCTGAAGTTGTATGGAAAGTCCCAGTCAGAAATCGAATCACAGCTAAACACTGTCCGTATATTCAGTAGAGATATAGCAATCGAGTTTGGACTAGAAAAGTGTGCTGCATTAATAATGAACAGAGGGAAAATAACAAAAACAGAAGTAAAAGAACTGCCTAATGGAAGCAACATCAAGAACCTGAAAGAGAAAGAACATTACAAATACTTGGACATTCTCCAGGCTGATAACATTGCACATGCTGAAGTTAAAAGAATAATGGGAAGTCAATACATCAGGAGAGTTAGAAAAAATCCTAAAGTCCAAACTCAATGGCGGGAACACCATACATGCCATAAACACCTAGGCTATACCTGTTATCAGATCCCCTGCAGGAATAATAGACTGGACCCAGGCAGAGCTAGAGACGCTAGATTGTAAGACCAGGAAAATCATGACCACCAATCATACTCTGCACCCCCACAGTGATGTAGATAGGCTATACCTTCCTCGCAGCTCAGGTGGAAGAGGAATGCTGCAAGTCCATCAAACAGTAGAGGAGGAGAAAAGAGGCCTTTAAGAATATATAAAGGACAGTGAAGAAGATGCACTTCACATGGTCAATAATGAGAAAATATTCAGCACCAATGAAAGAAAGCAGTCCTACAAGAAAGAACAAGTCAAGAACCAAGCAGAAAAATGGAAAATTAAGCCACTGCATGGTCAATATTTGCACAATATAAGTGGAAAATCAGACATCACCAAGACCTGGCAATGGCTTAAGAATGGCAACTTGAAGAAAGAAACAGAGGGTTTAATACTTGCTGCACAAGAACAGGCACTAAGAACAAATGCAATAAGAGCAAAAGTAGAAAAGTCAACAACAAACAGCAAGTGCCGCCTTTGTAAAGAAGCAGATGAAAGAGTGGACCACCTAATCAGCTGTTGTAAAAAGATTGCACAGACTGACTACAAACAAAGGCATGACATGGTAGCAGGGATGATACACTGGAACATCTGCAAAAAATACAAGCTACCTGTAGCCAAAAATTGGTGGGACCATACAATTGAAAAAGTTGAAGAAAATGAAGATGCAAAAATATTATGGGACTTCCGACTACAAACAAACATCTGCCACACAATACACCAGATATAACTGTAGTCGAGAAGAAAGAAAAACAAGTTAAAATAATCGACATAGCAATACCAGCGGGTAGCAGAATAGAAGAAAAAGAAATAGAAAAAATCACCAAATACAAAGATCTACAAAATGAAACTGAAAGGCTGTGGCAGAAAAAGACCAAAATAATCCCAGTGGTAATTGGCACCCTAGGTGCAATTCCAAAACAACTTGAAGAGCACCTCAACACCATAGGGGCCACAGAAATCACCATCAGCCAATTACAAAAAGCAACTTTACTGGGAACAGCCTATATTTTGCGACGATATCTATAATGACCAACAGTATTGATGATAAAATTCAGCAATCCCAGGTCCTTGGGAAGGAATCGAGGTCTGGATGAAACAAACCAGTCAATAGCACCTGTCTGACTGTGTAAACAAGAAATAATAATAATAATTATATAACTATATATAACTATAACTATAAAACTATAACTATAACTATAACTATATATATATATATATATAACTATATATAACTATATATATATATATGAATGACACACATCCTATTCTTCCTCCAAAGGGGTCAGTGTAGTGTACATGTTCTTCCTCCCCACTTTTATCCTCACAACAATCCTGTGAGGCAGGTTTGGACTTTGGAGGGGAGAGAAAGTGTCTCAGATAAAGTCCCACAGTGAGTTTCATGACTGAATGGGGAACGCAAGTCCCCCAGTCTAGTCTTGACACTCTAATCACTACACCACACTGGTTCTCAGCTATGTGCGTAGGATACAGGAGAAATCTGATGCAGGAGAAAAAGGAGATTCATTTTTAGCTGTGAAGCAAGCTAGTGGGGAGGAGAGTGTTGGATACCTTTAGGAGAGCATGAAAAGGTTTCATTATCAAAATGTGGGGAGGCTGTGGGCCCAAGCCCTGGATCTTTTAAGTACCTAGCAACACCTTTGTAAAGGAGAGAGGAAGAGTTGTAGGATGTTCCATGCAAAAGCTGGTATTAGCAGGTATGTTCCGAATTTCTTCTAAAAAAATTAAAAAAAATCAATCTTTCCCTGAGTGTATTTTAGTGTACAAAGTAGTGAATTCAGCTAATTTAAAGGGGGGGGGGAAGGAATGAGAGAAAGAGCAGAGAGGAGGAGGAAGATAGGTGGTGTGAGGTGGGTGCAAGGCTTATATGTGGCTCACCAGAGGTGCATCAGAATCTAATATGGCCCACCACCAAATTTTAGTTTGCTACCCCCTGGCATAGTGTATTTGCAAGAGAAAGAAAATCCAAGCCCCAATATCTATATTGATCTTTTATGGGGGGGGGATTCTTGTTGCACCCCCTGTAATTTCCTGTTGGATCCACTCCTGTGAACTAGATTAAATGTGAACTAGTAGTGGTGTGCACGGAACCGCCGCGGCGCGGTCCGGCACTGAGGGTGGTCTACCTTTAAGGGCAGGGGGTAGTACTTACCCCTCCCGCCGCTCTTCCCCCTCCGGCGCTGCATTTAAGAATGAAGTTTTGGGGGCGGCAGCGTTCCTCCCTGCCGCCCCTGCCCCCGTCGTTGCCCGGAAGTCTGGTAAACACAAGCACGCATGCGATCGTCGCGGCGCGCCTGCGCCTGTTGCCGCCGTGTGTATATGTCACACGCACGCATGGCGGCAACAGGCGCACGCGCGCCGCGATGAGCGCATGCGTGCTTGTGTTTACCAGACTTCCGGGCAACGACGGGGGCAGGGGCGGCAGGGAGGAACGCTGCCGCCCCCAAAACTTCGTTCTTAAATGCAGTGCCGGAGGGGGAAGAGTGGTGGAAGGGGTAAGTACTACCCCCCGCCTTAAAGGTAGACCCCCCCCCCAGTGCCGGACCGCTGGACGGGTCCGGTTCCGAACTGGTTCGGAGGCTTCCAACATGGCCTCCAAACCGGTTCGTGCATATCCCTATGATCTAGATATTCACTGTATTCATAATGGGGATGTGAGTGTGAGTGCACTATATATTGTGAAGTGTGTTTGTGTGCGTATATCAGCGTGGGGCCCATTTTAAAATCTTGTCTCTGGGCCCATTCCAACCTTGCTATGCCCCTGCACCTACATACTTTAAAAGAAAACAAAGCATTTGAGATCCCATACATGCTTTTTTCCAGATAAACAGGTTTGCTGCTGAAATTATTCAGGTTTTGATGAGCGCTAGCTGGAATGCAGTGGGCTCTCTTTTCCTAACAGGCTTAAAATACTGCAGCTCTCAGTGAGCTTTTATTACATATAAACACAGAAATTACAAAAACACCATGCTTAAACATTAGCATAATGATAACAATCATCACATTGTTCATTCATCAACCCTTTCTGCAATCTAATTTCCGTAGAACTGTGAAGAGACCTTTGTAAATGCAAGATGGGCATTTAAAGAATCTTCCAAAATCCCATTTGTAACATTGCAATATTGCACAGTGACTTGATCTTGCCAAAGTTCAAGACAACTGGTGGGAAGGGAAAAGTTCACCGTCAAATAAGCCTTTGCTCTCTTTTCATATTCAGCTCTAAAATGATAATGAGGAAAAACAGAGTAGGATGCTGGTAGGCAGACCAGGTACAATTGTGCTCCACATTAGACTCATTTTAATTAAGTCAGCTATGATTTCATAGCAGGACAATTTGAGGTTTGGGTGTTGAAGATAGAGGATTATATTGAACATTAGCACTCAATTGAGCTCAGAAAGAATGTGACTCACATGAGTGGGAGAAAATAGTGTAATGAGAATTATAGCCCCCCCCCCCGGCCGCCCTTTCTCTTACAGGAACAAAACAGCATTTTTCATTTATTAGAGACAAAATGTTAATAACTTTCCATTTATTTACATTGACATAAAATGCCACTCGGGCCAACAACCCTGCCCTTCTTATGCATTCCTTTTTCTTTTGCATTCCTGTGTTATATCCCTTTACTTTTTTGCTCCACACAGATTTCTTGCCAGATCCTTTAGTATGGAGCATATGTTTTAATATTGTTTTCTTTATTAAACTGCTCAGCATCACACACTATGTCATGCTGAATGATCACTATCAAGTAAGCAACAACTATCCTTTGCCTGTTCCCTCAATTCAAATTGTTCTACACATTCAGAATTTTTCTCCAGTGTGTAAATAACCTAACATTTTATTTGATGGCAAATCATTCTATGTAAGATATGGCATCATGCACTGTGTTGATTCTGGAATATGTCTGTATAACATACTGCCTATGTGATGTAATCTTGGCTCTGTTAAGAGTCCCCTCAATGAATTTGCCAGAAGGCAATCTCCCATATTGTAATCTTAGCAGCTGCCCAGCTAGGAATGTCCATTTAAAACTTATTAAGGTTGCTCTGGCCAATAACAGAAAGAAACTGTGGTGTCTTGGACCATGACCATACAGTGAAGATTAATTACCTTCTACCCACCCAGGGAACAATGAATGTGCATGCGCATGTACGCACAAACACACTCAGCGATGAAGACATACAATCTGGGACACTATTGAAAGGAGGGGAAATAAGCTGTAAGCTTATTTGGAGACTGTAAGCTTCTGGGAACTATTAACTGTTTGTTCAATATTTCTAGAATGATAAGGCCTCTTGATAGTAATATCAAGACATATAACAATAATGTTATATTGCTTCTAAAAAAACCATGAAACTTTCAAAAGCTCAGTTTGACAAGGAATAATAAATTTTGACATGTCTATTTCATAAAAATAAAGTCTCAAATACCTGTGGATACCCAATATTCAAATACAGTCTTGCATTGGCAATACATTGAAAACAACAGTCAATAGATCTAAATACATATTTGTAAAGCTGAAAAGTGCTCTACTGTTAGGCAAACAGCATCTCAAAACACCCAACACCTAAAGGTATAATTCTGAGTTCTGCATCGCCGACATATCAACTTATAATTCTTACTTCACCCATTACACATGGCAAAATATGTTTTCCAGTGCAAGTACACACAGCACGGAGATGCAGCTTGCAAATGTGTGTTTTGCACATATGTTATATTTTTTAGGGATATGTGTAAAAATGTAAAATATGAAAAAGCTCTAATTCATCAACATAAGAAAAACCCTATTGGATCAGGCCCAAGGCCTATCTAATCTAGCATTCTGTTTCACACAGTGGCCCACCAGAAGCCTCTGAGAAGATGCCTCTGAGAGGGCACACCCTCTCTTTTGCTGTTGCTCCCTTGCAACTGGTACTTAGAGGCAACTCGCCTCTGAGATTGGAAGTGGCCTATAGCCGCCAGAATAGGAGTCATTGATAGACCATGAATTTGTCTAAGCTCCTTTTAAAGCCATCCAAGCTAGTGGCCATCAACATACCCCATGGCAGAGAATTCCATAGATTAATTATGAACTGTATGAAAAAGTACTTCCTTTTGTCGATCCTAAATTTCATGGGATGACCCCTGGTTCTAGTGTTGTGAAAGAGGGAGAGATGGAAACAGAATGCTCTGTCCACTCACTCTATTCCATACACAATTTTAGACACCTCTATCATGTCCCCGTAGTTGCCTCTTTTCCAAACTAAAAAAACCCAGATGCTATAGGGATAGGGTTGCAGCTCAGTGGTAGAGCATCTGCCTTGCATTCAGAAGATTCCAGGATCAGTCTCTGGTACCTCCAGGTAAGGCTGAATGCCTGAAACCAGGGCCGTCCCTAGTGGGGTACAGGGCTGGGGGCGCATCAGCATGTGCGAGGCCTCCTTAACATTTCATATCATTACAGAATAATACGGTTTGATGACATACAGTGTAAATAGTGTGAATGAGGTTTTTGGACATGTCCAACCAGCTTGGACATACTGTATAATGCATTTCTAAAGAAATAAAAATAAAAAAGCACAACACATGCTTCACAGTTCTCAGACCTTCTGGGTTGCAAATCAACTTGAGCATAGTGCATTCATAAATAAACAAACAAATTATATATTGTTTGTTCCAGAAGTTTTTGTAATTTTCTGCCATGAAACAAGCCACTTATAGGAGTTTTTGGATGGGTTGTTTTTTTCTTAAAAGCCAACCATTTGACCAATCCACTTTAATTTAAAAATACATATTCCTCCCACCCTGCCCTACATCTCTGCTCAATACCAAAAACCTATGCCAAGTCATTCTAGGACAGGTGATCTAAAGGCTGGGGCAGAAAGGGGGGTGTTTTCCCCTTTTTTAAATGAAGGCAAAGGGCAGATTCTTCCATATGGGGGTGGAATGATGGTCTAAGGGGGGGATTTCAGTTCCAGACATTTTTGTAATTTTCTGCCATGAAGCAAGCCACTTATAGGACGTTTTGGATTTTTAAAAAAAAATAAAGAAAAATTTTTAAAAACCAATCCACTTCAATTTAAATATACATATTCCTCCCACCCTGTCCGACATCTCTGCTCAATACCAAAACCCTATGGCAAGCCAATCCCTAAATATTCAAGGGGCAGGGGGAATAACTACAAAAAGGAAATCACATCATACCTCCATTACTAAGGCTGGGCTGGGCAGAGAGCTTTGGTGCTCTCTCTGCCTGCCTGCTTCTTTGCTTCCTTCCTTCCTTCCTTCCTCAGTTTCGGGCTTCAGCAAGGCCTGCATGGAGGCCGCACTGGAAGCCCTGCCCACCTGCCAAACAGCTGATAGGCTGGGAGAGATGGAGCTCTAGCAGGTTGCATGGGAGCCTTTCAAGCTGCACACAGACAGGAAAGACTGGCTCCGGCTGGGCTACAGGGAAAGAGAAGTGCCTGAGACTGGGGGAGAGAAGAGGTCAGGCTGTACTGCAGTGTGGCCAGAGCGGGGCTCGGGGCAATTCAATTGCTGCAGCAGTCACCTCGCCCTAAGGACGGCCCTGCCTGAAACCTTAGAGAGATGGCCACTCCCAGTCACTGTACAAAACACTGAACTAGATGGACTTGTTGAGGCTATTCACAAGATGGCAGAAAATCGGGCTAACCTCCGCTAGCCCGATTTTCTGCAATCGTGTGAACTACTGGGCTCGGCTGCGAGCCCGGTGGTTCTAGAGCGGGTAACCCGCTCAAGTACCCCTCCCCTAAAACCAGGTTTGCAGAGTGAGCGCTCCGCAGACCTGTTTTTTAAAATCGTGAATAGCCACGGCGCAGCTCCTCATGAGGAGACCCCCAGAGGGGAGGCGAAAAGCCACCTCCCGGCTCCGGAGGTCTCACCAGCATGTCCTGCGCACTCGCGCAGGGCATGCTGGACCTTCCAGGGGCCTATTGGCCCCCACTCCCCCCAGCCCCCACCGGCTCCATCACAGAGCTGGCAATCGTGTGGGTAGCCGTTCTGGCCGCCCAGGGCTCCCTCCCTGCTCGTGTGCAGGGAGAGGAGGCTTAGCCCGCTCTCCCCGTGCACCCTCCAAAACCGGGTCTCACTGATCGTGAGACCCGGTTCAGTATATGGCAGCTACCTATGTTCCTATAGTGAGACTGTTCTCACGCACAGGCAAAAACAATCTAGGGAAGCCCAGCCCAGTTTTGCCTGCGTGTGAGAATCACCAGGAGCTTCGCAGCTCCCGGAGGCGGTACGCCTGGGTTAAGGGCACACCAGCAGCCTCCTGGCCGGCATCAAGCAACTCCCCATAATGCTCTGCACACTCACACAGTGCATTATGCCAGTTCCAGGGGCCTCCTGGCTCCCAAACCTCTCTGCTGCCAGCAGAAACCAGCAACTGCCTGGGCGGGTGATCCGCCCGCCAGCAACAACGAGAGGATTGTTTGTGGGGGAAGTAAGATTTTCGAGACTTCCTCCCCTTGCCTCTTCTGGCCCTTCTCAAATCGTGAGAAAAGGCTCAGTATTTCAAACCATAACTGAGGGCTGATTTCCACTAGGAAAACACATTTTCTTATACAGAAAACATATAGAAGCTGTAGCCAAGTGGGCACTTCCTATTGACTGTGAACATATATAGCTGTTTTTGAACACTAACATTACATTTTTAGCATGCACAAAGAGGACAAAGCATAGGCTTACATCTGTGACTTGTGAAGGAGCCCTGAAGGTACTGTTTCTTTCCCATCCCACCAACTCTAATTTCAGTTAGTATTACTATATGAGATGAGAAACACAACAGGTTAAAATGACATTATTTGGTTGTGTCACTTTTATTCTAGTTTTTGAAAGTACACAAAAAGGCCTACTATATTTAAGGCTTCTTAGATGTGAACAATTGCATTGCGATAAGAAGCCAGAATGCACTGAGATCACTGAAATATTGCTCTCTCAGAAACTAGGTCAGTATTTATTGCTTGGCATATTCAGACTTATGAAGAAATATAGCTCTGTTGACAGTATTTATTCTTGTAAACACATGGTACAAAAAGACCAAGTCCTTAAGAAGACCCAGGGGCAGCTTAAATTATCTGAAATCTGGATTTTCCTGAGGTGAAAATAATTCTGATGCCTGCTTGATTAACAGAGAGGCCCTGTCTTGCTCCAGGTAGTAAGTAAGTTTTCACAGGTAGTAAGTAAGTTTTCACAGTATTATCAAGATTTGCCATAAGCTATTCATTTACAGAATATGTGGTAACTCTCTTTCCAGCAATGTGCAAATCTTTCAAAGGGTTCCAAATTTAATTATTTTGATTTCTTCTTCATCATCTTCATCTTCATCCTCCAGGGTTAGCTGCCTCAAAGTTGAAGGGCTCCTGCCCACTTTTCTTTTTAACTTCTGGAGATGTACGTTGGGACTAAAAGCACCAAGTGTGAGATTCCACATGCACATTGGACAGTTGCCACATTTGGCAGCTGCCAACCATCAAAAGGAGGGGGCACACATTTTAAACCCCCCCCTTTTTTTAAAACCAGGATTGGAAAGAGTACTTGACAATGGGGCTTGGTGGCTGTTTTGCACATTTCCCCCATAGCATTCTTTGCACAGGAGAGGATTAGGAGCATTTGCTCCTAACTCCTGCACTGGCTCCCAGCCCATTTCTGCGCCCAATTCAAAGTGCTGGTTATAACCTTTAAAGCCCTAAATGGCTTGGGACCAGGTTACCTGAGAGAGCGCCTTGCCCCATATGTCCCTACTCAAACCTTAAAATCTTCTTCAGAGGCCCTCCTCTGGGTACCCCTGCCAGATGAGGTGAGGCAGGTGGCTACCAGGGAGAGTGACTTTTTGATGGTTGCACCCCATTTATGGAATATCCTCCCTGGTGAAATTGGCCTGGCTTTGTCACTTTTTTCTTTTAGACATCTGGTAAAGACCTTTTTATTCACCCAGACCTTTTAAATTCTGGTTTTCAGATTTGATCAGATTTTTAACTAATTTTAAAATGAGTTTTTATGCGGCTTTGTATTATATTTTGTATTTTATCATTTTTGTCTGTTATGATTTAATGTGTTATGTGTTTTTATTGTATATTTTAATCCTATGTTGTGAGCCGACCAGAGAACAATTTGTTATGAGGCAGCTAGTAAATAAAGTGTATTAATTCTTATTCTTATTAATTCACCTCAATAAACAAGCAAATATGTGAAATAAATATAATGGCTCCTTTACTGTGCAGGGAGCTGCTGATCCAAGGGAGAGGTGGGCTCACTGCTTCTGAGGCACTCTGCAGCCCACCAGAACTGCTTTCAACAGCTGGGCTGCTCCGTGGCTGATAAAAAGTGCATCATCACACTTCTGATGATGTGTGATACTCCCACTGGGAAGGATGGGAGTAGTGTTGATGTGTGACTCCTTAATAGCCATGGCGCAGTCCCACCTTGACAAACAGGGTGGATGGAGTGTAGAGTAGTTTGGAAGCAGCAAGTGCACCTCTCTCTCAAATTGGCAGCTTGCTGTACAGTGTGTGGCCCACTGACAGTAACACAAGTGCAGGTGACAAAAGGAAAGAAACCTGCATTAAGTCTTTACTTTGTTTAATAACAGTTTATAAAATAACCATTTTTAAATGAGGAGAAGGAGTTTACCGAGTCATATAGAGAGAGCCAACCTAGCCAGTCAACAGCACTGGTGCCAGAGAACGGGTAAGGATATGGGGCTTTTAAACTTTGACACCATGTAGAACAAAGCTTGGAGAAAAGGAGCAGAACAAGTTGTTATAGAAAGAACTAATCAGCCTACTTTCCTTTCACTGTCTCTACAACTAGACCAAATTTGGTTCAAATCGAGGTCCACAAGTTAGCTCTCTTGCACCTCAAATGTTCATGAGTCTCCATCTTGGATTGAGGAGGATGACATCATTACAAACTACACCATTGAGGTGTCCCTGTGTGTCACTTACTACAACTGTACCAAATTTGGTTCAAATCGGTTAGACAGTCCTCAAGTTAGTGCACTTGCGCCTCAAAAGTTTGCATGTCCACTATCTTGGGTTGGGATGGATGACATCATCACAAACTAGACCATTTGGGCATCCCTATGTGTCCCTACAGCTGTAGCAAATTTGGTTCACATCGGTTAGGCGGTTCACAAGTTAGCCCACTTGTGCCTGAAAAGTTTACACATCTGCCATCTTGGATTGGGGTGGATGATGTCATCAAAAATGACACCGTTTAGATGTCCCCATGTGTCCCTATAATTGTACCTGATTTGGTTCATATTGGTCCAAGTGTTGTGAAATTGATGGTGGGGTGGACATACATGGACGGACACACACACACAGAATGCTGGGTGATTTCATAAGCCTACTGGAAAGAAGGCTAAAAATGATAAAATTGATTAAAGAAATCTTCCTGTTCAGATTCCTGGACATTTTGTGTCTTGGACATGTTTCTTACATTCTGGACAGGACGTCCAGTTCTCAGACTGTCCAGGACAATCCTGGACATATGGCAACCCTAACACGGGCACTTTTCAGTCCCCCCTTCCAGTAGTAGTTCTCAGCATTCTTGAACATTCTCTCTAAAAGCTGTGAAACTTCCAGAGTAACATTCAGTGGGGCAGCTCTCAGCTGAAGCAAAAATCAGAAACATCTTACACATGCACACAAGCGTTTCTGGATCCCAGCCAGAGATCCAAAACTTGTCACGTCACAAATGAAAATAACTCCTATTATGCCAAGTGAACTTTGCCTACATTGCAAAATCCATATCAGATTTTGACAGTGTTAGAAGCCAACTCTACAAGGATGTTCAGATTGGAACATAATCTATGATTATTGATGACTCTCTCAAATAAAGCCTTACATTGTTTCTTGTGGTCTAATGAACAAATGGTTAATGGATTCCAACTAATGCTATGAAAACCATGTCTGCACTGCACAGTCAGTAGCCCTATACTCACATTTGGCTCCATTAGTATGTGTATAGCCAGAAAGGAGAGTGGGCTCATGCACTGGAGTTAAAGCAAAAAAGGGGGTTTCTGTATAGAATGGGTTCTCACTTCTCACCTACACATCAATGGGTAGAGATCAGGAGGTGTGGCTGTGCTACTGCCGTGCCCTCCACCCACTGCCCTGTGTTATGCACATGCATGGGTTAGCTGTTTCATGCAGGAAAATGAGAAAATTTTCATCAGTTTTAAGTTATGACTGGTTGATTATGTTCCCAAAATCATTTGTTTCATTCTTTTCCTCCTTCCTAAATAAGGAATTTTAGGCTTCTTAATTGATATGACCCTAACTTTTAGGCTTCACAGCAACCATGTTATTATTGTGAGCACTTCTGTTTAGTGCTGTAGTTGCCCACTTTTATGTCAATGTTCCTTATGAAAATGCCTTTGTGGCATTTCCAATCACTAGTGAGTCCTATTAAAGTCCTTGAGGAGTGAGTCCTTGAGGAGTGAGTCCTATTAAAAGTAGAAAACCATTCCCCGGCTGGATTCTCATAATCCAGATATACCACACGTGCAAAGGAATGTCTGTAGTCTGGATCTTGTGCCCTCTCCACCACCCTGTCTTCAATGCAAAATGGGTTAGGGTGGAAAATAATGCAAAATGGGTAATGCAAAATGTGTTAGGGTGGTGGTGAGTGTCCCACCAGGCTAGGAGGAGCACAAGCTGAAGGGAAGCCTCAAGGGCCCAGCAGGCTCCCATCCGTGGCAGTGCACAGGGTCCTAAAGGCCTCACCTGATCATTACTGATCTCAGGGGTGTAGCTATAATGGAGTGGATGGGTTCAAAAAACATGGGGCCCCCAGCTCCTGAGGGCCCACCAGCAACACCCCTCCCTATTTCCTGCACTCCAAGGGGCCACTAGAGAGAGGGGCAAACACAGCCCCCCTCTCCCCTAGCTACGCCCCTAATTGATCTGTTAAAACAACATTAAGTGGACCTCCCATTAACCAATTTTTAAAGAACTAATAATGCATTAGACTCAAGAAAATCTGTCCTGTGCTGTAATTGGCTTATGCATGCTCACCACTCAGCTCAAGTCCCCATGACTTGATAAATCATGGTTAGTTTAATTCTTTGGCCTGCAACATCTACACTACTCCCTCCCCCCACCCGCCCACACACATACCTGAAATTAGAAAAATTTACGCAATATGCTGGTGGAACTTGTTCAGCCAGAATTCAGTTGAGAATCTGTGCACAGTTGAGTTAATTTATACAATATACTATGGTGCAGAACTTGGAATTTCCTAGCTGAAGTATCTGTAATTTCTTTGGCAAAGAATGAACATCCCCGATAAGGCAAATGTTCTGCCAGTTATACTCTCAAGGCCAAAAATGGCAGACTTCCCAACTTAAATACAATGTTTAGCGAAGTCATAAGAACATGTCTGCAGGGCATGTATATAGTCTCCGTTATTTCAGTCCAGTGTTTATGAATGTCACTACAATACTTTAATGAAATTATCCTCTACAATACTAGCAAGATAAGACACATGTCTCTGGTCTACAAATGAAGCACACAGAGGCTTGACATTTTGCCCATCAAGACCACCAAGGACGTCTATTGTGAATAGGATGCTGAGCACTAGGGATGTTCACAAATTGTGATTTGAAACACATCCCTGCTGCTCACCACCACTTCCTGTAGCAGTGGCGCTCCCTCACCATGCTTTCATGCAATGCTGGCACTCATGGCTGCCACACTTTCTGAAACCGTTCTGAGGAAAAGTTAAAAATGTGTTTAGAATTGCCTGCTTGCCCATTTCTTTTGTGGATAGTAGGTAGCACCCATCATGCTATCCAGCCAGTGTTCTCTCTAATTTTTTTCATCTGTGTGCGGAATGAATTTTGTTCTGAGTGGCAGTATCAAGGAAGTGTGCGCGCACATGCATTCAGAATGGGGCCTTCCTGATTCAACCTGAGTGGGATTTAAAATTAACTGAGAAGACATTTATTTATTTATTTATTATTTTATTGCTAGATTTATATACTGCTTTTTGTTAAAAACAACCCCAAGGTGGTTTACAAAAGTTAAAACACATAATAAAAATGAATTAAAAGTATTTAGCTAAAAATATAAAACCAATCCGATATAAAAATATATAATATACAAAATTAAAAAAAACTATACATGGATAAAAACACTTGTAAACTATACATGGACATCAAAACACTTGTAAGCGCACGCACATGCGTACGCCTTAGAGGGAACACTGCACCCAACCCTCTTTGGTGTCCCCAGGAACTACCAATGGGGAACAATGGGTGTTTCAAGTTTCCCCACTGTTCCCTATGGCTGGAATAAGCTGCACTCACAAAATGCACACACAAGTTTTGCATTGCAATTTGCAATGCATTTTGCAACCCTGCCTAAAAAAAAACTGCAGAAGCACACAGTATAAGGAAACTTGTCCCTCTCAACACAGAACACACATTTTAAACACATCCAAAAAAGGCAAAAAAGAACCACTGAACCAGAATCCACTGTCAGCCATAGTGCCTGCACTGCAGTAACATAATTAGCACAAACTGATCTCTCTCACACAGTTATGACCCCTGACTTCCTAGCATTGCAACAGCTACCACAGCAGGACCCTTAGCAGCAAGCATAGCCATAAACTCAACTAGAGCAACTTCGGCACAAGTTAGTCTCAAGACCAGACACAGAGCAAATCACAGCAATCATTATGAAATAAATAATATATCTATCTATAGCTACACACACACACACACACACACACACACACACACACAGACAGCTGCCACTGTCCATTTCTCGCCACAACACTATCTCACAAACAAAACAAACCACAACTCAAGGAAGAAAGGCACTCAAGTTCTTCCTTTGTAGAACTCGAGATCCAGCAAAACCAGATAGTTATAGCAGCAATAGCACAAAATATTACACTCAGTTCTGAGAAAAGATAGCTCAAAAGCAAACCTTCCTTCCTCCTCTCCTTATGTATCGTCTTCAAGAGAGGCACACTATAAGGGCTCTCTATGTTTCCCAATCATCATTCCCTCTAACAGGGAATTCCAGACGTTATTGACTACAACTCCCAGCATCCCCAGATGTGATGGCCTTTGTCTGGATATTATGGAAGTTGCAGTCAACAACATCTGGAATTCCCTGTAAGAGGAAACAGTGCTCCCAATCTCTTTGAATACATTTTGAAATTCCCTCCTTTTGTGTTCCCCCTCCCTCTCCCTCACCAATGGGGACACAGTTGCCTATGAGAACACTTGATCTGCATGATAACAAGCCAAGAAGCAAGGGAATCACAAGCCAATTGGAAGCCAGTGCCAGAAAACCAATCAGCAAGGGGAAAACAGGCCTCCAAAATGGTGCTTGAAATGTTTCTATTGAAACAGGGTTGTTCTGCTCTGAGCTTGAAATAGGCTCTTTATTTAAAGGGTGTTCTATTTTGAGCTCGATCCATTTTGAGTCAAAACATTTTGATGTCGAAACGTTCTACACATCCTTAATCACCATACCTCTAATAACATAGAGCCAATTTATTTGGTTCTACTAAAGCAAAATATTTGAAGCTGTTCAGAAGCTTCAGCTGGTTCAGAATGCTGCTGCAAGGATGCTCATGGGTGCGAGTCGCTTCACGAGTATTACACTAATCCTGCGTCGGCTTCATTGGCTACCGGTCCGCTTCTGGGCTAGATTCAAGGTGCTGAACCTTTAAAGTCCTACGCGGCTTGAGGCCAGGGTACCTGTCGGACCACATTCGCCCATATGCATCTGCCAGGACCCTCCGATCATCATCTCAAGCCCTGCTCATGACCCCGCCACTAACAGAGATCCAGTTGGTGGTGAATAGAGACAGAACTTTTTGGTTGTGGCCCCTCGGCTTTGGAATGCCCTCCCTGAAGAGCTTCACCATGCTCCCTCCCTCAGTGTTTTTTTTAAAAAAATCTTAAAACACTTTAAGGAGGCTTTTTAATATCATTATTATTTTGTTATATCTGGTAGGTTCTTTAGATTTTTTAAAATTTTCAGTTTTAATTTGAACCTAATTGTTTTTAATCTGACTTTTTTTTTTTTTAAAAATGTAATTTTATTACTTTTATCTGTGTCTATCTTATGGTTGTAAGCTGCCACGAGCAGTATTGCACTGGAGGGGCGGGGCATAAATATTTTAAATAATTAATAATAAATAAATCAACCAGGATTAATGGCCACTAGTGCCTTCCCAAGGCTGCAGAGCTTTGCACACCACCCATCCCACTCAGGCCTGGTCTACCTATCTCATCTTCCCAAAGGTCTCTCACTATTCCTAGCTATGTATATGCTTTTAAAATACACACAAATATATGTTGAATGTTTGTTTGTTCATTTCTATACAGATTATCAAACTGCTCCCCAAAGTATCATTTATAGTGAAACCATAGAAAGAAGTAATGATACCAATCTTCAGTAGGTTTGCAAATTTTCAGTCAGAGACTGGACCTTAGTTTATATAATCTGAACAGGATTATTTATTTAGCACCATCAGTGTACATGGAACATTTCAGGGTAAAACACACCAGGAAAGGCACAGAGAGATCCTGCCAGAGGCTACTGATTACCTTCTGCATTGCTCTAGACACCTCCAAACTCTTCCATTTTTGTCCTTACAACACTCTTGAAATTGCTAATATTTGGAAGATGGAGGACTGAGGCTTTAAGACAGTTGGAACTTGAATCAAGGCCTCCCAAAGGCAAACCTAATTGCACTGGATCTATCATATTCCCTACTATTTCAACAACAGACCCTGAGGCTATTCACACGATGGGAGAAAATCGGGCTAGCGGAGGCTAGCCTGATTTTCTCCCATCGTGAGAACCGCCACGCTTGGCTGTGAGCCCAGTGGTTCTTAAGCGGGTAATCTGCTAAACTACCACTGCCCTTAAACCAGGTTTGTGGAGCGAGCACTCCGCAAACCCGATTTTTAAAATTGTGTGTTGCCGTGGTGTGGCTCCGTGGCAACTCACAAGTATACCCCCGACCTGGAGGCTTAAAAGCAGCCTCCTGGCTCAGAGGTCTCTCCAGCATGCCCTGTGTGCTTGCGCAGGGCATGCTGGAGCTTCCGGGGGCTGCGCGGCCCCCAAACTCCCAAGCCCCCACTGGCTCTGTGATGGAGCTGGCAGTCGTGTGGGCAGCTAGTTCGGCCACCTGGAGCAGACTGCTGGGTCATCTGCGCAAAGAGCGGGCTAAGCCCGCTCTCCCTGCTAAACTTGCCGAGGCGGTTCCCACTAATTGTGGGAACCGCCTTCCTATTTGCCAAGTCTGCTTGTCCAATGTTACCCATGTGTTGCCTCACAATGTTTGAGATGTAAATCATGACATTATTCCCATATGCAGATGTAGAACTGAGCCTGACACAATTGTTTGCCCAAAGACAGGCAAGTGTCTTTAAAAGGGAGCCTTTCCAAGCAGCACAAAGCATTTTTTGTTTTCTCTTTACCTCTCTGCAGTTATCAGGTAGATTTGCTTGGTAACTGACGCGGGGGGATACACATGTGGACATCATGTTATTTTCCTGTACATTTGTACATTGGTAGGCTGAAGAAATGTTGTTGTCTAGAGGGGTGAAATACACACACATGCGCGCCCTCCTCCAATTTTCAGAAGAAAATAAAGAATTGACAGTGTTCTTACAGATGTTTAAGTTATATGATAAGGTAAGGTAAAGGTAAAGTGTGCCGTCAAGTCAATTTCGACTCCTGGTGACCACAGAGCCCTGTGGTTGTCTTTGGTAGAATACAGGAGGGGTTTACCATTGCCTCCTCCCATGCAGTATGAGATGATGCCTTTCAGCACCTGCCTATATTGCTGCTGCCCAGTATAGTACCATTGGGGATTCAAACTGGCAACCTTCTGCTTGTTAGTCCAGCATTTCCCTGCTGCACCATTAGGTAGCTACAGGAGCACGGACCCAGATGATCTGCACTGCTGCATGCAGCGTGGATATATGGAGGCTGGGATGATGCGTCCCAGCCTACATGTATCCCACAATGCACTGCACAATGAGCATGAGGCACTGGAGAATACCCCCATGAGATGGGCACTCTAGGTGCCTGTCTCTGTGCAGCCTGAGCATCCACACAACCTCAGCGCCCGGATTAATGGCACACTAGCATCCTTAACCTTGGTAAAATGCGTGGATAGAAAGCTATTTCAGGCAGGCGGGCAGCGCTGGGATCCACGCGGATCCTGGCACTGCACACGAGCAGCCTAACCCAGCCTGGGCTTCCCTTGTGTCAGGGCATGGGCAAGATTAGATTATCCATTTCACTCTTTACAACTGTGGGATGTTGAATATTTCATTGTTAATTCACCCAACATATTTCTCCAGGGTTAGGCAACCTATGGTTCCTGGTCCACATTCTGATCATGAAGGTCTTTGCTTTGACCCACACAGCAAGCATGCTTTGACCCACACAGAACCAGTGGTTCTGCTGGAAAAGAGAACAAAACATTTCTGAGGCAAGGTCTTGGTGGACTGAATACATCCCACAGGACAAATGCTGCTCAGTAAGACATTCTTCTAAAATGAAAGAAAAAAAATACTGTGCATCAGAACAGGGGGAAATGCTAAACTAGCTTTGTTAACAGAAGGATTGGATTTATATACTTTTTTTTAAGGTTACAGCACTAATTAAGTGATAGTGCCACTTTTAGTCATTTGTAGATGTAGCACAAAACCCTTTCAGCTTGGTTTTATACAGTCTCCATGTACAAGGTTTTAAACACACACACACACACACACACACACACACACACACACACACACACACACACCCCTGAATCAAACCATTTGATCTTTGCACAATATTAGCTGCTGTTAGCCTAAGAGTGATCCTGCTGAGGGGTGGAATTTTTTGAAGGCTTTACTTTAAAACACCATATGATACAGCTAAGAGACCAACTCTAAAATATGAAATGCTAACTTTCATTTATATGACATACTGTAGCATTTACGTAAATAAGCCAGATTTAGCTTATGTTTTTGATATTAAATACAATGCCCCTTAGAGAAGCCCTTGCTCAGCTCTTTTCTTCTGGCCTTGAGTAAATAAATCTACATTGCAACTCAAGAATACGCTGCCACGTAAGCAGTTGGAGAGTTAGGTCTTTGTTTCCAAATGTTTGCAAAGCTGGAAGTTCTAGTATTTCTTTCTTTCTTTTTGGAAACTTGGTAACTGGAGCAGTGAAGGTACAGCTAAAAGCAAATTCTACCACCTTTCAAGAAGCACATGCAATTATTTAATTTCAAGTTTGTTCCAGATGGCAAGAGTGCCATCAGGCTCCAGGGTTTCAGTTGCAATACACATGAATGGTCTCTCAAAGTGACCTGCCAGCACAGCTGTCTGGCAAGACTATGAAGTGCTTTTATATAAACAAGGTTTGAATCCACCAGCAATACATCATGTGGAATGTGCCTGCTGGGGAGAAAAAGTGACGGAGAGGGAGAGAGAATACAAGGCTAAGAAACTGCAGAAAAAGGTCTTAGGGAAAGAAAACAAGCTTCAAATGAGAAGACAAAAATTAAATAGAGAAGAAAAAGGAAAGAAAAATAAAAAGGGGGGGGGAGTTAATACCTTCCATGTAGTGCACTTAGGTTCAGGGTGACAGTTCCTTTTCAAATCCTACACAAAATGTGCAAAATATAGGCTTAATGCCCATACCAGCTCCTTTTGGGAAAGTTGTCTCCATTTATATAAATGATGGCAGCTGGATTTCTGATGGGGCACACCTTCCCATTCTCTAGGGTATTGGGGGGGAAATGCTAATATTATAATGGCCTTATACAAATTGATGGTGTGGCCACATTTGAAGTACTGCATGTAGTTCTGGTCATGTATCTTAAGAACACTGAAGAACCGGGAAAGGTGCAGAAGAGGGGAACTCAGATGATTAGGAGCCTGGAGCACCTTCCTTATGAGGCAAGGCGACAGCATCTAGGGCTCTTAGTCTGGAAAAGAGACAACTGCGGGGAGACAGGATCAAGGTGTATAAAATTATGCATGGAGCAGAGAGAGTAAGTAGAGAGAAATTTTTCTCCCTCTCTCACAGCACTAGAATCAGGGGTCCTCCCATGAAACTGAAGGGCAGGAAATTTAGAACCAACAAAAGGAAGTAAGTTTTAACAAAGTGCAGGGGCACACCTATGTCATTTAGGGGCCTGGAATGCCCCTGGCGGGAGCCCCCCAATGCCAGCCCCCCCCAAACCTACTGTGATCTCACGGGCTTGCAACGATCTTTCTGTGCAGGTGTGCCTCACAGTTACTCAGATATGCTGGGCAGAATATCAGGTGCAGCATTGCTCTGGTCACTGCTGCCACCGCCGGGGGTGAGTGGGGGGAGAAGGACTGCTGGGCTCACCCCCCGGGCAGCTGGAATTGTTTTTAAAGGAATGTTCGGTGGGGCGGCTGCAGGAGGAGGCTCCCCCGGCCATTTGGAGGCCCCCCAGACCTTGGAGGCCATGGGTCGGGTCCCCAAGGTCCGGGGGTTAGAATGCCTCTGACGAAGCATATAATTAATCTATTTTATTAGATTATTAGATTAGATCATGTGGCAGAATTCTCTGCCACAGGATGTGGTGATGGCCAGTAGCTTGAATGGCTTTAAAAGAGGCTTAGACAAGTTCATGGAGGACAGGTCTAACAATGGCTACTAGTCTGGTGGCTATAGGCCACCAGTCTCAGAGACAAGATGCTTCTAAATACCAGTTGCAGGGCAGCAACAGCAACAGAGAGGGCATGCCCTCACCTCTTGCTGTGGGCTTCTCAGAGGCATCTGGTAGGCCACTGTGGGGAACAGGTTGCTGGACTAGATAGGACTTGGGCCTGATCCACCAGGGCTGTTCTTATGAGTATGTGTACAAGGGAGGAGGGCAAGGAGTCTCCATGCACAGAGCAGATCCACTGCCTCCTCCACATCCCAAAAGAGTCACTGCAGGCACACACATTTGTACATATAATATTTAATTATCTTTAATATATCAATATGCATAATCAATATGCATCTATGTCCCAAGATTACAGCAGTCAAATCAGTAATGCTCCTATTTGATTACATATGAATGGAAGCAAAACAAATAAATACAATAGGAAGTGGTATTCTCCCTGCAAATTAATATGCTAAGAATATTAATAAATGAACAGAATACTGCCTAATGAGATAAGACCATGGATCAATAGTTCAGCTCATTGCCAACTTCAGGAAAGTATTTAATGTATTTTGTATTTGTCTGTGGTGGGGCATTGGCAGAAGAAGAAAAATGTCACAGCAACCAAAACAGTATTATTCTATTATTTCTAACAATGTCCTTTCTATTTTTAGAAGCAATATCCCCTAGAGAAACAATGCAGCCTCATTCAATGTGTAATTTACACGCACCTCTGATTAGCTGGTCTAAGCAAAGCTAAATGTATAGAAGGTTGTAATTAATGCATAACAGTGCTTCACTACAGTTACTCAAAGCAATGGCCTCAACAACTGTATGTAATAAACCAATTCCAAAGGTAATTTGCACACATAGTTTATAAAGGCCCTGTAGCCTTTTAAAACATATGTTTCTTTGATTATAAACAGCTGATGTACTACAGTAGGTTCAATTTTTCCAGATAGGCTTCCAAAAAAAGGATTACATTCACAGCAGAATAAGATGAACTAAGTCACACTATAAGATGGAACCACATTGTCAATTTCACCATACACTGAGGCTGTTCTCACGAGCAGCCAGACCAGGCTTGGCTGCCTGTGAGAACCATTGAGAGCCATGTGGCTTCTGGTGGCAACTTGGCGGCAAACCCAGCTAGGAATCCTGCTGGTTAGTCAAGGTTGAGGCCGCAAGCACACCCTTAACTTGGGATAACAGCTTGTGTGTCAACAGTGACTGCAGGGGTGTAACTAACATTAGGCAAGGGGAGACAGTCGTCTTGGGGCCCCACTGCCTTGAGAGGGCCCCCAGAGGCATGTCACATGACTCCCTACCCGCCTGTGTTGTACCCCCTATGAATTATGTTGAGTCTCTTGGAGATCAGCAGTAGCAGAGAGTAAAAAAAAACTAGATTCAATGTGAACTAGATATTCACCGTATTCATAATGGGGATGTGAGTGTGAGTGCACTATATATTGTGAAGTGTGTTTGTGTATATCAGCGAGGGGCCCATTTTAAAATCTTGTCTCT
Organism: Hemicordylus capensis; assembly: GCF_027244095.1. NCBI lineage: Eukaryota > Metazoa > Chordata > Lepidosauria > Squamata > Cordylidae > Hemicordylus > Hemicordylus capensis. The sequence continues at coordinate 127,524,634 of NC_069657.1, forward strand.
GGGCCCACTCCAACCTTGCTACACCCCTGAGTGACTGGGGGGATTTCCACAATGCACCGCACACTTGCACAGTGCATTGTGGGATTTCCGGGGTCTGAGCCAATGTGTCCAAGCCCCTGAACCTCCACGCTGCCTGGGGCAGCAGCAGCTCATCTGGGTGCGTGATCCGCACACACAGCAACTCTTCTGGATCATCTGTGGGGAAGGTAAGCCCATCTTCAAGCCTGCTCATGGGATCATGAGAAAGAGCTCATTGGCATTTTAATTTTTAAAATGCCAAACACCAGTTGTTTAGAAAACCTGATATTCTCTTCCACCTCTTTTCTAAAAATATCTTAAAACTTTATAAAATTCTTCTATACTAATTATCTCACACAGAAAATGTCGACTATAGCTTGGAATATATTCTTTGTTGATGCAATTCTATTTTCTGTGTACAGGGTAGAATGGGCTCAAGGGTTCCTGGTGCACCAGGCACATAGTCCTTCCACTTTGCCCATATGGCACACAGTGCCCAGGCTCCACTCCAGGAGCATAAGGAGTAAGCGCCCTGAGAGGAGTGGGAGTTGTGAAGCTAGGCACCCAGCAAGCTGAACAGAAGTAAGGAAAAGGAGGAAACATGCTGGAGTGGCCTGCTCCTTCCTCCTGGCCCTCTCTCTTCACCAGTTGCTTAGCAACAGAGGCAGCTATTGTAGTGGAAAATTAAGGCAGGGGGTGGGAAGGACGGAGGAGGCCATCCCAACATTTTCCATTCTTCCTAACCCCTTACTTGCCTGCTCATGGATTCCCCATCTCCTGTCCTCCTCCACAAATGGAGAGCAGGATTGCATCCCAAATCAATGCACTATGGAAAATATATGCAAACTTCATGCAAGTGAGAAGGTCTCGCATGGCCTACAGGCCACAGCCTTTTTTCTTGGGAAAACCTACTATTTCCTAGACTGTAAACATCTTGTCCTGCTTCTGTGATAGATCAGGAGGTAGAAGGAGGGGCTGTAAATTCCATAAGTCAAATGATATGAATTGTGTGGCACAGAAGGATGTTGTGACAAGACCTTTCTGGCTCCTGTACAGAAGTATGATAATAGCAGCAACTGTGCCAGGCTGCTGTCTGGATCACCTATGAAGATTGTGCCTTAGAGCTGGAATAGGCAATATGTGAGCTGGCCCAACAACTGTGCATAACTACCCTGAGAAAAACAAGCTGAGAAGAAGAATCCTAAACTATCCTAAAAAGGCTAGCAACCATGGAGAAAAACATAAAAACATGGCTCCTGGTACAATTCAATCTAATAATATATTTGTTTCCCTCTGAAAGAGAATAGAAGTTGTTTCCTTTATGATAATAAAGCCACCGCATTTGTACTGCAGTGTAGGCAAATGCCTGCATTTATAGATGACTCTTTGTGAGCCCAACAAAGATCAATGCAATTGTGATAATTCACTGTCTGCCACAGGAAAGATGCTGCTGTGAAATATGCCCCCACCCTGCCCAATATGCGATAGGAAGGTTTCACATGGCTGCCAACACAGCAGTAAGCCCGTAACTTCTTCATAAAATGTTGGGTTATGAGAGCGCATGTTCCTGGCAGGCATGATATCTGAACCCACCCAGGTCCAGTTCTCAAGATTCTCCCAACTTAAAAACCACAAAACTGTTAACTATGGCTGAGGTGAATGATTACATAACTCCTGCAACACAGACTATCAAGTACTTAGACAATAGCCAACAGAAGCATTTTTTTTTCTCCATCCCACCACAAACCCCTTCCCAGAAAACAGACCTATGTCTTCCAGATCATTTCTCATATAATCTAGACCTTCTTTGCCCAGTTAAATAGATAGAGGGTTTGACTGATGGTAATTTTTTCCTACACCAGCCTGGCTTATCTCAACCACCAGCGATACAGCAAAACGAATCAGACAGTGAAGAGTCACCACACAGTTAATCCAATTTAATTAACTACATGTCTAATAACATTTCCTTTAAAAAAAAAGATATGATTTGTAATGTGTTCTGTGGAGAAAAACATACCCTGGCCATGACCTGAGCTTTTCCTGTGGCCGTGCCAGGAAAAGATACCCAATGAAGTGAAAAATAAGTTTTTTTAAAAAAAAGATGTTATCCAGTTCAGTTTTTAAAATAATGATAGTTAAAGTTTATTTTTAACAGCATTTATGGTATTTACAGCCTGCTTCTATGCATGTTTATTCAGAGGCAAGTCCAATTGGATTCAGTGCAGTTTCCTCCCAAGTAAATACAGATATGATTGCAGCCTTAAAAACGAGAGACCAAACGGTGCTTGAAATAACTTTTCTACTATGGCTAAAATCCTACGCATACTTTCCTGGAATTAAGCCCCATTGAACACAGTAGTACTTACTTCCAAGTAAGCATGCATAGGATTGCACTTCAGGTTCTCTAAATGTTGTTCATAATCCAATAGCCCTGATGTGTATAGAGAACTCTGTATGTACACTAGAAGGAATGAAGGAATACTCTGTACATAACATAAGAAATCGCCATCTACATGTGAAGCATTTTTCTTATGGAAATCCATACGAAAAGACGATAATGGAAATCCAGAGCTCAAACGCCATTGCAAAAACACAATTCTTCAATGATTAACATTGTGCTTAAAGCCCACAGTCTGCAATGGGACTTGAGCATGTCTAATGTCTGGATTACATCCATCATTTTCAACATATTTTCTTAAGGCCACTCCTGCATTCTGTTTGCAAAGGGTAGGATGTGTGGAGGCTATGTGGAAAAGTGAGCATGTGGGAAGGAAGAAGAAGTGTGCTAGGCTGGCCTTCTCTTTCCCTTAGGCCTCTTCCCTTGCCTCTAAAGACATCAGATTCCATTGTGAAATGGCAGGTGAGTGGAGGGTCCATCATGGAGGACAATGGAGAAGGCCAGCTAGCTACTTCCCCCTGCCCACTCCCACCAAGCGTATAAAATTTTAATGGCATCCACTTTTTTCACCAGCCGCCCATTTGACTTATTCATACTCTTGGTAGGTGGAGTGTGTATGTCCCTGGGATATTCCATGCTCCAGTGGGAGGAGTGGAGGATTTGAATTGCTTTGAAATGACTTGCACATTGCTACAACAGAGCAAAGGAAAAACCTCCATCCTCTGCACATTTCGTGCAAGATTTGCATCCTAGGCTGTAAAATAAAGAAATCAGAGGGGGTGACTACTGACAGGTCAAAGGCTTCCTTTATCTAAAGCAGGCCTGCTCAACTTTGGCCCCCAGCTGTTTTTGGACAACTCCCATAATCCCTAGCAACAGTGGCCAATAGCCAGGGATTATGGGAGTTGTAGGCCAACATCTGCAGGAGGGCCAAAGTTGAGCAGACCTGCTCTAAAGCCAGCTCTTATTCCCAAGTTTATATTTTGTTTTTCCCAGACAGGGTGTAGAAATAGTTTCTTTTGAGTAGAGATATAAAGGAGGAAAAGTTGGTTTGATAAAAAGAAAGAAGCATTTGAATTTATAGAAATATACTAAGGAAGATCATTATATACATACCACACCTGGCACAATTTCAGCTCTGCTGAAGTTCATATATGAATTGTCCATGTCACAATAAACTTCTACTAGATAATATTTTTAATGTCCTGAATTATTTTTTAAAAACCTTATATGTTAAATGTTTCCAGAAAGAAAAAGTGTTACCCAAAACTTTTTCTTATTGTGCTTCTTCAATATGTATGAAGCGCTTTAATAGATTCAGTAAGAATGCATTCCAGTTTAAACTGAACTATGGCCACAAATAGGGTCTGTTCAGCGTATGCCACGTAATTAAAAAGAAATGCATTTAAAAATGAAAAAATCTGAGCTATAGATTCAGATAGTTTCACTGCTTCCTCTAATACTTTTTTAAAACACTCATACACACACTTAAACAATTTAAAATACCATGACTTTACTTCCAGACTAACATTGCACATGCCAAAAAATTGTTTCGTGCACATAACAGGGAAGGGGCGGTTTTTGCTGCTCACTCTTTTCCTCTGCAGTACACTGTGTCTTCTAAAAATGTGACCCTTAAGGACCTCTCGGGGGACATATTTTTGGGATGTACAGTGAATTCCAGAGGCAAAAAAAATCCCACCCCTCTCCTGTGGTGTGTGTGAGAAACATTTTTTGGTGTGTGAAACCTTAGTCCAGATGTCAACTCACATCTGAAAGTCTTATAAAGCTGCTACACAGGTGAACCACTTTATATTTGGTTTTAAGCTCATATAAATAAATGAAGTGACATTATGAATCACTGCAAATTCATAAATGGTGGATTTCAGTTTCCACAATGTAAATATCTTTTCATTCTTCAAAATGAATTTCCTGCTATTTTGTTGGCCAAAATATCATCTTTGATATCTAAAGTACAAAGCTCTGTAAAATAAATTTCTTGTTTCAGTGAAGCCAGCTTTCAGGTTTTTGTTTGTTTGGGTTTTTGTTTTTTTTAAGCTTTTTATTAACTGAGCTCTGTTTATAGCTCAAGGGCATGAAGATGATATATCTTCAGAGAGAGACATAAAAGTGTTCTTGTCCTCCTCTTGTCACTGAGAAACTGCTTTTTCCAGTTATTCAGACCCTACCATTTCCATTACCCTTTCTTATTCCTTTTTAAATTAGTTTTTCTTTGAAAGATATGCACCCATCATTAAAGCACACATTTCCCCTCCCTGGTTTAAAGACACAAAAATACTTTTCATTACAAGGCTCTCCACACTGCAATGAGGATCCTGGCCCACTAACTGCATTTCTACAGTGATCACACTGCTGTTGCAGAATTGGGACCAGTGCCACCGAACCCCTGAAAGTAAAATTAATTGTTACTTTGAGCATATTTAAAGGGTTTGTGCCTCCTCTCCGTGCAGTCCCAATCTGCATTGGGCCAAAGGCACTATTTTATACGGATGAAACAAGCATGCAGCTGTATAGCACGTACTTAAAATAATATGTGGTCTGATTTGGAGTTCCCTTCTTTGTATGCCAAGTACAAGGCTGTTTACTCCCACGCTGGCCCATCACAGACCACCCCTCACACTCCTCCAGTCCCTCCTGAACCACCTTGCTTCCTCTTAACAGTAAGCAGAAAGCAACTGCCAGCGCTGCTTCCCAGTAAGCTGCCTCTATGCACAATCCTGCAACACATGACAAAGGCCAGAAGGTGGGAAAGGAGTGATCACATCATTGGTAGAAGGATTCGATAGAGCTAGCTCTGAACCTTACGTTATCAGAAGATTCATTCTTTTCCTATCAGCTAGTCTGATCTCCTGCAAGTGAGTGACAATTATCATAATAGAAAGGAATGGACAGATACAGAATGACAGAAAAACACAGTGGAGTTCCAGCAAGCAGTTTCACCCACAATCAGCACTAAGCTTACTGCTAAAGGTAAAGTGTGCCATTGAATTGGTGTCGACTCCTGGTGCCCTGTTGTTTTCTTTGGTAGAATACAGGAGGGGTTTACCATTGCCTCCTTTTGCACAGTATGAGATGATGCCTTTCAGCATTTTCCTATATCGGTGCTGCCCGATATAGGCTTCTCCCATAGTCTGGGAAACATACCAGCAGGGATTTGAACCGGCAACCTCTGGCTTGATAATCAAGCCATTTCCCCACTCTGCCATTAGGTGGCTAAGCTTACTACTACTTCTACAACAAATATTTATTACCACTTTTCAACATATATTCTCAAAATGACTTCATAGATAGATAGATAAGGTGGTTCCCTGTCCCAAAAGGACTCACAATCTCAAATTAACATAAATTAGACACTAGCAACAATCACTGGAGGGATGCTGTACTGGGATTGCATAGGGACAGTTGCTCTCCACTTGCTAAATATAAGAGAATTGCCACTTTAATCACCAGCACTCAAAGGCATGGATTCACCACTGCTTCTTTGGTTACCCTTACTAGGGTTGCCATGCCCCCCGGAATTCCAGGTATCACCTAGATTTTAAGCATCTCACCCAGATTGCTTAGCCTAGCCGGAGTCGCCTGGATTTCAGCATTCTTTCTTTGTTTTCTTTTTTTTTAAGCTAGCCCTTGTAGAAGCAGAGTTATGGAGCAAAATGGGCAGTCACTATTCTGCTCAACTGCTGGACTTGGATTGAGAGAAGAAGAGCACAGGAGGCTTGCTGGGAGGGTTTCACTTTCACAAGTACAGTAATCCCCTGAGGAATGTTGCCTTGTTGGTTATAAGCAGGGGATATCTATCAGGCAGTTGAGAGGATAGCTTGCTTTTGATGTGAATTACTACCTGCCTACCAGGCTGTGTACTGTAATGTTTAAGGACTTTCTTGGCCTTACATTCAATGCATGCCTACTTAGAAGCAAGCACTGTTGGTTTCAATCAGATTGTCTCTCAAATAAGTGGGTACAGAATTGCAGCCTTAATTAAAATGCTGTGCATTTTTTTGTTCTATTGCTGCTGTTAATATGTCAAGGAAAATGGTCAGGCAAAGATATCTTCCCCAACTATTGTTGGTAGATATCCAGAGCAAATGCAAGTCAACTGGAAAGTGCAGCTGTTAATTTGCATATGCAAATTATTTGCAAGCCAATCTACATGATATGCAAAGTAGGCACCTGGATTTGGAGAGCCAGGATATGGCAACCCTAACACCTACAAACTACAACAGTGGAAAGCTCTGTCTTCCTAGCTTGTCTAGAATTTAGATGTGTCTTCTTCCTCCATAGGTAGGAACCAAATATTCATTCATTAATTCATCCATCCATCACATGGATGGAATTCATTCACTCCATCAAGGAGGAGTTTTTCAAAAAATCACCCTTAGCATTCTCAAGTCTCCTCACTTTTTCTTCTTTTTATAAACTAGTGAGCAAAGTGTTGCCCATTTGGTGAATCTTTCCCAAACAATAGGCACTGAAGTATGTATGCAACCCCCAAAGCTTCGCACAGTGTCAGCGAGGTTAGTTCACAGTTGAAGCCACAGTGTTTGTATCAAAACTCCAGTCATGAAACTTTGGGGAAACACTGAAATCATATACAATAATAAAGTTAAATTCAGACAAGAATTAAATAAATAATTCTGTTTCTGCTGCATCAGGGTGTTTCTCACTGTGTAACCCAGTGAACACTAACTACTCATTAAAAGGTCCTGGAAAGGAACACCTGGATCCAATTTTTTTTTAAAAAGCATGTCTTTTAGAAAAATAACCTAAATGCCATGCTTCACTTGCTTCACATTTTCCCATAGAATGGCTATATAGTTAGTTTAACTGTAGATGGCAATTAAGCTAGAAGAGCAATGAACATTGAAAATTCCTTAGTATGGTAAAAATGCCAGTGCACTCATATAGATTTTCATTTTACAACAAAAGTGCAGAGCTACCTTCATCCACTGAGGGCAGAACTACCACATGACCTGCAAAAACACAGGTTTCCAAATCCACATTGGTCAAGCAAATGCAAATAGGGTGGGGGCATTTGTAGGAGAGACTCTATGAGCAGGAGAGGGACTGCTTAATCTTTCCTGGGCCTGGATATTCTGCACTGCAAGTGCTCCGCCAGGGCCCCCTTCCAACTTAGGCTGTTTTCTCTTCAGTTGCTTATTTCCTACTATGGATATTTATATACCGCTCTTCAACCAAAGTTCTCAAAGCGGTTTACATAGAAAAATAAACAACACGTAAATAAGATGGTCCCCTGTCCCCAAAGGGCTCACAATCTAAAATGAAATGTAAGATTGACCCCAGCAACAGCCACTGGAGGTATGCTGTGCTGGGACTGGATAGGGCCAGTTGATCTCCCCCTGCTAAATAAAGAGAATCACCACTTTAAAAAGAGACGCCTCTTTGCTCAGTTAGCAGGGGTTAACTAGGTTCCAAGGTCCCTCTGGCATCTCTAAGATAGGGCTGAGAGAGATTCCTGCTTGCAAGCTGCTGCCAGTCTGTGTAGACAATGCTGGTCTGACTCAGTGTATGGCAGCTTCCTATGTTCCAGTGTTAATAGGGTCTAAACTGAATCAGTCCAAATATAACCAGAATAGATCTAAGCTGGACAGTGGTTCGATATAGGTGAAATCAAGCTGTTTTTATTTGGACCCAATTTAGCTTCTGAAGCTTCATACAGGTGAAACTCGGAAAATTAGAATATCATGCAAAAGTCCATTAATTTCAGTAATGCAAATTAAAAAGTGAGACTGATATATGAGACAGACGCATTACATGCAAAGCGAGATAAGTCAAGCCTTAATTTGTTATAATTGTGATGATCATGGCGTACAGATCATGAAAACCCCAAATCCACAATCCCAGAAAATTAGAATATTACATGGAACCAAGAAGACAAGGATTGTAGAATAGAACAATATCGGACCTCTGAAAAGTATAAGCATGCATGTGTATTCAGTACTTGGTATGGGCCCCTTTTGCAGCAATTACTGCCTCAATGCGGCGTGGCATGGATGCTATCAGCCTGTGGCACTGATGAGGTGTTATGGAAGACCAGGATGCTTCATTAGCGGCCTTCAGCTCTTCTGCATTGTTTGGTCTCATGTCTCTCATCCTTCTCTTGGCAATGCCCCATAGATTCTCTATGGGGTCAGGTCAGGCGAGTTTGCTGGCCAATCAAGCACAGTACACTGTATACTTTTCAGAGGTCCGATATTGTTCTATTCTACAATCCTTGTCTTCTTGGTTCCATGTAATATTCTAATTTTCTGGGATTGTGGATTTGGGGGTTTTCATGAGCTGTACGCCATGATCATCACAATTATAACAAATTAAGGCTTGACTTATCTCGCTTTGCATGTAATGCGTCTGTCTCATATATCAGTTTCACCTTTTAATTTGCATTACTGAAATTAATGGACTTTTGCACGATATTCTAATTTTCCAAGTTTCACCTGTACTGCCCTAGTCATTTCATTTGTCTACAGAGAGTCATGAGAAACTTACTAACCCCACACTATTTTTAAGGCAGAAACTATCTATGATCTTAGCCATAAGGCCGAGAAGCCTTATTTGGAAGTCTCCCACTTCCAAAACATGGTTGTTCTTTATTGGGTTTCACAAATTCTTTTACTGAAAAAGAAGCCCAACTGAAGATTATTTTCCGTGCTCTGGAAGAATTTACATACCAGATATTTGTGCATTGAACTTATTGGAAAGTCAGTGGTGCTTACTCTAAAAGCATCCCCTAACCCCAAATGTAAGCTGGGTTTGCTGTGGTTACACAATGATGGCGACAAGGTATTCTGTACATGCCCACAGGTAGGCTGTAATGTATTATTACTTTGTGAGTTCCAGGACCGAGTCTAAAAAACAGATCATGCATGCCAGAATAATGGTAGACTGGAAGAGGTCCCAGCATGAAGCCCAGAAAATCTTGCTTTAAATCCAATGCAGGCTTCCCTAGATGAGGAGGGGGAAGGAAAAAGAGCATAAGATAACTGACATGAGAAGTAAATGCACAAGAACATCATTCTGTATTTTTAAAACATTGAACTTCTGTGTGTCAGGAATGGGTTAATGAGCTAGCACAGCTTGTGGCTTTTTGTTTGTTTGCTCTAAGTGCTTCACTCCAGCTGGTTACTAAAAGAAAAGGAAAGGTATGCAGCAGCAGCAGCAGACAACTTTCCTTTGTTGAGTGTTAGGACTTGGGGGAAAGCAGATACACAGCTTCAGCTAGGCCAGAAAAATATACTACATGCATATGTAAAAAACACCACCACCACCCACAACCCACCACCACCACCACCACCACGGAGAACCCTGATACCCTCTCCTAGCTAGCAGCGTATTTGGCTGCGGTTGGAAACTTGGTATTACCAGTGGGGACTGAAGCCCCCAAACAGCCCTTATATTTGACACCTAGGCATCCCACCTATTTTTGCATTTTCAACAGGAGATTTTGACAGCCCATAATAGGCTCTCTCCAGTTCTTCCCATGGGGCAGCTCTGTGCCAAGCCAGCCCTCACATTTTCAGCAGGGGAATATTTTTATCTCCCTCCAGTTATATCAGTAACATGCCAAAACCTACACTGTAAGAAAAGGATCTGTAAACTAAAGTCAAGGTATATAGCAACAATAATGGAAAATTAATTCTAATCTATGGATCATACCAAAGGATGACAGAAATACTTCAGGACAAAATTCCCTGCAGAGAACAGAAGCAAGTTTACTAGTAATAAGACATTGACAAGCAAAGGAATTTTGCTACAAAGTCTGTGTGAAATAATTCCACTCAGGGTTGTCAAATTTGTGATGATATCCTGAACCCAAGTTTCTGTATACAATAAATAACAAAATATTTACAACTTTCAGAATACTAGCTCATGTCTAAATAGTTAATGCAGTTAATTCTTCTGTGTGAAACAAAGGCAGCCAGGCTCAATGCAAGTCCCATTTCTGTCTAGCTGTTAAGCATATGAGCGTGTACTCTTTGGCTGTACATCAAGAACAGCTGCCTGAAATGTAACACAACACAAAATGTATCTAATTACAATCTGGAAGAGACATGCTGGACACACAATACAGATCTTTTCTTAGCAGCAAATGAGAACAGTGTCTGCCAACTGCAGCTTTTTAAAAAGTCACCAAGATCTTTGTTAGCAAGTTAAATCATCTGAGAACTCCAGCCTAATATGAAGGTGATATTTTACCTAGAAAATCTGAATCTAAGGCAAAAACATCTATCACTACATTTCAGCACCAGGAAGGCATGGTCCCAAGCTATATAATTTGTGGCAGGCTTTGAGCAACATTTCCTCCACGACTATCTAAATCTTCATCCTATACTTAAGATATGTTGATGACATCAGAAAACAGAATTACATTCTGATTTGCAAAAACGACATGCTAGGAGCACATGTCACGCTTGCATTACAATGCAGGCCAGTTACTTAAAGAAGAGTTTCCCTTTCATTTTATACATTATGCCTGCATTTCACATTCTCAATAGCGCTATCCATATATTATGTTCAACACATGTACAAAACACGAAGAAAATAGCTTGATTGGTAAAGGCAATTCTCACAATTGCTGGGAGGGCACGGGGTGGGGGGTGGGGGGCCTGTTCTTAACCGACCTTCCCTCCAGATGAGCAAACCGTCCATCGTCAGTCCGCCTCCCACATGCCCACAAAGGCAGCCCTGCTCCATGCAGCTCTGTGAGGCACGGAGCAGGGCGGAGGGATCCGGGGCCAGAACTTGTTCTTCTGGCCTCCGGATATCCCACAATGCAGTGCGCGACACACGCATTGCACTGGGGATTCACCCATCAGATGGACGCTCTAGGTGCAAGTGCACCATTAGCCATGGCTAACAGCCAGGTTCCTTAAGAGGGTTAGGAACATAGGAAGCTGCCATATACTGAGTCAGACCATAGGTCCATCTCGCTCAGTATTGTCTACACAGACTGGCAGCGGCTTTTCCAAGGTTGCAGGCAGGAATCTCTCTCAGCCCTATCTTGGAGAAGCCAGGGAAGGAACTCGGAGCCTAGATGCTCTTCCCAGAGCGGCTCCATCCCCTAAGGGGAATATCTTACAGTGCTCACACTTCTAGTCTCCCTTTCATATGCAACCAGGGCAGACCCTGCTTAGCTTAAGGGGAGAAGTCATGCTTGCTACCACAAGACCAGCTCTCTTGCTACCACAAGACCAGCAGGTGGGGAGCAGAGGGATCCCGCAGTTTCTCATGACCAGCCTAATCCTGACTGGGCTGCCCCAGACTTGGTTAGGCTGGTTTTGAGAACAGCCTTGTAGGGTAAAAAGCTGTTTGCAGCAGCCATAAATACTCTATAAATAAAAGCTCATTAACTGTAGTGACCACTATAAGTATGCAGGAGAATGCAAAATAATTTCATTCATTTTCATCTGTCTGATTTTTACCATTTGATTCTCTTCATTATTGTTTTCAGTCATTCTCATTTTTCCATTCATGTTCATTTTATATTGATTTCAAATGGTGACCCATCCTGATGCTTGTAACTTTGGTGCTTTCCAACCAAACTGAATGGTTCTGTCAGGAATCATACTGCTCTCTTAGGGCATTATACTGACCATGCTTAAGAAAGATTGAATACCAGAAATCCATTTTATATGTTATTAAAAGGACACACATAAGAGTTCTATTGATTTCTGAGACAGAAATTCAGCAGCTTTTCTGTTGCTTGAAAGTTTTATGTTTCCCATACAACTGATGCAGAATTTCAGGTATTTTATTACTCAATGTCTGAAAACTTTTAGATACCTAAATCAAACATTTCTCATTTTTAGGCAAGTTTAATAGGTGCACAACTAGGACAAGTTCTGAATTCATTTCAGTGAAAGATACCCAACAGCTTTTCTGCTGCTTAAAGCTTCTTTGTTTTTCTAACAGCTGACACAGCATTTTCAGGTATTTTACTTCTATTTCAAGTGATCATACCTGAATTCTTTCAGATATACAGGGCAACGTTTTCTCATTTTGCAGGCAGTTTTAAAAGGTGCTCAACGACTATAAGCTTTGCCTTGATTTCAATGGGGAAGACTCATCAGGTTTTCTGCTTTTTCCCATGCTAGTGTCAGGAAATTTCTAGGCATTCTCCAAACTCTCTAAAGACTCAGACCTTCCAGATTTCAAACACAGAGGACAGACATTTGTCATGCTGTGGACAATTTAAAATGGCACGCGATGAGCACAAGCTATGCACGGATTTCAAAATACCAATGAGTACTAAGCATTCCTTGACCTATACATTTTCCTTTCACAGGTCTGGCTTTTTGTCCTCAACCAAATTCAACTTCTTCACTCTCTCCCAAACTATATTTGACAGTGGCAGACCCATTTCTTTAAACTGGTTCTGTCCTAGTCTTTATAAAGCAGGGGAAAGTGTCCTGCTTTATACATGAATGGGCAGATGGTGTTACTATCACATGTAGTTTAAGCCTCTACTTCTTTTTACTTAAAGCATTTCTCCTCTGCTTCATCCTGCTGTGGTCCTCCTGACCTGAGTACAACTTAGGCCTAGGACAAGACAATATATGGCCCTACAAACACAGGACTCAGTGGCTTCAGATTAATTACTGTGGTTTTTTATTTTATGTTAGCTTATTTGAAAGCATATGTGAGTTCATATTTTGCTGTATTAACACAGAGTGTAGAACACAACACCCCCAGCTGGATTATTCTTTGGAAAATAATATGGATTATTCCAAATAAACAACATGAGTAAAGTTCAGATGACATTAGTATTTGGCAGCTTGTAACAAGAAACAGCAAAAATCCATTTGCGGTAGACCTGAGAGCACTAACTGTTTTGATTAAGTGATCCAATCATTAAATCCACATTAAATTGCATATTTTAATTCAAGTCTAATTGGAATGATCCCATGTGAAAGGGTGCCGAGTGCTGATGGAATCAGTTTTTTATCTCTGCTTAACACACTTTTCAAATGATTTTCCAAAAACCATATATTGTCTGTACAAATTAGCTGAGAGATATGACTACAATTACTAAATAGCCTCATTATACAATCATTGTCGACACAATATAATAGCAACAAATTCATAACTAATAGGTCTGGGTGGACCCCATTTACTCCAATGCAGTTTAGTTGGAACTGAATTGACTGCTTTTCCAGTCTCCATTTTGTTATTCCCGAGTACAGAGACCAATTTGTTCTGATAAGCTTGACTGGAGGCCTCCAGGCCCTGGACAGTTGCTGCCTCTGTGGAGTCACGCATAGCTCCATCATGTTGTGCACCTTGACAACTCCCACATATGCAAAGGGTTCCATGCAGTGTTTCACTGACCACAGGACTCTATTTAGCATAATGCCTGGAGCTTTCCCAGACAGCAGGCTTTACTGTGGGTCTACTGTGAGTTTAGTCAGGGTAAGTAAATTCTAACACACAATGAAAAATCCAAATCATGTGTGAAGTGCTCACACAGACTTCGCTGCGAATCCAGCCAATGTGGAAATGCACACCCTCCATTCTGAGCTAAAAGCCCTGTCTGGAAATGCTGCTGGACTGACATGTAACCCTGGAGCCTCAGCCTGCACAGGGCTAGCTTGGCCTATGGGAGTGACAGGTAAGGCTTGATTGGCAGTAATTTAATTATTTTTGATTTTTAACATTTATATCCTGCTCTTCCTCCAAGGAGCCCAGAGTGGTGTACATGCTTATGTTTATCTTCACACAACCCTGACCCAATCATGTGCTGTTGACATAATCAGTATATGCCAGAACCTATAGGGCTCTGAGCAGAGCAAATGGGTTCTTGCAAGCTAGTACTTCAAATTTGCTGCCATTTTTCCCCTAGAACTGGCAAAACACTCAATAATTAATTTTAAAAAATCAATCAACTACAAAAATTTTATGTATTAGTCAACTTCCCTAATGAAATACTGGAATTTAAAAAAGCTAATATGATGCAATAGAGTTATCCTCTCTAATAAAAGGCTTGGTGTCCGTCCGTGGACAACCAAGCGTGTGTCCGTGCCTCCCTCAGCCGTTCTACGCATGCGCGGAGCGCGTGCGCAGAACGGCCGAGTCAGAAACGGACAAAGGGAACAGGCGGCCATGTTTGTGACTCTGCCCGGCGAGCTTCCCTTCCGTTCCCCAGAGAGGTCACTGCTTTCTGGCCTGGCAGAACAAGGAAGCGGAGGGCCAGGCAAGCTCCGCATGTCACAACGTGCATGCTTGGCGGAGGCGCCGATTAGGAAGGGCTGGGGATTAACCAGCGGGAGCGGGGGTGGTGGTGACGGGTGGCAGTGCTCGGCCCAGCTCGGCTGAGAATTGGCTGCAGCGCCCTGGGGGTTGTGCGGGTCGTGGGAGCCTGCTGCGGAGATGGCCAACATCGCGGTGCAGAGGATCAAGCGAGAGTTCAAGGAGGTGCTGAAGAATACCTTGCCGTTGCCCCTTCCTCTCCGTCAGAGAGACAGAGGAAAAGATGGAGAGAAAGTTCCTTCTCTCCTCGAAAACTGGCTTGAGGGAGGGAGAGAGCGTGGGAGGGAGTGGGGGATCGGGTTGCAGAATGAGAAGGTGCGCCAGCCCGAGGAGGAGGAGGAGGAGGAAGAGCAGACACAGAGAACGAAAAGGTCGGCAACCATCTCTCCTCTCTGGAGAGTGGGCGACGCAAGGGAGCAAGCAAGCGGCTACGAGAGCCACTGGAAGTCAGAGGCGGCGCCGGCTCCAGGACCGCCGCGAAGACTGTAGAGGCAGCACTTCAAAACGGCATTTTACAAAACGTTGAACGGAGCTGCAAAGAGGCTGCGAGAGCCGCTGGGAGTCAGAGGCGGCGAAGAGTGTAGAGGCAGCACTTCAAAAAAGGAACAAGGGAGAGGGAAGAGGGGAAAAAATGGTGCAGGAAAACAAAAACAAAGAGAAAAAGAGGAAGAGTCAGAGAGAGAAAGAAGCAGACAGACAGATTTTAAAAAAAAGTAAAAGAGATGAAAAAGACTTAAAGGGGGGGAAAAGGCTAGCGCCCGTTATTATAACGGGCTTAAACATACTAGTACTGTAATATAAACCTTACTTGTATGAAACAGGTTACATATTTACAAAATAGTTTGGGAGCATTACCTGTGAATGAATTAGGGATAGGTCATCAATTTAGAGGGTATTAAAAAGCCTCAGTTGTAAAAGGACAGCTGAGGTCTAAAAGAAACACTCTTTTCTTTTTATCTTCCTCACATGTTTAAACTTATTTTATATCCTTTAATACTGTGGTGAGTAACAGTGCAGAATCTTTTTCACTTTACAGTATTCTTTAACCCAGATGTTTTCCTCTTCATTTAAAAAAATAATCCCCTGAAATCATAATCATATAACTGTAGCCATATGTTATGATGTTATGTAGTCAGAACTTGGAGATTCATGGAAGGAGGAAGAAAAAACACCAAAGCAGTTCTTAAAAATGAAAAAAAAAAATCTCCAGGCAATATTTCCTAAATGTCTTTAAAGGTAAAGTTGTGCCCTCGGGGACATAGTCATTTTTGTGACTCTCTTTTGTGGGTACAGGTGAGGAGTAACTGGAGGAGAAATTCTTTGAACAAATTTGCACTCCCAACATAGAGGACAAAATGTCCACAAATTTTGAATCTCTGGCACGATGACATCCAAAATGGGAAGACCTAAAAGGTCCCTAGTTTAAGAGGCATCCTGACAACCATTCAGATTTTCTCTCTAGGCTTATGCAATGGCCTCTAGATGCTAGTCAATAACATTTTAGCATTCCTGAGCAAATGCATGAATTCCTCTCCCCTTGATGGCTTATGAAAAGCAAGAGGATAGTGCAGCAGAGAGAGAGAGATGAGGCCCATTTGTTCAGTGGAGAAGAGCGGCTGTCATCAGAAAGAATTCAGAAGGTGGCTCAATATAGTAACTCATTTTGGTACTGAGGAATTCTTTGTAGAGTAAGAAGAGAAACAAGTGTGCATTTCAAAGTGCTCTCAAGCCACTGTTACCCATAATTGCTGCCAGAGAATGAAAACCTCTGAAAAGATGATTGATGATGTGTGTTCCTTCATTTAGAGACCATCATATGAATCAGTCCTCAATATCTTTATAAATACTACTATGTGAGTACAGATAGTGTACGTATGGGTCTGAGCAATCTGTGTGGAATCTGCCCTGGTTTGAACTTGCACTTTTTAAATATTTGAGTCTGGTGTCAGAAATTCAGAGCTGCTTATTCACCTCTAATTAATATTCATTTGTTAACCACATAACAGCAAGCAGACACATTGTATGCAGCTCTGTGCTTAAATGGCTGGTCCAGCGGTATACCTAGGTAATTTTGGAGCCTGGACCTAAAGGCCTCCCCCCACTCCCCTGCTGCCACAAAATAAGCATCACCCCCCTACACACACTTTATTTATTTATTTATTATTAAAACTTTTATACTGCCCTTCCAAAAGGCTCGGGGCGGTTTACATTAAAACACCATTAAAATCAATTAATAATTAAAACAAAAATTATAAAGCATAAAAATAATTAACAATTAAAAACATCGTAAAACAACAATTAAATAATCAGAACAATTTAAAAACAAGTTTTAAAGAGCTGAGAAAGCCTGGCTGAAGAGATGTGTTTTCAGGTGTTTTTTTAAAAATGCCAGAGATGGGGAGGATCGTATCTCAGCAGGGAGTGCATTCCACAATCTCGGGGCAGCAAACGAGAAGGCCCGTCTCTGTGTAGCCACCAAACGAGTTGGCAGCAACTGGAGACGGACCTCCTCAAGTGACCTCAAAGGGTGGTGGGGCTCATAGCGGAGAAGACGCTCTCTTAAATACCCAGGGCCTAAGCCGTTTAGGGCTTTATAAGTTATGACTAGCACTTTGTATTTTGCCCGGAAAACTATTGGCAGCCAGTGTAACTCCATCAACAAGGGAGTAATGTGGTCTCTCCGAGATGACCCAGAGACCAACCTGGCTGCCGCATTCTGAACCAACTGAAGTTTCTGGACTACGTACAAAGGCAGCCCCACGTAGAGCTCATTACAGAAGTCCAGTCTGGAGGTTACCAACAAATGTACCACTGTTTTGAAGTCACTGATCTCGAGAAACGCAGCTGGGGTATCAGCCGGAGCTGATAGAAAGCACCCCTGGCTACCGCCTCAACCTGAGAAACCAAGGAGAGACGTTGATCCAGAAGTACTCCCAGACTGCGAACCTGTTCCTTTTGGGGAAATGTGACCCCATCTAGAATAGGCAGATCAAAATCGTCTCTAGAGTTCCGACCCCACACAATAAGTACCTCCGTCTTATCTGGATTCAGCTTCAGTTTATTCTCCCTCATCCAGCCCATTACTGCTTCCAGGCAGGCATTTAGGGAGGATATGCCAACTCCTGAAAAGTTGACATGGAGAAGTAGATCTGGGTGTCATCAGCATACTGGTAACACCCAGCTCCAAATCCCCTGATAATCTCTCCCAGCAGTTTCATGTAGATGTTAAAAAGCATTGGAGAAAGTATGGAGCCTAGAGGGACACCATACTTAAGCTCAGATTTTGAAGAGCAACAATCTCCAATCAACACCATCTGGAATCTGTCCGAGAGGTAGGAGCGGAACCACTGTAAAACAGTGCCTCCTATCCCCAACACCCTCAGACGTTCCAGAAGGATACTATGGTCAATAGTATCGAAAGCCGCCGAGAGATCCAAGAGGACCAACAGAGTCACACTTCCTCTGTCCATTGCCAATTGGAGATAATCCATCAGGCCAACCAAGGCAGTCTCCACCCCATAGCCCGCTCGAAAGTCAGTTTGATATGGGTCCAGATAATCAGTTTCCTCCAAGACCACCTGGAGCTGAGAGGCCACCACCCTCTCAATTACCTTGCCCAGCCATGGGAGATTGGAAACAAGCCTATAATTGCTCAACTCTGAGGGATCTAACGCAGGCTTCTTTAGAAGAGGTCTAATAATTGCCTTCTTAAGACAAAGAGGCATCCTGCCCTCCCTCAGAGAAGCATTTATGATTTCTACCAGGCCGCCTACAACAGCCTCCCTGCTAGATAGAACAAGCCATGTTGGACAAGGGTCAAGAGGACAAGTGGTAGGCCTCACCACTCCAAGCAGCTTGTCCACATCATCAGGAGTCACAAACTGAAATTGATCCAGTCGAATTGTATAAGAGGAGTTGTCGGACATCTCCAGTTCCTACATCAAATTAATTGAGGAGTCTCCATATAAGTTGGCCCGAATCCGAGAGATTTTGTCTGCGAAAAATTCAGTAGACACACCACAGCGGGTAACTGATGCTTCCAAATTCTGGTTCAAGAGAGAGGGGGCAGATACTAGTCCCCTCACAACCCTCAACAACTCCGCTGGATGTGAACTCGCAGAGGCAATACGGGCAGAAAAGAACCGCCTCTTTGCTGCACGTATTGCCTTAGCATAGATCTTTAAATGTGCTCCATGTCATAATCTGTTGGATTCGAGTCGAGTTTTTCTCCACTTGCGCTCCAGTCGCCTACCTTGCCGCTTCAGCCCCCATAGATCTTCCGTAAACCAAGGGGCCAATTTTGAAGCAGGTCGGAGGGGATGCTTAGGAGCAATCGTGTCTACTGCCCTGGTGAGCAGGTTGTTCCAGTTCTCAACCAGGGCATCAACAGGATCACCGGCAGAGCCAACATTAAATCCCTCCAAGGCTTCTTGGAATCCTACCGGATCCAGTAACCTCTTTGAGCGAACCATTCTAATAGGCCCCTCGCCCCTGCGAAAGTGGAAAGCTGTTGTAAGTCCAACCTTAACCAGATGGTGGTCCGTCCATGACAATGGAGAGATCGTAGGAGTCCCCACCCATGGAACACCACCCTGATCAGAATAAAAGACCAAATCAAGCGTGTGACCTGCAATATGTGTTGATCCAGAGACCGCTTGGGATAGGCCCATAGTCGTCATGAACTCCTGAGCTGCCCCAGACAAATTGGTCCCAAAATGAACATTGAAGTCCCCCAGCACCAAAAGTCTGGGAGACTCCAACATGAGTTCCGCAACCAAGTCCGT
Organism: Hemicordylus capensis; assembly: GCF_027244095.1. Lineage (NCBI taxonomy): Eukaryota > Metazoa > Chordata > Lepidosauria > Squamata > Cordylidae > Hemicordylus > Hemicordylus capensis. The sequence continues at coordinate 127,544,116 of NC_069657.1, forward strand.
GAGCTCAGTAAGGGATTCTGTTGGGCAGCGGGGTGATCGGTACACCAACAGAAGTCCCAATCTATCCCTGGTCCCCAAACTCAAGTACACACATTCAATATGGTCCGATATCCTGACAGGGACCCTGGTAGGGGAGATGTTATCCTTATAGACCACAGCCACTCCACCTCCCCGCCGATGTCCCCTCACCTGCTCCTCTACAGAATATCCTGGAGGGAGAAGCTGGGACCAAACTGGGCCACTAGCCTCCCCCAACCAAGTCTCAGTAATACACATGAGGTCGGCCCCTTCATCCATGATCAAATAATGGATGAGTTCAGATTTATTTTGGACCGACCTGGCATTGCAGATGAGCAAGGTAAGGTTATGTGGGATGTTGGCAGTGCTCCCCGAGGTCAAAGAGCTGGTAGGACAGCCGAAAAGGGGGACAGCTATTAGATTTCTGACCACCCTTCCCCTAGAACAGCCTGCTGACCTGCCAACATTTCTTATTCTATTCCCCACCACCACCGGAATAGCTGCCCCACATTCGACGAAGGCACTCCCTGCCTCCCCATCTCCAGACAAACCCAAACACATTGCAACTTCAGCCCAACCTCAGCACAACTTAAAACTGATTAAACAGAAGCCCCACTATTGAATGCCTCCCTCTATACAAATGGTTGGACAAGGTGTCCAGCCCTCGCCCTTGTTTCTCCCCCTAAGTGGCTCCCCCAGAGGGGCAACCCCCTTTGGTGTCACCCCTTTGGTGGCGGGCCTGCTGCCACCGGCAGTCTTCCTATATAGGCTGAGCAGCAAGCTCAGCAGGTGGAACCAGGAAAAAAACTGCCCAGTCACCCTTACAGCCCCAGACCTGCAAAGCCTCTCTGCAAGCAGTCCTGGGGGGAGGCAGATGGCAACCAGGGAGGGCAGAAGAGAAGAGGTAGCCAGGCAGGCACCCCAGTCTCACACCCTGGGGAAGATGGTATCCTCTTCTACCCCTCTCAAGCAGGCTTCATGCATACAATGTAACATGCAGTATTTTATACACCAAAATTTTACACACCACAATGTGCTCAACGAAAGGAACATGCTCAACCCACTGACCTTTTGCCACATTCTCCACATTTCCAGATTCCACATTTTGCTACGCACAGTGGGAGGGAGATTCGCTGGGCTGCAGCACTCAGATGCCACCCTCCCCACAGTCATGCTCGGCCTTCCAGCACAGGATGGGCCAGTGGTATGGCCACCACACCACCCAGCACAAACTAAAGAGGATTTGGAGTCCCCAGTGAGTGTGGAGGCCCTGGACATAAGAGCGCCTCTGAACTGGTCCTATAATCTAATCTGGATAACTATCGTCCGATCTCCAATCTTCTTTTTCTTGGTAAGATTTTGGAGAAGGTGGTTTGTGCTCAGATGATGAGAGTCTTGCAGGAAACTGATTTTCTGGACCCTTGCCAGTCAGGCTTTAGGCCACAGCACAACACTGAAATGGCTCTGGTCCCTTTGTTGGATGACCTGTATCGTAACCTTGATGTGGGAAGTGCACCTCTCTTGGTTCTCCTTGATCTCTCAGCAGCTTCGAACCATTCTATCCTTCTGGAATACTTAAGTGGGCTGGGCCTTGGGGACACTGTTCTTCAGTGGTTCCGGTCCTATCTCACTGGACGATTCCAGTCGGTGTTGATTGGGGGTGAGTGTTCTGCACCCTGGCCCCTTTCTTGTGGGGTTCCACAGGGCTCGGTCCTTGCTCCCATTCTTTTTAACATCTACATGAAGCCACTGCGCTTGGTCATCAATCAGTTTAGGGTAAGTTTTCATCAATATGCTGATATTACTCAGCTTTATATCTCTACCCCTGGCCAGTAGGTGATGCCGTCCATGGGCTGGCTCAGTGCCTGGAGGCTGTCAGGACTTGGATGGGCCAAAACAAGCTCAGGCTTAATAACTCCAAGACCCAGTTGCTCTTGTTCAGATTGCAATCTGTCCAATTGCCATGTGTGAGTTTATCTCTTGACGGGGTTGCACTTCCCTTAAGACGGTTTGTTTTCTGGGGGGGGTCCTTCAGGATTTGCGGCTCCTGCTTGAACAGCAGCTGGAGGCCATGGCCAGGGATGCCTTTGCCTAGCTCCAGTTGGTTTGCCAGTTACGTCCTATTCTCGACCGGCCGGCTTTGACAGCAGTAACTCATGCCTTTGTTACCTCTCATTTGGATTACTGTAATGCGCTCCACCTAGGGTTGCCTTTGAAAACGATTCAGAAGCTTCAACTAGTCCAGAATGCAATGGCCCAACTCCTCATGGGTGGCCATAGATTTGATAGTGCCACACCTCTTTTATGGTCACTGCACTGGTTGCCTGTTCACTTCTGGGTCCAATTCAAATTGCTGGTTCTCACCTACAAAACTCTTATGGTCTTAGCACTTGTATATCTGCAGGATCGCCTCTCTCAGCCAGTTGTATCCCATTCTGTGTATCCCGTCAGCTGGCTCTCCTTAGCATCCCAGGCCCTGGTGTAGTGCGTGGTGCCTGGGCCTGTAGGAGGGCCATCTCTGTGATTGCCCTTCTTCTTTGGAACCAGATTTGTTCAGCCCCCTTAGTTGCTTTTTGCCAGGCTTTTGCCCTTTAATTTTATTTATTTATTTTTAAATTGTTATTGGTATTGTAGTTGTTCACTGCCTAGAGTCTTTGGAGGAGGCGGTATACAATAAATTTTCAATAAATCATAAATCATAATGGGGTGGGGGAAGCAGAACTTCAGGCACACTGTCAGCATGAAATCCACAAGATGAATTCAATGCCACCACTTGCAATGCTGCCTGGAGTCACCTTAAGTCAGTATCCTGAGCTGATGCAGGATGTTGTGTGGCACCGCAATATGGGTTTCTACAACTAAACCAGAAACAACCACTAACAGTGCTGTATAGATTTATGGAGCAGAATTTGATCAAGAGGGAACACCCAAGGTCTCACTGAGTCAGCGATGATGGTGCAATCCTGAGATAGAGTAGTAAGGCATTTCACTAGAATTGATTGCAAACAGCACTGTAAGAAGGACCAACCAAATGTTTATCACAGGACATTGCCAAAAGACACATGGGCACATGTACTTCATTTCCGGCTGGTTAATTTAATGAGTCTTTTTTCACAATCGGTGAGAAAGGACTTGAAGGGGCGAGGGGAGGAAGCCTTGAAATGCTTACCTGCCCTGCAGATGATCACTTCATCTGTGCTGGGTGCGGATATCGTGGGCCCAGTCATGCAGCTGCCTCCTTTGGCAGCATGGAGGCTTGGGGGCCAGCCCCCAGAACTCCCATAATGCACTGTGCAAGTATGTGGTGCATTACAGGGATTTCCCAGCAATGGGCAGCCACCCATCAGGCCGACACTGCTACACAAATTAAAAAATGGAGCTAAGGGAGCACTCGCTCCCTTAACTTCATTTAAGAGGCTAGCTACCTAGGCAGGTTTGCTGCTGAGGCGCTGCTGGGATTGGTCACGATCTTCACGGTTCTTACGTGCAGGCAAGACTGGGCTTCTTTAGCCCGGTTCTGCCTGTGCATGAGAACAGCCTCAGTGTTTATTCTGGATAAACTGGTGGAAAACATTATTAAGGATACAATTATTAAATGCATAGGAACGCAAGTCCAGCTGATGGAGAATCAACCTGGATTTTGCAAAGGTGATTTCTGCCTTCGCAACATTTTAGATTTCTTTGAGAGTGACAACAAACACTTGGATAGAGATGATCTGATTGCCATTGTATACTTGAACTTTCAAAAAGCTCATAACAAAGTTCCTTACCACAGGCTCTGGAATAAACACTACTCATGAGATAAGAAGACAGGTCCTTTTATGGATTGTTAACTGGTTATAGCAGAAATAAATGGACAATTTTCTCACTGAAATAGAAGTAAGAAATTGATTCTCTAAAGATCTGTATTGCTTTTTAACTTGCTGTAGTGCTTTTTCTTGCTCATAAATTATCTGGAGTTAGTGGTAAGCAGTGAAGTGGCCAAGTTTGCAGATGACACCCGACTAATGGATTACTAACAAGTTACAAAGAGCCCCAAAAGGATCTCCTGAAACTGGATGAATGGAAACAAAATGGCAAATGCAGTCCAATGCAAGTGTAAAGTGATTCATATTGGGTTTAAAAAAAACCCCAACTTCTGAGTGATGGGATCTGAACTGAACTGCTGGTGACTAACAAGGAAAGTAACCTTGGGGTTGTGGTGAACAGTTCAGTGAAAAGGTCAACCCAGTCAAATTCCATGCTAGGGAGAATTAGGAAAGGGACTGATAATAAAACTACTAATACAATCATGCCTTTATACAAATTTATGGTTCAACGACCTTTTGAATACTGGCTGATATCTGACTAAATTTACTAGATGAAGTCCCACTGAAATTCAAAGGACAAGTAACATAGGAACAACATACATAGGAAGCTGCCATATACTAAGTCAGACTATTGGTCTATCTAGCTCAGTATTGTCTTCACAGACTGGCAGCGGCTTCTCTAAGTTTGCAGGCAGCAATCTCTCTCAATCCTATCTTGGAGAAGCTGCCAGGGAGGGAACTTGGAACCTTCTGCTCTTCCCAGAGCGGCTCCATCCCCTGAGAGGAATATCTTACAGTGCTCACACTTCTAGTCTCCCTTTCATATGCAACCAGGGCAGACCCTGCTTAGCTTAAGGGGACAAGTCATGCTTGCTATCACAAGACCAGCTCTCCTCTCATGCCAGTAAGGTGTGCCTTATTTTTCCTTTTAATTTCAACAGGACTTCCTCAAGTAAATTTTGTCAGGAAGTCGACTGGCTCAGTTACTGTGCAATCCACCATTGGTCTAAGGAGGATGCCCCCTTGCAGCAGAGTTCTGCTCAAAAAACAGGCTGCTGCTGCTTGACATATGCAGCCTTCATGACTGGAGTCATGAAGCATAGTGCCATTGTGGGAGGGGAGCCCTGGAGCTCCCACTGGGAATCATGGGAGCTCTGTCACTTCCATGATGAAGCTGTGCTTTGAAGTCACAAAAGCTGCTATGTGTGTGAAGCAGCAGCAGTGTGTTTTTGAGCAGAATGCTGCTGCAAGGGGACATCTTCCTTAGACTAAGAGTGGATTGTGCAGTATCTGAGCCAATGTGTATAGTTCTAGTCACTGCATCTCAAAGGGATATTGGAGAGCTGGAAAAGATGCAGACAAGGGCAACCAAAATGATCAGGGGATAGAACACCTTCCTTACATTGAAGGGCTACAGAATATGGGGCTTTTTAGTTTATGGGGGAAGCAACTAAGGAAGGACATGACTGAAGCTTTTTAAATTATGCATGATGTGAGGAATTATGCATGATGTGATGTCCATCCTCCCCTCTCACATAAGAACCAGGGGCCATCTAATGAAACTGACTGGCAGGACATTAGGATGGACAAAGGAAACACTCCATCACACGAGCATATAATTTATCTATGGAATTCACTGCCACATGATGTGGTAATAGCTTAGATGGCATTAGCAGGGAATTAGAAACATTCATGGAGGACAGGACTATTAATGACTACAAGTCTTGATTACCAAATGCTGCTTTCAGGTTCAGAGAGAGGATGCCTCTGAATTCCAGTTGCAGGGGAGCAACATCAGAACAGAGGAGCCATGCCTTTGTCTGCTACTTGTGGGCTTCCCAGAGGCATCTGGTTGAGCCCTGTGGAAAACAGGATGCTGGACTGGATAGGCCTTGGGCCCGCTAACAGGGCTTTCTTATGCTTGAAGCTATTAATAATATAAAAGATTCCTTTAAAAATCACCTTGAATGTGATACCCAGTGCCACGTAAATCCAGTGCCACGTAAATCCACGTAAGGCCATAATATATGGTTGGTGAGCTGCATATGGGCCAGACACTGCAGCTTGCACAGGTCTGTTTTAGGAACTACAGTACTCTGGATCCTGCCAGTTGTTCCAGAGAAAGGCCTAAATCCCTGGAACAATAAAATAGCACACCATTATTATGTGCTACCTCTCTGCTGTACTGCATATCTTATAGCATAATTTTAACAAGTTCTTCTAGTAAAAACTAATCTGTCTACTTTCCTTTCACTATCCCTACAACTGGACTAAACCTGGTTCAAATTGAGGTCCACAAGTTAGACCTCTTGCACCTCAAATATTCACCATCCTGGACCAGGGAGGATGACATCATTACAAACTACACCTCACTACAACTTTACTAAATTTGGTTCAAATTGGTTAGACAGTCCACAAGTTAGTGCACTTGTGTCCCAATAGTTCACACATCCACCATCTTGGATCGGGGTGGATGACATCATTACATACTACACCATTGGGGCATCTCTATATGTCCCTACAGCTGTAGCAAATTTGGTTCAAATAGGGTGGTTCACAAGTTAGCCCACTTGTGCCTCAAATGTTTACGCAGCCACTATCTTGAATCGGTGTGGATGCCATCATCATAAACTATGCCACTGAGGTGTCCCTGTGTGTCACTCACTACAACTGTACCTAATTTGGTTCAAATCAGTTAGACATTCCACAAGTTAGCCCACTTGTGCCTTAAATGTTCACGCAACTGCCATCTTGGATTGGGGTGGATGACATCATCACAAACTGTGCCATTGAGATGTCACTATGTGTCCCTACAACTGTACATGATTTGGTTCATATTGGTCCAGGCATTGCGAAGTTGATAGAGAGTGACACACACAGAGACACAAGAAATGCCAGGTGATCTCATAAGTCTACTGGAAAGTAGGCAAAAAAGGAAACTTTGAAAGTAGAAATGCTTAATCAAAATTCAGAAAGAAATAGATCATCACCTGATGGTGATGGCATAAGCCGATAAGTGGAGAGGCACAGCAGTGGTGGTAAGAATAGCCCCTCAGCCAAGTTTTGGTCAGTTCATCCAAAGCCACAAACAGTCCTCCCAGCATACTGTATGGTACGATTGGCATATGCCTGCAATACACTGTTCAAAAGGGCAAGCAGCTTCATTTGCAGAGCTGAAGAAATGGCTATGAACCTGAGCAGGAATGCAGCTATAAATAAAACCAGTCCCTCCCTTGATCTCATCTTCTAAAGCAGTTCAAAAGTAATATTCTCTTAGGATCTGACCATTTCCTCTAATGCTGCACGTTTACCTTCTGCTTAGGGTAGAAGAGGTTGACAATGTGCAGGGCTGATTTAAAAAAAACTTTAAGTGCAAGCAAGTGGTAATGAGCACAGTGACTTAATAATGTGTTCCAACATGTGCTCAGCCTTTGCAGACTTGCACTTTTTCCTGAATAAATATTTCCTCTTCACTCTAATTTCAATCGTGTTCTGATTTTTCCCTCCAGAAACATTATTGTCATTAAGTATGGGTGCTGACTAGTTTTCAGAAAACTGAACCAACTAAGCCAAATACAGCGATTCCACTAAAAGCTTTTGACAAATTCCTCAGAATTTTTTTTAAGTGGGGGGAGGTAAAGTGCACTGGGTTCAGCCAGAGATACATTTCAGGATGTAGAGTGTAACCTTTTCAAAAAGTTAATTCTGGAAGACAAAGCTTTTCATTTTTTAATGAGACATTATTTACAATGCAGCAGAGAGCCAAGGGTAATAAAATGGACCCAGTGCAACCTTCAAGGTTATCCACAGCTGCTGAGAAGCTTTTAATTATGATGAGTTGTTTCAGCCAGTACTTGGATTCAAGACAAAAGGAAAATTGTACCATGTTCTCTCATTCACCCTTGAGGTTATAATATTACCAAAAGATTCCCTCTTTCCAACACCACAGTGGCCCTGCTCCCTTTTGTGTGTCAGGGAGATAGAATAACTTGCAGAAACATCAACACTAAGTACACATTCACTCCCCTAACAGCCGTAAAAAAATACAGCCGAGATTTTTTGCAGAGCTCTGGGTAAGTGTATGACAATTTCAGTTGAAGCAAATGTCCTGTCCAAAGATTATTAGGCCAACTCTGACTTTTTAAACCCACAAACCTTATCACTTGCATTTACATATTCTTGTTTGGGTTTTTATTTCTAAATTTCTTTAGATTTATTCCTCAAGCCTATTTATATTTACTCAGAAGTAACTGCCACTGAATTCAATGAGGATTACTCTTTAGTAAATATGTTCAGGATTTCAGCCTTACAGTTCAATCCTGTGCATGTTGACTCATAAGTGAAGTCTTCCTGATTTCAATGGAAACAATTCCCAGGCAAGCATGCATAGAATTGCAGCCTCATAGACAGACTGGCTCTGCCTATGTGAGACAGGGACAGTGTCAGGGGAACAGTTGGCCCCTGGTCCTCAGGAGGGGCTGCTGCTATTCTTTGATCCTGTGCCCATAGCTTCTGCTGCTACATCACTCCTGCCTGGATGCTTCTCCCCAGAGGCCCCCTGCAGGGAACTCTGGAGAAAAGCTTACATTTGCAGAAGTGGGGCTGGAGGAGGTAACAGCAGAGCTCTGCCACCACCTCCCTGAAACAACAATGCACACATCTCTGACCATGCCAAGTTAAGTCACCCATGGCCTTGGAGGGGGAATTCTGCTGTTCCCCCTAGATAAGAGGAGACTTACAGAGGGCACTTTGCCAAGGGCGCCCTCAAACCTGGAGTCAGTTCTGACCTGAGAGGTGTAACTTTCACATCTAGAAAGCTCTAGGGAGAAATTTCTCTTCATTGCTCCCTGTTGTAGAGAATGTCACCTGCTTTCAAAAACTGCTCTTTGTTGTGAGTTCATAAATACTTTTGGACAACCTGCATCAGTGCCATATGATACACAGGAATATACTCTCAATTAAGAAACCAAACTCCAGGGTTTGAGTTTCAGACAGATATCACACTCCTCTTTCCCTTCACTCTTCCCCTCACCCTGCATTTTGGATTTTCATAAGCATTATGAGGAGATAGAGTTAAAAGATGTTTATCTTTTGGCAAATGTACCAGTACCCTAATATGTCTCAGACCGCTCTTCAAGCTGGAGCTCAGAACCTCCTGGAAAATCTTCAAGTCATAGTTGAGTTAGGAGGCCATGCAACATGCCTGAAATGTGTCAGAGAATTTAGACAACCAGTCACCACACAGGGTAGCTAAAGACATTTTAGTATTTGAGGCAGTAAGTTCAAATGATAACTGATAATTTGTGACATTTAATGCTGCCTGAAATTTAATGTTGCCTAAATCTGCTGCCTGGGGCACTTGTCTCACTCTGCCTGGTTCCTGTGTGGTGGTGCCAATGCAGTGGTTAAGAGTGTCTGGCAAGGAATGGGGAGACAGAGCAGGTTCAACTCCTCACTCAGACATGAAACTTCCTGGGTGACCTTGAGCCATTTCTTGCTCATCCTAATTTAACTCACAGGAGTCGTTGTGAGGCTCACACATTGGAGGATAACCCTGGACACTGCCCGAACTCTTTGGTATGAGGGCAGGACAGAAATGTTAATCAGTAACAAGACATGATCTCATGGTAGCTTCACTATCTCAGGCACAGGCTCAATAATGTAAGCATAACACAGTGTTTTAAAAGCATTCAAAGATAACTAAAGAGAAAGTTCTTCCCTGTGAGCTCTAAAAAGCAGGCCTTGACCAATTTTCTTAGGATCTGGAAGTCAGCTCCAAAATTTTAGGAGCCTAAAAATGTAAGACCAAGATAATGGATACTTGACAAAATTACTGGAATAGTGATGGACATGGGGGAGGGTAAATGGGCTTCTCTTTATTTTATTTATTTATTTAAGTACATGTATATACTGCCCCATTTAAAAAACGGTCCCTGGGCAGATCACAATATTTATCCCCTTTACAAGTAACATCATTAAAACAAAAACAGGGTGGCTTGGGACAAATACAGATTTTGTTAAATAACTCTAATTTTGGATATCCTAGTCTAGGTGCCATGGCTAGAAGAAAAAAGAATATTATTCATTCATGACTTCATATTGCCCAAACCTTTGGGAGAGCGTATTTAGTCAAAGGTGGCAGAAGTTCATTCTCTTGATTCCACTGCTGCTGTGTGCCCCACCACCTGCAAGTTCCCCGGTAGTGGATCTGTGTCACTCCTTGAGGTTCTTCTTTTGACCTTTTTAGCTAGACAGGGAGGACCGGGGGGAGGGGAGGCAGGAGTGCCCCTACCTTTCCCCCAGATGATCTTCCCTATATGAATGCAGCCTGGCCTCCAAATATCCCAAAATGTACCATGTAAGAAGCGCAGTGCATTGAGGGATTCCTGCTCAGCCAGGTGCTCTAGGTGCCCAGCTCTGTGACACATGACCAAGAGCCTGGTGGGAAGGGCATGCTTGCACCCTTCTACCCAGGTAAAATCCCAGGTAAAAACCCTGGGCTCATCCCGGTGCTTCACATGAGCAGCCCTACCCCAGTATAACAAATCAATGGCAATCAATGCCCATTCAATCCTGACCTGCTTCTAGAGGAACATAGCAACATATATAATCCTAATTACCCTCAAAAGCTTCAGCCTCAAAGACAGCCAGCAAAGACAGTGGGTATGACTCAGCAAGAGGGAGATCCCCACATACTCTCTTAAGACAGCTTTACAGCTCATTTTGTGTCAAAATGAATGACAAAGTGCTTTTGTGCTTTAGTTAAGAAACCAAGTGCAGTAAACTGGGTGAATGTTTCTGTTTTCATGATTTCTATTAGGGATCATGATTTTAAATATGTAATTTTTAACACAATGGTTTCAAATATGTAATTTTTGTACACAATGTAATTTGTGCTTAACTGTTTGTCCTTTGTCCTGGATCGTTCAAATATCCTCCCTCATAACAAACGCCCTATTCAGACATTAGGTTGTATGTGCATACAGGTGGCTGTACACATGTCCATGTTTGTGTTCATGTATTCATTTTGAAAGTGAACCTGGGTATAGGACCCCTCAAATGCAGAGTACAAATAGGAATCATGCTACTTGCTTGTATTAAACATGGTGTGTGAATAACTGTAAGTGCATACAGACATGTGTACACAGACTGTTTATGCTCTGAATGTAATATGTGAATCAGGCTAAAGCCTTTTTTATAAACACCAGAAGCATGTTATATTTTGATAAGATGTGGAGAAAAACAAGAGTAGGTTGAAAAGCAAACTGTTCAGGGAATTCAGACTCACATCAGCTAATTATTGATTGCAGAAACCTAGTAAGTATACAAATACAAATACACATATAATAAACAAACAAATAAATAGTATTATTTATGTACTTACTCATCTAGGAATTTGTGTGTGTTTATTTATATAGCAATATCTATATAAATAAATAAAGCTAGGGCAATAGCAGCAAAAGAGTTGGGCCACAGAATGAAGTATGGCCAATTTCATTTGACCTCATGAGTGGTAGTCATGAGACTACTACCCAAAGTAGTCTCTGGATTCTGCCGGTGCCCACAAATGGTCAAGGCGCTGGCGCTGCATGTGGGTTGCAATCCCAGTGAGACTGCTTTAAAAAAGAAATTATGTATCATGTGAATAGAGAGCATGCTGGAGACAGGGTACGTCCCCGCCTCAGAGAAGCAGTGGAGGAGAAGAAGTGGTTTAGGAAGTTCAGTAACCAGGCAGGTATACACAGGGAGGTTTAGAGAAGGGTGTATGTGGAAGATCTACTAAGTTTAGAAAGGGGATACAAGTTCATAAACTTTGACAAACTCAACTATAGACCATTCCTATTTATTATAGGCTAAACATGAAGGAGAAGAGAAATGTTTGGCAAAGCTCACAAATGCTGTCTAGACATAACTGGATAAAAGTAAGGAAAGAAAAATTCAGTTTAAATAATAGACACATTATCTCCAATGAGATAAGAATCATCAGTAACACTGGATGATTCAAGAGGAATTTGGCCATCTCCATAGTTACTGTTCCAACAGCAGTAGTAGTAATAAACATATAAGTGCCAACATTATGCTTGATGATACACAAAACACAGCAGAAACAATCCGAATCAAATCAGAATGGGACTGATCCAGACAAAGTGAATAACATTTTAATTCTAATGATTTCACTGGCTGAATTTTGCCTAGTACTACTTGTATGAAAGAATGAATCTTTATACAAATTGTGGCCCACCCAATGCACATATAATGCATAATTCCTTTCAATAGAAATGAAAAGCTTCTGATATAGATTCTTATCTGAAGGTTTTTAAGGTGTTTATTGTTTCAAGGTTTTTATTTTTAATGTTGTTGTAAACCACTCAATGGCAGAGGTTTAGGGCAGTATACAAATTTGAAAAATCAATCAATCAACCAACCAACCAACCAATCAATCAATCCAAGACCAGACTCAGTTGCACAACTAATGGCAAATATCAAATGCTAATTGTCAAAAGGAAGGAGTAAAAAAAAGCTTGGACAGTTTGCCATCAGCAATTTCAAGGAGCTTAGTATCCTCTAATAAATTTTGCCATTGTCATAATCACATAAGAGAGTTTTTTAAAATATACAAAACTAAAAGTGCATTTGCCTTATGCAATAAAAATGTTTTTACCATATATTTTATAGCCTTGAGCTAGAATGTTAATTCTTACCCCCAGAAATATAATCAAATAATGTTTCCCCATGAGTTTTAAGTATAGTTTATCACGCAAGGGAGATTTTACTAAAATGTATGTGACAGCACAACCTATGCATGTATAAAATAATGTGCATTTTAGTTGTACCCAGACTTTCTGTTAACTTAAAGGAGAGTCTAGGGTATGAGTGATACATTAGGCCACAGCCTAATGGAGAAGATCTCTACATCTTTTTATCAGATACCAGTATTTTAGCACATTCATTAAGGATGTCACTTTTCCCAGAAAGAGAAAAAAGGCATCTAGAATGCAAGGATAATGCAAGATGCAGGGGCGTAGCAAGACCCTTGGGGGCCCAGGGACAAAATCTTTGTAAGGCCTCTCCATCATGCACCCAAGCCACGCCCCTTGAATCTGACATCAGACGCAAGGAGCGGGGCAAAACACATCTCCCCACGCCACTGCCCCTGCCCCGCTGTGACTGCACCCGATCCCGCCGCCCCTGCCCTTGCACTGCCCCGCTGCCCCTGCCCCACCGCTCCTTCTTATCTTTGATCCATGTGGTGGCAGGTGCTGTGGCTGGGTTGGACCTCTCCGGCCGGCATGCCCCCCCCCTCTTGCCGGCTGAACTGCATGCCTGCACAGTTTGACTATAGGAAGCTGCCATATACTGAGTCAGACCATTGGTCTATCTAGCTTAGTATTGTCTTCACAGACTGGCGGCGGCTTCTCCAAGGTTGCAGGCAGGAATCCCTCTCAGCCCTATCTTGGAGAAGCCAGGGAGGGAACTTGGAACCTTCTGCTCTTCCTAGAGCAGCTTCATCCCATGAGGGGAATATCTTACAGAGCTCACACTTCTAGTCTCCCATTCATATGCAACCAGGATGGACCCTGCTTAGCTAAGGGGACAAGTCATGCTTGCTACCATAAGACCAGCTCTCCTCTCCTGTGACTATGTGACTATGGATGTCACATGTCCATGCATGCTTGTGCAGTTTGGCTGGCGAGAGAGAGAGAGGCATGCTGGCCAGAGAGGCCTGGCCCAGCCACCGCACCCACCACCAAATGGGGGCAAAAGCGGCAGTGGGGCAAGGGCAGGGGTGGCATGAGGTACAAGGGGAGGGGTGGCGTGGCAAGATAGGGGGGCGGTCTGCTTGGGGGTCCCTTGGGGAGTTCCTGACCCTCTGGGCCCAGGGACATTTATCCCTGCTTGTCCAATGGATGCTACACCCATGGCAAAATGTACACACACACACACACACACACACACACACACACACACACTTGCTTTGGTTCACAATAGAACATTAAAATATATTTTGGTTCCTCCAAAATAACTTCAGGAACAACAAACAATAAAACATTCTAACAAACATTAGAAATGGGAGAGTTAACTTGCCAAAATACTGGCCAACAGGAAGAGGAAAATTACTCAAAGTAGTCTTATTGAAATTAAAAGGACAAGTTAGGCACTGAGGCTATTCATATGCATGTGCAAAACCAGGCTAAGGGAGCCCAACCTGGTTTTGCACACACGTGTGCTGCTGGGATTAGGCCCAATCCATGGCAGCAAACCCACTTGTGAAGCCACCCTTTAAAACGAGGTTAAGGGAGCAAGCACTCTCTTATCCCCGTTTTTGTGGTCGTACGTCAGCTGTGGCCTCTTGCAGCCATGGCTGCCAGACTGCGGGGGGGGGGGCAGGGAGCGGAGGGGGGATACTCATGATGCACCACGTACTTGCACAAGAGGCGTATGCTCAGCCCTGAGGAGCAGTTGTCTGTGGGGAAAGTAAGTCTAACCTGGCTTCCCCACACCCCACTCTGGAGCCCTTCTTACCGGTTGAGAGAAGAGGCTCATTGTCTAATTTAAGTAATTTTCCTTATCATGTCAGTCACTGAAGCTGCCATTTTGACTTAAGAAAATTGTGTACAGTCTTTACAAAAGGCATCTTTGTTTTGTGTTGATTTTTAAATCTGTTCTTCAATTAAAAGAATGGGAGAACAGATCTGGATTTTGTTACAAAACTTTAAAACCCCAATTTGGCAGGTCTGCAGTTGATGTTTGCTATTTCCACAAAACCACACCACAGTTTGTCATCTTTATTTGGCCCTGATTTGGATTATCCTGAGCAAAGTTAGCTCTAAGCCTAGTAGCAGAACTGTCTGTGGGAGGCATTGGTCATCTTTTACAGCATTATTCAGGAGCATTTTCATTTTCACCAACATCTGTGTTATTATGTTAACAAGGAAAGAACACATGGTTGTTGTGTGTTTTTTTTTTTAAAAAGATGAAATACCTGTGACCTGAGAAGACTACAAATGAGGAAAACAAATCAACAAACCCCAAATACTGCACTAAAAATAGCAATATACTTGCTAAGGTGACAAATGCTGGTGCGTCGCTGACACATCCTTAAAAGTAAACAAACCTATCTAATTGTACAATTTAACATAATGTGCAACATCCAACTAGATAGTTATGAACAATGAAATTGATTTTGATAGAACTTAGTTATGACTAACTTGGTTTTCTGGATGTTGCACATTATGTATTGAAGTCTTCATAGAAGTGGGATGCCTGTGGATATCCACCCTAAAGTCATGAAAATAGACCTATTCATGACACAGGAGGAATTACCAAGGGGAGACTATGTTCAGTGAATATGGACTCTGCACTGTTTGCTTCTATAGCCAACCGTTCCCATCCTTTATCAGTGCCAGCAAATAGCCAGTATGCATGGGACCAGGGCTGCCCTTCTGTCCCCCTCTGTCCTCTCTCCTGTCTCCCTCTGCTATCACTGACGAGGGCTAATAATGTCACTGCCAAATGCATGTCCCTGGGCAGTGATGTCATTAACCTGTGCAAAGGCAGAGGGAGAGAGGCAGGCAGGCAGCGGGCTTCAGGGGTCTGCGGAG
Organism: Hemicordylus capensis; assembly: GCF_027244095.1. Taxonomy (NCBI): domain Eukaryota; kingdom Metazoa; phylum Chordata; class Lepidosauria; order Squamata; family Cordylidae; genus Hemicordylus; species Hemicordylus capensis. Next base: position 127,559,546 of record NC_069657.1, read on the forward strand.
TGTGCCCCCCACTGCAGCCCTGGCCCCATGGATGCCAGTTCTTTGCCAGCACTGAGTGAGTGAAGGAGGGGGTCTGTGAAGGCCAGCAGTGGCAGTGAGATGGCAAGGGGGAGGACAGCACTTACCAAAAAAATTGAGTTGCAGGCTGCCACCCATATACATTGCTGATTGATGGGGAGGTGCAATTTTGTGAATTCACACTAAGAGCAGAATCAGATGCTGTCTTGGAAAATGATAAGACTATCCCAAGCCTGTGTCCCAACCCTATCTCTGCTCAGAGAAAAGAAATGTGGTAAAAGCACAATTATTTAGTACATTTATATACTGCCCCATACAAAAAAAGCCCCTGGGTAGTTGACAATATCAAACCATTAAAACATTAACATAATTACAACAATTTAAAATACAATAAAAACTCTAAAACTGAAGCTTTAAAACTATAAACTAAAAGCCTGACTAAACAGGTATGTTTTTAGGTCCTTCTTAAAGAGAAGGGAAAATTCTAATTTTATTAGGAAGCATGTTCCAGAGTTCTGGGGCAACTCTAGAAAAGGCTTGGTTTTGAGTCACCACCAACTGAGCTGGTGGCAACTTGTAGGGGAGGAGTGGGAAGGAAGGATGCCTGACTTCTCCCATGCCTGCCAATTCTTGTCTGTTTGTGCCCCTCAAGCCAATTTTTCTCCCAGTAAGTTTTGGAGCCTCAGTGGGTAGGGATGTGCCCAGACCGATTCAGCACCTCTTTAGGGAATCGCCAAATGGGCTTTGGTGCCCGCATTCAAACCGGTTTGGCGGGGCAGGATAGGTTCCTTTAAAAAGCAGGCAATCTGACCCGTACGCTGCTCCTCCTCCACCACTTTCCTGGATGCAGTGCCCGCTTTCCAAAAGGCCGCAAGTGGCTTCAGCGATGCCACTACAAATGTACACACAAGATTGGTAATAATGTGAAAATCAGCTCAATTTGTTATGTGGGAAGAGCTGCATTGAAGCTGCTGCCCACGGGATTGAAACTCACAACACATGCACAAATTTCTGGCAGATACCTGTGCTCAGGAGGACATATTAATCAGCCCACAGCCTTACAGGTGTCTGAGCCCAGTTTTCCTTAATTTCAGAGCTGCTTCCTGAAACACCTTAAACTCAGGCCTGTTTAGAAAATACTCACCCCTGCAATGCATGCCCATTCTATATTCACGAAGAGAAAGAGGGAACATTTGAGCCCCAGAACCACTCCTGACTCCACCCTTGCATGTTAGTTCTGAGGATGATCAGAGATTCATACGGGAGCCTCATATATGCCATAGCACATGCCCTGTCACTATAATGGCCTTAGGGGATTTGCTTGTATTGATGATAATCCAAAGTCACTTTATCACATTTACTTATTTATTATTGGTATATAACAAAATCTTTAGTACATTAATGAAGGAAAGCTTTTGAAAAGAAAAGAAAATTCCCATGCTTTTCTATTAGTGGTATATCTACTGTAGATTTATCTACATATTGACCTTTATATTCAAGCATATGTCTGAAGGACATTTTCTGTATACTTATTAGGTATAAATTATACTTAATAGGTTCAGTTATTCAATAATTATGCATAGATTGTGCTAAGTGTCTTGCATGAATGTTACCTATATCAAGCAACAGAAAAATATGTATGGGCTTCTGTACAAACATATGTCTAAAAGACATTTCCTTTAAATCATGAATGCTTTTGAATTACCGTTTTAGCTAGCATAAGCTGCTAGTTTTGAAAGAGGTGGGAGTAAGGTTGGAATACAGAATTTGATCTGAAGGCATCTGTGAATATGGAGAGGGAAAAGTAAGTGAAACCTGAGCATAGTAGTGGGGTGATAATTCCCAGCCTTATAATGCAAAACAGTGAGGAGATCAAAGAGAGAAAAAAGACTTGGCTAGCAGTAGCACTGACTCCTGCCTAATTGAGGTCCAAATAAGATTTACTTTTTTCTGCCTTAGGAAAAATGCCTGTACAGAAACTGAATGAATCTTTCCGTTTCCACTAAGTAAAAGTCTCTTTCTGGCACAGTTACATTTAATAAAAAGCTTTTGATCAGTAGTGCAAGAATGAAGAAATATGTATGGAGTCTAGGCACATTTATAATTATAAGGGGACAACACAAAGCATAGCACATATTAATTCAGGTTCTTAAAAAGAGGATCATTCTGGGATCAGAAAAAATTCTTACATGGAAAACATTCTAATGCAGGAGGGGAACATACAACAAGTGTAGGCTATATAAAGACTGCACAAGAGTGTGTTTCAATTTTATTTATTTATTTATAATATTTATACCCTACTCCTCCAGTACACTACTGCTCGGGGCGGCTCACAACATCAATAAAACAAATACAATGTAAAGTAAAAGATGAATAAAGCAAGTTAAAAGAGCAGGGGAAACCACATTTAAAACTGCTAATTTAAAAAGGTTTAAATTAAAAGCTATTAATAGAAAATTAATAACTGAGAACTAAAAAACCCCCTACCAGATCTAAGCAGTAGATAAAACACTTTAAAAGCCTCTTTTAAAAGGCGTGTTTTTAATTGTTTTTGTACACATGGAGGTTCCTCATGTGAAGCAGCAGGAGGCAAGCTGCCAGCGTCAGTGGGGGGGGTCCCCACAATGCACCACGCACTTGCACGGTGCATTAGGGCACTTTTGGGGGGAGAGGCACCACTTCCTATCCCCCCACCCTCCACGATGCTGGCAGCTACCGGCAATCATGTGGGCGGGTGATTCGCCCGCCCAGAAAGAGAAGAGGGATCAACTGCACAGAGAGAAGTACTAGCAGCCTTCCTCCTTGCTTTCCCTCAAGACCTTTCTCACCCATTGTGAGCAAAGGGATTAGGGTAGTATTCGTGCTGTTTAAAGGTCATAGCCAATCACAGCTTCCCAATGTGTGCTTGTGAAAGGTAAAAGAAATTTAATTCAGCTCAGTTGAGGCTTTGTTCAATATACTAATGTCCTGTTAAGAGACAAGGGGAGTTTTGAGACAGAGGGCAGGTTTGCATAATCACCACCAATAAGCTGGGAACCAGAGGTTCAGAAAGAGAGAGAACATGCTTCTGGTGTGTGTGTGGTGTCAACCAGCCAGCCACTGGTTCCCACACCACCTTTCCAATTTCAGCCCAAGATTACGGATGTGCACGAATCGAGATTCATGTACAGATGTGAAGCACAGATTCGGCACCTTTAAAAGTGAGGAGAGCTGGTTCTTACCTGATCCTCCACTGCTCCATGCAGCTTCCTGCTGTGGTGGCACACCCTCCAGTAGCCCACACAAACTAATTCATGCACATCCCTACCCAAGATTTGTAACCTAGATTTGAAGTTGGGTGGAGAAAATGGTAACATCTCAGTAACCTGGCACAGGTACCAGTAGTTGGCAGCTTCACATCACATCAGAAGCATCCACTTGCAAGGAACCTGCTAATTGACTTCACGGCAAAAGGGAAGGCAGGCTCTAAGCTTCCCATATGACATGAGCCTTCTCTCAGCTGATGGAGGGAAGGGACCCGCGCTGGGTCCTCCAGGATCCCTTAATGTATGGTGCGAGCAGCAGTGTGGCTGCCTTCAGCATTGAAGCAACTTCACTCTGCCTTGCCCATCTTCCCCCCAACTCTCTAATTAAGTGGCTGCCAGCTACCTGGGAGTAGCTTTGCAAGGAAAAGCAGCACAGATGACTAGAGGAGGAGGGAGGAAGCAGTTTGTTCTCTTCCTGCCTCACTTTTAACCTGGGTAGCTGATCTGGGCTACCCAGGGACAGAACTTCTGCATTAGGAAGGCTCCTGGTGCCCCAGACGACTAGAGCTACCTGGAATAACCCTCTCATACTCAGTTAGCTCTGGTTGTGAAAACAGCTCTAATGTCTCTGGTTTCAGTGTGTCTCATTTTTAAGTATGTACTCTGGAGCTGCAATCCATAAGCACATTTAGCAGGAAATAAATCCCAGTGAGCAAAGTGTGATGTGCATCTGAGTAAAATACGCATACAATCATGTCACAAATCTCTTTAAATCATGCGGAAGTTTTCTGGGGTTTTCTATTTATATAATTTTCTGCTCTGGTCTTGTTTTAATATATATATGATTCTAAATGACTTATATGCACATATGCTGCTTGGGACTCACTGAAGACAGCTACTATAATTCAGTTCTGAAAACCTGCTGCCAGGCATTTTACACGCGCCTTCTTTTAACTGCTGCTCAAACACCAGTTGAAATAGGATCTGCTTTTCTAGGTTTGAACATGAATCTGCATGCACTCAGATAACAGATATAGCAATATAATGCAGACCAAACCGCAATAATATTGGTAGGAACAGGCTATACACACTCCACTGTAGACTGAAATTCATAAGCCCACATACTTTGATTTTCAACAGCAGTTCCTTTGCTTAAAGATCTATCCATGTTTTACCTCTATATATTACCCTATCAAGAACTTTGTACATACACTGGAACAAGTGGTCTAGTTAATTTAATAATCGTGTATTTATGACAATAGAAAATATGCCTTATGTACTGGAACCATTTAACAAGACACAGATCACTAGTCAGAGCTGGCTGTGAAGAGGAGTAAGAGCATGGGAGAAAAGCTTTCATATGTTGCCCCTAAGATACCTACTAATTCCAAAATGAAAAGCCAAAGATTAGGTGAAGAACAGAATCAGCTTTATTTATTCTGTGTGCAAAGGAAAGTTGAACTGCCAAAAGCACAGCAGCAATTATGAAGAATAAATCAGCTTAAAAACAGAGTTTAGCAAATGTACTGGAAAAAGAGCAGAGCTTACTACAACAAATTAGCACAGAATATAGGCACAATTTAGCAGGAGCGTCTCCTGTGGACATCTCAGCAGAATGAATGAGAACTGCCCAAGAGCATAGTAATGCTCTCAAGTGGGACTTTTGCAGGAGAATTTCCTACGGATTGTGCCATGTGTGCGCATGCACCCACATTCTTTTTGTTGTCTTTTGTTGTCTCCCCGTTTCCATTTCCATTTCGAAGTCATTAATTTATATGCTTTCTCATACAGTATCTATGTACAGGAAGCACAGACACTGGAAGGGAAATTGCTCTCTGTCCAGCTCAGCTCCCTCCAGGTGATGCCAAAGAAGACAACACAACTATTCAAATTAGTCCTTAGGTAGAAAGCGCACTCTAGTTTATTATTAAAGCAGAAGATGTGGGAGTCAGATCCCAGCTGCAATCCCAGCTGTTTTCTACATATGAATTCTGACCCCAATTCAGTAGGCTTACAATTAACCTGCCCAAATCAGATTCATGACAATGTTGTTTATTAAATCATGACCAGTGTATTTTTGGGAATTTATTTCCAAAGGTATGTGGCATGTTTTGCTTTTCCCCCCCCCGTATGCATTCTCCCTTCAATTCACCAGAATCCTAATTTCAGGCTATAATATTTTGAAAAACTGCGTTTGGCAAGACTATCAATAAGACTTGCCAGTACTAAGGCTATTCCCTTGCAATTTATTATTCTGGAAGTTTAAAGTAGCCAAGTGTCTGTCTGCTCAACTGCACTCCCATAACATGGCAAAAACAAGAAATTATATTATAGAAGTCCCATGCCAACAATGGTCCCAAGGTATCATATGAGGAATGAAAACAATGCAATATATAATATTACCCGTGAGTGTCTGTTTTTCACCTCTATACAGCCAACTGCTAAATATCAGGAAATCTTCAAGAGACCACCTATGAGAATCTGGTAAATGTCAATAACAAAAAATCAAGCCAAGTTACAAAATCATCCATAACTGATATCCATATCAAAATACATTGACCATGATGGGACAAATATATTCACATCAGTTTTAAATGACTGCCACAACTAGCTGTGCACAAAAATGGAAAGCAGTAGGGCAGCCTTTGGAACCACCTGGATAGTAGGCTAGATGCAGTCCGTGCACAGAGGTTCTGCATTTGTATTTTTCCTTTTAAATCAAAGCCCATAGATATGAAGTTGCAAATTATTTCATACTGAAGAAATGTGGATGAGGATCACAGCTGACTCCACCTCTGTAATGAGCATCTACTGTGTAAATTAAAGATAAGAAGGTAGCCTGCAGGTGAAAGCACAGCATGAACACTCAAAGGTCAGACATGCTATGTTCAATCAGACATTTTAATGAATTTCTACAGAAAACTGCTTATGTAACCAACAGCCAAGTTATATGCTTTTAGGATTTTTAAAAAAAGAACTTTTTAAAGCACTGTCATTTTTGCTAGCTTTTAAAATAAACTTTAAAAGTTAAAAGCACAATGCTAAATCTCCTTGTCTAGAACTACTACATTTATTTGCAGTAGCTCATGACTACATAGATTAAGTTTTAACTGTTATTGATACCACTATTTGTCTGCAGTTGAGAAAACTGTAATAAGTTGTCACATGATAGCTAGTTCTCCCTTTAAATGCACTTTGTGCCTTCTTATCTTTTATCAATTATATGTTTTCAAACTGAAAAGAAAGCCGCTTTATAGTAACTGTTTTATTCTTTTAAAAGGTAGAAGAAAGGCAGCAAACCTCTGTGTTCCACAATCCAACAGTTTTTTAAATAGTCTGAAAAATGTCCCACTGGTTATTTGAAAGGACAGCAATTGTGAGGCAATTCAAGCAAAGCTAGTCTAGTCAGGTATCCACTTTTTTCTGGAAACTATAGTTCAAGGTATCCTGAGGGATTCTGTTCTGCACACATGCAGAGAAAGGCACACAGATAAAGATGACAGGAACACGTTTTTCAAAGTGATTCCCCTTCCTTATTCAACTGTCTAGGAGAACAAATGCATTGTCCAGTGAGGATTATAAATGAGCACATGTCCAGCATTTAAAGTAAAAGCTTATCAAAAGATACAGTCCTAGTGCTTAGAATTGGGTCCCTTAATACATGAAGATAGACAGATACTGAAAAACAGAACTGATTATAAAATAGTTATATAACCATATGCAAACATGCTTTTAGCTAACAGAATTAATTTGTCATCTAAAGAATGGCGAGGCACCTAATTAATGTCCTTATAATTCTGAATTACACTTTTATTTCCTAGGTTTAGCACTGTCTAAGTCAAGGTTGTACAGGTTTCAAATGTTTTCTGAACATATATTAAGCCACACAGATGATGTAATGTCACTTGTGCCCCTTACGAAATACATATGTGTGAAAGACAGAAATGCTGTTTTAAATGCATTTGTATCAGTTTTTTAAATGGATCAATGGCTATGGAAGAAGGTGGATTTACATTCACATTTCAAACTTCCTACATCTTCTTATGTTACCTCCTTACAAGTGTCTTCTACTTGAGGTATATTTTAGTCCTCCATCCCTTTTCCCCATAGAGTTGTAACATTTTGAAAATAGCTTTTTAAATATTTTCACCTCTACCCTCTGTCCCAAAGTAGTCTTTCATCATCAATAAATGTGTCATCATTTACAAATGATCCCTTATCCAAATTCCTTCTCCTTTTCCATGACTGTGGGCATCGGTCCATGACCCTCTCTGGAAAACTGACAAGACAGGGAAAAGACTTGTCAATTTCACCCTGGCCTCATCAGGTTTATTTGTTTATTTGTAAAAGCAGTAGGATGTGCACCATTATGAGCACACATATACAGGCCTTCCTTAAGAAGGAGAAAAAATGAATAGGTTGGTGCTCTAACCATAAAAAGGGCACAGGATGGCGGGGCGGGCAGGCAGGCCATTCAATGCAAAAAAGAGGAAGTTAGGTAGTGTCAGACTGGTTGACATCCTGACTAAAGTCTCTGCAGACAAAAGTAAAAGTGAAGAGCAGAAGGCGGGGGTTCAAACCATGACAGTGAGTGAGTTAGGCTTGTGGGCACATTCTTGAGGATGCACTATGAGAGTACAGCGCCCCCAGATTCCATAATGACTGAGCAGGGTTAAGCTGGATGCCTCATTCAGAGGCTGAGCTTCAGGAGGTCATTCTCAGACTGCAGTACAGCCCTATATGGCAAGGAGGGGGGGTGTGGCTAGGTATTACATAACAGAAGCAACAAAGATCCCCTTTTAGGCATAGCAAAGGGAGGAATATACAAAGTAGGCACTGCTGGCCCTTGCTATGAACTGGGGGCATGTCTGGGGAAGAGCTCAAGAATGAAACTCAAGAGCTTTAGTCTGTGAGCAGGAAGTCTGCGTCCACAGTACTCAGTAAGTTGGGTAAGAGAAGAAGGGGGAAATCTTCTTCTCTCAAGAAGACCAGCAGGAGAAGTAAGGAGAGATCAGTGGGCTCTGGAAATGGGCTCTCACAAGATTCATGTATTTTCCATAGCGCTGTTTTTAAAATGAACTAGTTTAAATGGGCAATACAGGAATTCTTAAAAAAAATCTTGCATTTTAGAAAGCATTGTGCATTTTAATTGTTTGTTGTCCCTATGGTGCTACTAACTTTGGAAGCAGCAGGATGACATGTCCTTACCATACGGCATGTCTCAACAGTAGGAAAGCTTTGAGATTCTGTTGCTGACTTTTAATAAAAGACAGCATGCCACTTTGTTAAGCTTTAATACTCACACCTAAAGGATCTTCCTTGTGTATAACGGACACGGTGGATTGCTATACGTGTAGTCCGTGCAGGTTCGAGCACTGGTGCTGCTTCAAAGGGCTATGTAAAGTGACTTGTAAAAGGGAATCTGGGCGCTTTCCAGACTAGACCCTGCAATGGAGTCCCAACACATCCCTGAAGTGTGCTTCCACGATGAAAGCGCCAGGGTACTGTTCATATGTCAGATGCCTTGTTTCAAATTTAATTGCTGCGACTTAGTGCTACAACATCATTTATCCAGCATTAAAAATGTGTTGTTTTTTCGGGTTGTTAGTTTTTGCGATACTGCTCCCCCTTCAGATTTTACGTGCTGAAAGTTATTTGCCCGAACAGAGCATTTTGCCGCTTTTGAGCAGCTAGTCTGGAAAGTGCCCTGGTGAGGGGATTCAAGCAAAGGGGAATCCTTCACAAAGGGGTTCTAAAGGGTGGCTGAGGGTGGGGTGGTGAAAGCCGAGGCATCTTTAAAAGTGCTTACCAGTGTCAGCAGTGGCCGTGGTACTGCTCCTCAAAGCTGCCTAGGCCCAGTGAGGAGCCTCTAGCAGCAATGCAGCTCCACAAATGCACTGAGGGCGGGTCACTACCAGAAACATGCCGCTGTGCGCAGGCTGCTGGGAGTAACACTGCCGCTCTGCACTGGGCCCAGGCAGCTTTGAGGAGTGGTACCATGGCTGGTGCCAGTAAGCATCTTATCACTTATTTTTCTCACCACCCCAGCCCCCGACTGCCCTTTAGAAGCCTTCTGAATTTTGACCAACCTGCAAAAAATAGTCCATGCACATCCCAATAAGCCCTAGGGACACCAAATTTGGGTAATGAGTAGGTCGCCATGGGAGCCATCTACCACCCAAGTTTCAAGGCACTGGGGCACTTGGTTGATTTTTAATGATTTTTTTTTGTTTTTAATTATTTCTATATTTCTGTATATTTCATAGGAAATAATGAGGATTTGAAGTTGCCCTATCCTAACCCTAACATGAACCCCCAGCTTTCGTTTTTTTAAAAAAGCTAAGCTCTAGCCCTTGTAGAAATGGAGTTATGGAGCAAAATGTACGGTCACTATTTTTAAGTTTTGGATTCTTTGGTATATAATAACCTGTCATCATAATGAATCCCTATCAGTGGTCCCTCTAAGTATCAAGGCCCCATTCAGAGTGAGGCCTTCCTAACTCAACCTGAGCGGGATCTAAAATTAACTGAGCAGACATCAGAAAACTTGTGAGCTCATGCTTGTGCTCATACCTTAGAGCAAACAGTGAACCCTATGAGGATTCATTGTACACCTTCATTTCCTTTTTTCATTTTGACTATCATTGGACAGTGCCAATTGTCAACTGCCATGTGCCAACTACACCCCCCGCCCGCCCACCTGCAAGGCAGTGGGGTACTCAGTCTATTTTTTAAAAAAATATATTGAAGTGTTTAGATTTTTTGGTTTCTAATAACTTTTCCTCATAATCAATCCCTATAAGGATTCATTATACACCTTCATTTCTTCTGTTCATTCTGACTGCCATTGGACAGTGCCAACTGTCAACTGCCATGTGCCAACTACACCCCCGCCACACACACACACACACTGGGGAACTCAGTTTATTTTTTAGGAATTTTTGAAGTGTTTAGATTCTTTGGTGTCTTCATTACACACCTTCATTTCTTCTGCTCATTTTGACCCCACTGATTTGCGGGTGGTGGAGGGGAATTAGTATCATCCTATGTGCCAACTATCCCCCAACCCGCAAGCCACTGGGTACTCAGTTTATATTTTAGGAATTTTTGAGGTGTTTAGACTCTTTGGTGTGTAATGAATCCTCATAAGAATTCATTATGAGGAAAGGTTATTAGACACCAAAGAGTCTAAACACTTGGGGGGGGGGAAATCCTAGAACATAAACTGAGTAGTATCCCACTGCCTTGCAAATCAACTTGCACATCCCTAACAACTACATAAGGAGGAGGATGCTTTCCCTAAAAGGTGTCCCTGTACACAGTCTGGCAAGCCATTATTTCCGCAAACAAGGCATATTACAATCTGTTTGTAAAAAAATAAACTGGTTTAGGAGTTCAGCTTTGGAACACATTGATTGGCTCATGTACACACACACACACACACACACACACACACACACACACACACACTGTAAGTTGTAACAAAGCTTCATACCAGACTTAGAAAAGCCTTCAAGCTAGAGCAAAGGAGGAGTAAAATATGATTGCTAACCCCCTGGACATAATACTTGGGGGCTTACATACCAATTTTAGAATTCTCTTCTTCCATACATTCCACAAGTTTCATGCTGGGCACTACCTGATTGGCCTTGTCTGAGCAAGAAAAAATACAGCACTGCCATACTGATGAAGGAAACAGAAGTCAGGCTTTCCTAATGTAATCATACATCTTATCCAAAACAGAGAGAAATGTATTGGTCAAACTGATCAAAAGCTACTCACAAAATCAGCATTCTTTATACCCCTTGGTTTTTCCAGCTAAAACATTTTGTATTCAGATTTGCAGCTACCCAACTATTTTTCTCCACCAATTTATCAGGTTTTTAAACATATTTAGTAGTAACAGTAATCTTGATTGCAGCCACAGACCAGAAAAATCACAATTATACATATTTATTATTTTGACCTATGAAAACTACTACCATCTTATTTTCCCATGGGAGAAAACATCTAGCTTTTTTCCAAACATGTGAATATTCTTCAGCACTGAAGCATTTGAACCATTCTCTGCTTGAGTTTTCCATATTTACAGAATCCAGGCATGATCAAGGAGAAGGTACACACTTTTAAGCTCCTTTCTTTTCATTAGAAAATTAAATCATGTGCTTATTTCCCTTCCATTGAACTAAATAGGACTTGCATCACTTTGGGTGGCTTAGCTGCTCTTATGAATGTAGTTTGACAAATATCTCATCATCAAAGTTCCTATTAATTCATTTCTCTTTTCTACTTAAATATGTGAGCCAAAGTTTTTTACATGGCATGACTGCCCCCTTGTGTTAAGTCAAGTCCAAAGAATAGTGGCTTCAAAAGGTACTTTGCAAGTTCTTTGAAACCCTTGATATAATTCAGATGTGCCCTGTGAGATTTTGCAGGAAAAAATTACATATAAACAGCTGTACTATGCAGCGAGGTTTCTCATGAGCAGGTCAGAATTAACCAGCTTCACTAATCAATCTGTTTTCACATAGCTGAAAAAATCTACCTAGACAGAAAAATCTAAGCTTCATAAATGTATGATCATTCTACTCAATAACGATTTCTACCTTAATTGCATATCTGCTTAAGAGTTATGGTACTTAAGAGAGTGCCTTCTCCATCGTGAACCCTGTCACATATTAAGATCATCTGGAGAGGTCCAGTTTTAGTTGCCGCCAACTCGTTTGGTGGCAACTCAGGACTGGGCCTTCTCTGTGGCTGCCCCAGGATTTTGGAACATGCTCCCTGCTGAAATAAGAGCACCTCCTTCTCTGTTTTAGTAGGACCTTGAAGACGTACCTGTTTCGCCAGGCTTTTAATGGAAATTTTTAAATTTTAATGTGTGCTTTTATCTATTGTGATTTTTATCTGTTTTAATAAATTTTAAATGTTTTGTTTTATATTATGTTTTAATCTGTACACTGCCTAGAGATTTCTATACTAGGCGGTACAGAAATGTAATAAAATAAATATAGCCCACATCCAAAAAGTTCAGCTTAAGATCTGATGAGCTTTCCCTCTGGAGAACAAGGGCTGTAAGCAGGTGTTAAGATTCTCTAAGCGAGCAGACAATTTAGGGAACATTTTGGCTCTCTCAGAAGCATATCTTTAGCTTCTGAAATGTCTGCAGTGAAACATTCAGTACAGCTTTAGTTACGATCAAAGACCTTAACAGCTTGAGCCTACCTACTCAAGAGCCTATGCCCCCTCATGATCTGCTAGTACCCAGTGGTACCCCTGATGTTGCTGAACTATAACTCCCATCATCCTCTTCTATACTTTATTGAGGCTGGGGATGGTGGAATTTGTCGTTTAGCAACATCAGGAGTATCACAGGATGGGAGCCCCTGTTCTAGACTGAATGAGCATGTCCTTGTCACTAAGCCATCTACAAGGCAGGTTCAGACACTGACAGCTAGAGGTGCTAATGGCTGCTTCACAAGAGTGGAATTCTCTTCCCCGAAGGTTTTCTAAAATCTGAGTATCTTCAAGAAGCCCCAAAGGACTTTAATTTGGGGCCGCCTCTGACAGTTGATGTTAAATTGGTTGATTATATCTATCTGCCTACCTAGACAATGTTACCAATCATATATAAATCAAACAAACAAATAAATTAAATATACTTGAGATGGAACAGACCAGTAATTTTAGTAATCAAAGAAGCATTTGCACTACAGTATCACATACATTACATGTGGAACATATATGTTTCAAATACATTCTCAGTTATTATACCCAACTAAGGGATTCCACATCCCTTCTCATCTGATATTGCCCTACATTTATCCACCACCTCCTCAGCACTCTTACCTAAGAGCCCTGCCTCCTTCTCTTCAGTTTTCAACTAGCTCATCCCTCTGGCCAAGTCAGCAAGGGGCCCACAATCATTCCTAGTCATTCAAACAACAAGGTGGAAAGCAATGCCCAGCCACCACTGCACCATTAATACTGTAATTTAAATGTAATTAATGATCCCAAATACATAGAGTACATGCAATCACAAAGGCACTGCTTTTGCAGTTACTAGAGGGAAAGGGGCATTTGGGAGGCTCTGTCACAGATATAATGTTGTAGATTTCCCAAACACAGGCTGACATGTTGACTAAGGAAATGCCAGTACAGCAAGAGGATCAGAATAATAGCACTCCCAGGCTAACTGCACTGATGAACTGGAGAAGAGGCTGCACAGCCCTCAGGAACATTTCTTGAGTGGCACGGAGGGGCTAGGAAAGGGGAAATAATCAAAAACATGCCCCTGGTGCACTGTCGCTTCCTTAGTCAGGATGCTAGCCAATGTCTTTTACCCCCTTCTCAGTGTTAGCTTTCAGATGGTACTTCTACCCAGCAAAGTGATGTTTGGCAGACCATCTTGGAGAGGTTTTGAATTTAATTTAATTTAATTGAAATTTATTTGTTTGTTTATGAATTAATTATATTTGTGCACCGCCCCATATTTCCATCTCTGAATGGTTTACAGCAACATAAAACATATTTCAGCAGGGAGTGAATTCCAGAGTCTTGGAGTGGCAACAGAGGAGGCATGTCCTTGTGCAGCCACCAGACGAGCTGGTGGCAACTGCCGATAAACCTCTCCAGGTGATCTCAATGGACAATGGGGCTCATGGTGAAGAAGATGTTCTCTTAAATATCCAGGGCCTAAGCTGTTTAGGGCTTTTTAGGTTATAACCAGCACCTTGAATTTTGCCCAGAAACATATCAGTAGCCAGTGTAGTTCTTTTAGTATAGGAGCAATATGGTCTCTTCAAGATGACCCAGAGACCAATCTGGCTGCCACATTCTATACGAACTGCAGTTTCTGGACTACATACAGAGAGATCCTGATGATCTCTCCCAGTAGTTTCATTTATATGTTAAAAAGCATTGGAGACAGTATGGAGCCCTGGGGGAATGCCATATAAAAGTTCATGTTTTGAAGAATAGTCTCCAAGCGACACCATCTGGAATCTGCCTGAGAAACAGGCAGTGTTCCCTCTATTTTTTCCCCCCAGCTATGTGCGGAATGAGTTTTGTTTTGGGCAGCAGTATCAAGGCAGTGTGCGCGCACATGAATTCAGAATGCAGTCTTCCTGAGTGGGATCTAAAATTAACTGAGTGGTCATCAAAAAAATTGTGAGTGTGCGCACATGCGCACACCTTAGAGGGAACACTGGAGGTAGGTGCCTCCCACTCCCAACCCCTCAGACACTCCAGAAAAATACTGTGGTCGTTAGTATCGAAAGCCTCTAAGAGATTCAAAAGAACCAACAGAGGCACACTTCCTCTGTCAATTTCCCATTTGGAATCATTCAACAATGCGGTCTCTACCCCACAGCCCGTCCAAAAACCAGTTTGAAATGTATCTAGATAATCAGTTTCTTCCAAGACTGCCTGGAGCTGGGAGGCTACCACCCTCTCAATTACCTTGCCCAACTATAGAAGGTTGGAAACAGGCCTATAGTTTAACTCTAAGGGATCTAATGCTGGCTCATCCAATGCAAATCCTTATTACAGAGGATGTGTTATGAAATGCATACTTAAAACAATTTTGGAACCATACACAAGCACAATACACACAATACAAAGACCACTATCCACCAAGACTAAGCCATTTTACAGATATGCTTGAGATTGTTTTTATACGGCAAGGCTTTTGTTGCTCTTTTCCAAACAGCAGTCTCCTGTTCAACTGCTGTTCAAAAGTGACCACAAAAACCCTTCTGCACACGTGGATTTCTCTCTTGCACTTCTCTGGACAGGAGCCTAGGTTTTTGCCAGTATACAATTTAATAGCACAAGTTGTTTCCAGCTGTGATGTACAGTCTCTAAAGAATTCAAAAATGGCCCAAAAGGTCACTGAATTCTACTTTTAAAGTTTTAGTTTAAGCTATTTCAAAATAAAACTGGTTTACTATGCCTCTATAGTTCTAGAAGAAAAAAAAGTCAAAAGGTAAAATTAGGATAGGATTATGAAAATGTCCAGGGAATTCAGAAAGCCCAAGGGGGGAAAAACACACCAGAAACTGGCATGGAGGATTGACTAATGTCCTAGTATGCTTCAGATTTTTAAAAGATGAGAATGATAAACAATGACGATTTTTAAAAGCCATTTCCATTATGGCAAAGGGTGTGGGAAAAAAGCATTCCAATAATATTATTTAAATGAGTGCCAAAAATCTGATATGGACAGGATTGGTTTACATTTCTAAAATGAAAAGCAGATGGTTTCAGCATAACTGCTAAAATAACTAAAACTTTATTGCCCCTCAGT
The DNA here is from genome assembly GCF_027244095.1 of Hemicordylus capensis. NCBI lineage: Eukaryota > Metazoa > Chordata > Lepidosauria > Squamata > Cordylidae > Hemicordylus > Hemicordylus capensis. Next base: position 127,575,116 of record NC_069657.1, read on the forward strand.
AGCTGTTCTCCATTTATTTCAATTGAGGCCAACTCCTTTGGACCAAGAGTGCAATTGCTCCTTGCAGTGATTTGCTCCTTCCCACTAAATTCAGTAAGGGATTCTGTGTTAGAAACTAGAAAGAGGCACTGTAAGCTTATCACCAGAGATGAATAAGCAATCTTGGTTGCATAATATAGTCAGGCAATGCAGCAATACAATCCTAACAAATTATTCATTTGAGTTCCGTCATAAACTGAGTGTTACAGCATTATATTGAGGACTGTAATGAGCATCTTCAAAACTGCACAAATCACAAGCAACCCACCACACAAATCTAGTTGGTGCATGGGCCAACTCCTACTGTTAAAATGAATGGGAAGCCCATTTGCGCAAGAAATCTGTATGCACAAATGTGTGAAAAGGGCTGGGACTACCAATACATATCTGTCAAGAAATCACAATATCTCACTAAAACACTCCATACAATGGTCCAGATCCTAAAAAAAAATTACAATTAAAAAACAAAAATATTTATTATTTTATTAATTAATTATATACACTGCCCCAAACTGCTGTCTCTGGGTGGTTTACAGCAACATAAAACAAACTAAAAGGGGGGGCATTGAAACCTTAAAAAAAATTAAACACCACAAGTCTAGTTAAAAAGCTTGGGTAAGTAAACGTGTCTTTAGAGACTTTTACAAGAGAATCCAAAAATGTTATATGACTAAGCAAAGGCCACAATCCCTGCTTATTTTTAAACTAAACTAAAAAGGAAGGGTATGAAATGTTGCCACAATAACACCCCTGGCAAAGAAAAGTGTTCATTAAGTCAAAACACACACACACACACACACACACACACACATATAAACTAGGGGAAAACATGGTGATCATATCTTTAATATTTTCTTTTGAACCATGGTTATAGAAACTTTATTTTTCAATAAAAGCTGGTTATAGAAACTTGATTTATTTTTCAATAAAAGCTGAAATGTGACAGAAATGTTTTAAATTATTTCGATCTCAAATGACAAAGGTGACTTCAGGCATGAATTTCATGGTCCAACCATACATTATGGTCAAATGCATATAAAATACCGAATGCATGTTGAAAATAAAAGAGATAGAGAGAAAGAAGATTCAGGAAGCGTGTGGAATTTGGGACAGAGAAGTAGGGATAACCCCTTTCCCCCCATCTGATTTCTCTGTGCTCCCAGTACCACCACCCCTGCCACATAATAAAGTTCAAAATGCATGTTTGCCTTTTGCAAACATACATTTTGAACTCAGTGGAAGGAAGGAGGGGTTTGATATAGATAAATGACAGACCAGGACAAGACAAAGCACCTCTTCCCTCCTGCCACTTCTCAACTCCAGAATCTCTCCTCCTGGAGCAAGTTTCCTTTTAAAAAGTGGGGTTGGCTCATATTATTATTACTGCAAACTACTGCTCTGAATATTGTGCTCTAAGTAATTTTTTAAAAATTAAATACTATATACTTAATATACAATACTTATTATTCTCATAATTTAATAAAAGCAAATTTCTCAACTTCAGTAATGTCACTAAAATTTGACATTACTAAAATGTTAAAATGTATTGTCTGTAATATTAGGATCATGCCTCTATACAATAGTAAACATGGGACACTATTGTCTCTTCTCATCTTCCCTCCCAAATTGCAGTGTTTGCATTTTTTACTCTGCAGGCATCCAAAACAAACAGGGATAAAGTCAGTACGTAGGGAGCTGCTAATTGTCCATGCATCAGAGGAGACTTATGCTTCTGAATAAGAAAGCAGCTGGAGTCTACTTTAATTACTTAACATCCATCAAGAGGTATACCAACTCATGGAAAACAAGGCATCTGATATCAATCTACAGCACAAAGGAAACAGCTATCTTTACTACTTAAAAGATGTACAACATCAGTATACACAGTTGTATAAAAATGTAATTGTTATTCTCTAATTTTGTCACAAATATGGAAAGAGATGAAATGCCTATGAATATGGGGGGCGGGGCTATGTCAGTTTGTCATTGCATTCTTTCAGAAAATGATTTTGATTTCAGTGACTAGAATATATTATTCTCTTATAAACTAGTGATCTTCACTGCTTGCAAAGCAGGACTACTTTGGCCAAAAAAACCCTTCAACGTGAAAGTCATTGCCCACTGTGCTGTCCTCCACACAATATTGTGCCTCTCTCAGGGTGAAGTTTAATAGAGGGGAAGGGTGGGAGGGTGGAGTTTAACAGAGACCGAGCCCTCTCTTAAAAGCTCTAGGAGAAAAACATTGGGAAGGGCTAGAGTTCCCAGCACTCTGTGCACACCTCCCAGGATGGTGCAGGGGCTCAAGAACGGCTCCATTTCCCTTTAAGGACCTCCCTGGCAGTGAACAATATGCACCACTGCGCAGTACAAACAGCCACCTCCACATGGTGCCAGGCAGACTGTGAAGAGTCAGTCAAAGTTTCACACAGGACAAATCAGTTTGGGAGCCCCACATAGGGTTGATAGGAGTCACCACGGGCTCCTCTGCCTTACAACAAAGAACACTGTTATAAACACTGTTAAATAAACAAAAGCATGAAATTAATTTCTTTTTAAATATTCTTCTGAAAATGGCACCAAAGAAGACAGTATCAATCCTGCCATTCAGGAACCTCACACATGAGAAGATAGTTGGTTTTGTCCTCCTGCTCTCAGATTATGTTTGTATGCTTGCTCTGGTTGTTGATGTTCAAATTCCCTCGCAATTAATGATAAAGTTCTCTGTGTGCAAATCAAATTTTAAATGTTGTTAGCTACACTGCAAACAGAGTTCTGGTGACAGCAGGTCAGCCATTATATTTGATCACTTGAAAGTGAATAAGCTGTATTTGCTTAGACTTTACAAGGACCTTTGGAAATAAGGGAGGAAGATAAAAGCAGGAATCATTTACAATATGAGCCATCTAGTCAATGCAAACATGGATTCCCGTACACCACGCAGATAAGTATACAAATGTTTGCTCTGGACACCATGAACCTTTAAAACAGAGCCAACTCCAAATTAAAGAGGTAAGGGAGGGCCCTCCCCCTCCCTTCAATAATCAAGTTGCCAGAAGATACAAGGGCACAACAGTGATGCTGTCAAGAATCTGTGACACTATAGCACTCACAAAATTTTCATTTCTTTGGATAGTTTGGCCTACATCCAAAGTAAGACCTGCACACAGGGAATGGTTCTGTGTGTACACAGGGAGAAGAGATTTTTGGCAACTCTCCTGTCTACAGCTGTCTGTGCTGCCCCAAAACACATCCTCATGCACAATTTAGTTGGGAAGTAGGAAACTATCTAGAATGACTAAATATTTATCCACCTTGCATCTTTTTCTCTGTAACACAAAATATGGCACAGGCCGGAGGGAATTAGTTAATAGTCACTTAGCACCATGTGTCATCCACACTGGCAGTATAGTCATTTGCATGAAGAACAGACACACGAGCACCATATGATGAACCAAACCAACAGGTGTAACTGAAAACCATCACATCATCATAGTAAGTATTACCATTGGACAACAGAAATAATTAGGATCACATAAGAGGACTTGGACAAACTGGACAAACACACATCTGCACTGAAATTCTAGTTCTGCTGTTGCAGTTCTAATAAGGTTCAAGGAAGCAGGTGAGGAGAATGAACATCTCCTTTCCTCAACTTGGAGACTTAAGAATTTTGGAGAGGGGATGAGAAGGGGTACATGTTGGAGATGTGTTTCCACAGGCACCAACACTCAACACCAATAACTGCTATTGACCTCCTGATGTCTCAAATAACACTAGGGATATTAGGAGTGGAGGCAGAGAGTATAGCACTGCCTCTTGTTTTCTTATTTCTGTGTCTTTGCTTCACGAGTCTTCTGAATGGTGGACAAATATTCTTAGGACTTCTTTGCTCTCTCTGTTCCTTCTTCCTTCCACCATGAGGTAGATAGTACAGGGTGAAGGCTTTCTATCAAAGTTTGTTACTTCTTAGAATAAACCTTCACTTGTTTTATACTTTATCAATTGTCTCCAGATCTTCTCTTTGAACTCTGTTCTCATCAAACTGGGTTTCTCTTTTAAATAAGGGGTTGATTCAAATTTCCCCCTACAGTAACACATCTCTTCATATTTCTTCCCATCTGCTTGAGGCTGCTGCTGCAGTATCATTGATACTGTGGAGCTGATGTTACACAGCCACAAAGAACATCTCTGTATAATATTACATCTCTGTACTCCCCCTCACCTTGCGAGATCAGACAAAGGAAGACCACAACTTCTGCATGAATCAGGTCATCCAAAGTCATTCGAAGTACGGTTAAGACCCCAACAACATTGTAGGAGAAGCACACTGGTGGTACTGCCCTGAAGCAAAGACAGTTATATTCTATTTCCCTGCTAAAACATACTGCTAGCACATCACACTGATCCAGGTTCCTTTTCACTTCAAGGACACAAGTGAGCTGGAAGAATATCTCAGAAGCATAGTATAGCACCATACTGCGGCCAGAGGACAAACACAAGAGCTGCAGCAGCATGAACAAAATCCTCTAGCCTCTAATGAGACTGGGGTCAAGTTCTGACATCAATCCTACTGCACCACAAGCTATGACACTGAGCCAGACTTGGGACCTTACCATTGCTGTGACAGTGTACAGGATCTGGTGATGAGTCTACTTCCTCGCTTACTTTTCTACATGTGGGCATACTTCATAAATGTGACCAGCTCATGACTGTGCTAGGGAGACCCCAGAGACATCCTTGACCAAGTGCTGTTTTCACAAGGCTGCTGCTAGCTTACTACTCCTTTTCCACTGGGACGCTCCTGACGTATTTGTGATGAAACAGACAAGCACTCACTGCAAAAGTTTCCCCTTTCTTCCAAACTAAGTGGAAACAGAGATTTTAAACACATTCCTTAATCTGATTTTTACCAGGCAAGTTTCCTAATAGTACAGTAGGTAACCAATATTTTTGCCAGGTGATTTATATTGCCTGTCAAAGAGAAGTAATTTTATGCTCTCAGGTGAAATCTGTTTGCAGATATTTTTTGCCAAGCACATGCCTGCAATTCACACAGCGGCTCTTACTCACGCCTTTGTGGTTATGGAATCGGTTTCTTTCATACTCGCTCATTTTCATGGCCCCTGGGGCATATTAACTTATATGCAGCACTGCAGTCCAAGATTCAACAGCACATTATTCTTACTGATTCCAAAGCCCTTCATTCTCTGACCAAGAGTTACAGTGTTATGCAGCTGGGCTATAAAATATTCTTCATGCTGATGTGTCTCTTATAGAGCATGGATCACTTTTACAGTCTGAACTGAAGCTGCATTTGATCTGACTTTTACATGCTAACTGGTTTACATGGATGGGCTAGATATTTTGGGTACTGGAATAATTGCATGAAGGGTTTTTTTTAACCAATGCAGCCTATTATATTTGGAATGCTACTGGTTTTCACAATCCCAGCAAAAAGGGGAAGGAAGGAAGGAAGGAAGGAAGTCAAAGTCAGCTAAAAGGGGCATTAAAAACATTTTAATAGATTCCTTGAAAAATAAATAATCACTATCAGTAATGACAAGATTTTCTTCATGCTAGGATTTGAAATCACATATTCTGTTTCTATTGCTTTAACAGCTGAATTAGGAAATGTTGAGAAGCATATATAGGCAGTGTAAGAAATAATCAGTTCTCCAAACAAGCATTGTAAGTGTAATGGGAAGTTTAGCAGGAACTTCAGCTGAAGGTCCACATGAAGGCAGGTTTCATGCACATCAGACCCTCATGCTCTGCAACAGGTTCAAACACCTTCTCTGCAATCTCAGTATTGTTTCAATGAGCAACAATGCAGGGTTTCTCCATACCACATTGTTGCTGCTCAGAAAGGAGCAGTTTTACACTCTTTCATATCTTTGACTTTTCTACACAGCAGTGCAGGCACAACCTAATGCTTATTGCTTGACAAAAAACAATTCCAGCTGAACACCATGCTTTTAACTAGCTTAAGCATTACATGCACACAAAGAGAGTATCTGAATGCTCAGTAATCAACAAAGTACATTTCACTGAAAATGTGCAGGTACCCACTGTTAGATACTGGCTAAAATGAAATTTGCTCCATGAGCAGAATGGCTGTTCTTATACCTCCACAATACCCCTTAATGATTTCAAGACACTATATGCAAACTTCTAGAAGAGGTAACTTTATACAGATAATTGAGGCAGTACTACAGTTATACTTTGGCTCCTTCTAGGATATACTGACTAAATTTGATAACCTAATTCACAAATCTGTGACTTACTGTGAGATGTGCGTTATTGGGGTCAGCAATGTCTCACCCTCCAGGTCAAGTTCATCAGCAAAGCTGTTGGTCCTAATGAATGGTCCTGTGTTTGCATCTAAAAATGGAGAGTTCCTTTTCACTGTGAAAAAGAAACAGACACATAAAGGTTAAACTGCTTTGTTAGGTATATATTGGACCAGTTCTGATGATACCTTACCAGACCACATTATTAGAAAGAGTTATGCACAAACATACATATATAAATATTGGAGGTTCAGGAGTCTGGACACAGCTTCTGTTGCTTACTTGCCTTAAGGTTTCATTATACGGCTCATCTTCGCTAATTCTTATTGGCAAATACAATGCTACACAGACTGAGATCTCATAGCAATTCTGCCTTTTACCCCAACACTGTATCTGTATCAGGCGCAGTCCATAAGAAGATATGCATAACCAAATCATAACTAAAATTTGTAACTATTTCTGTAAAAATAGAGAAGAATGGAAATGGCAGGCAGAAAAGCTTTTGAGCATAAGACCTTATCCCCATGACCTTAGAAGTGTCACATAATCCAATATAAGTTTCTTTTCATGGTTTTCTTGGTAGATGAAAAGGACACTACATCCAGCACCGAATCTAGATGTGCATGTGTGGGGGGCTGCCTTGCTGCAGGAGAGACAATTGACACTGCCAATTGACAAGACCAGGAGGGCATGTGAGTGGAGGCAGAGTCCAACTTACCTTTCCCCTGATGATAAAGAAAATTCTGTTAAGAGTGCGACTCTCCCAAATTATCTACACTGCTCCAAGCAGGGCAGATCTCCGGAGACCAGGACGATGCGTCCCAGCTTCCGGATATCCTACCATGCACCATGCTATGAGCATGGTGCATTGGGGGATACCCCCGTGAGATGAGCACTCTAGGCACCCATCTCTGTGTGCACTTGGACTGCAAGAAGCCCAAGCACACACATGATCTCAGCGCCAGGGTTAAGCACACACTTGCACCCTAAACCTCAGCTAAAGGCCGGGCTTAAAAGTGGAGTTAGGCGGGTGGGTAGCACCGGGATCCACACGGATCCCAGCACTGCACATGAGCAGCCTAACCCAGGCTGGGCTGCCATAGCCTAGTTTAGGCTGCTAGTGAGAACAGCCTTATTGTGTGGGGGCCAAATCTGTTGTTGATTTGTTTGTGTATTTTTAAAGACAGGGGCACATTCCAGCACTAGAGAAGGGAAGCAGAACTTTTATTTCATCTTCTAAGAAGTTTTTTAGGAGATTTCCAGATGGCAAGTTATTCTAACATGAAGACAAATTTCTACGATATATATTCTGTGGGAGCGAGATGATATTAAAGGAAGATACAGTATTTCTTAGTGCCATCTGCTGGCTATTTCTGACAACCCATGAAAAATCTGTTGAAAAGCTGTTCTTTTTTAAAGTCATATTGAAAAGGGATGGGTTTTCGATGGATTTTTCACAGGTTATAAGCAAAGAAATAATGCTATGTCTTTTGGTATCATTTGGATCCTACATAATAACTCTCATAGAAATTTGTGTTTATTTTAGAATAACTTGCCATCTGGAAATCCCCTTACAAAACTTTATAAGGGTCTTTAAAAAATTTTTATCTTATCCTATCATAAGCAGGGAAATAAGAATGGCAAGGTTCCTTGAAGTGCAAAATGAAATGACAAAGCTAATTCACAGCACTGTGAAAGAGTGGCACACAGCCTCCAAGTTAAACCATACGGATAGTGGGGGAATGCTAGAAAACACTTCACAAAAACGAATGGCATTGTTGCTGGGAGGCGGGCATTAGAATTCAATGCGGGATTTTTAAAATGGCATTGATGCTTTTATCCAGGTCACCCCTGCTTCAAATCTCAACTCAGCTACAAACTGACTTCATGCCAAGAAACCTTCACTTCCTATCCAAAATATTGAGATAACAATCCTGGTCCATTTTAAAAAGTTGTGAATTAGCTTGATTAATCAAATGTATGTGAAATGCTTTGTCCCCTTTAAAAACACAATATAAACTGTAAGTAGTAGTCACCTAATGGCACAGCAGGGAATGACTTGCCTAGCAAGCAAGAGGCTGCTGGTTCGAATCCCCACTGGTACGTTTCCGAGACTATGAGAAACACCTATATCGAGCAGCAGTGATATAGGAAGATGCTGAAAGGCATCATCTCATACTGCGCGGGAGGAGGCAATGGTGAAACCCTCCTGTATTCTACCAAAGAAAAACCACAGGCCTCTGTAGTCGCCAGGAATCGACACTGACTCGAGGACACACTTTACCTTTAGTATCCAAATAATACTCTGTGTTCCAAAGTAAGGGAAACTGTGGGTGTCACTCACAAAATAGCATCTATTATTCATTTTAGGTCAGAATCAAATTAAAATTTCCTGTAGGTTTTGATAAAACTGTATATATGTGGGACATCATTTAAACCCCCCAAAATATTCTCATAAATCACAATGAAAAGGATAGAGTTAAATAGAAATGGAGCAATGAGATGCATGCTTTACCTGAAGAAGTGGGAGAACTGGGAGATGGCTGCTCTGTAGAAAAGGATGACCAGGAATGTTGTCGGACTAAGTTAACCGATTAAAAAAGAAAGAAAGACAGGGCACAGGAGACAGAAAAAGAAAGAGAGCAAGTCAGCTGGAGAGACAATAATGAAACCCAAGCCATACTTTTTTCTAAGGAAAGAAGGTTTTAAAATTATTATTTGAATTGAAACAATGTGAGTAAGATGCATAGTCTATTTATTTATTTTCCATAAAAGTAAAACCAATCCAATGGGGCTTGATTTAAGCTTTTAGGAAGGTATTCAACTGGTAATATATTTCTCATTTGTTAGGTATATCTCATGTACTGGGCAGGCTACAAAGGGAAATGCTTTGTTCTTCTGTCTGTCCACCTTCCCATCATTCCTCCCCCCATTCTCCTCCCTTCCACAGATACTAAGGTTGTTCTCATAACTAAAACAGGGGCGGGAAGGACGGGTGGTGGGGGAGAGACAGGGATTAACCTACCTTCTCGCCAGATGATTGGTGATGTCCTTTTTGGTGTGCTGGCATGTATGCACATGATCCATGCTGCTCTGTGCAGCATGTATCTCTGGAGGCCGGGACTCATTTTCCTGGCCTCCAGGAATCCCACAATGCACCGGGTGCTGAGTGCAGTGCATTGCGGGGATTCCCCTGGGATTCAGGCACTCTAGGCACCTGACTGTGTGTATGCCTGGGCTGCATGCAGCCCAAGCATATATATGGCCCCAGACCTGGGGTAAAGGGCACACTTGCACCCAGGTATTGGCCTTGATCCAAATTCTACACACAAGCAGCCCTATCCAGGTAGAGCTGCCCTTAACTTGGTTAGGGCTGCTCGTATGCACTGTGTTATTCTAGAGAATTCTGTCTGCTTGGCAACAAAATTGCCACTGCCCACTATTTGGCAGTCAACGAGGAAGAATTCTCTCTTCTAGCTTTAGGTACCAAAAGGAGGCGGTGGAAGTGAAGGATGCTGCAGTTAGCATTGTGTAAGTGCACAATTAATTGCTGACTGGATAATTGTCCTGATGTGGATGCAGTCTACTGACAGCAGCGATGACTGCCCAGTCAGCAACAATGCTTCCATGAACCCATGTTCACTCCTGTTCCCAGCACTTAAAGATAAAGGCAGGAAATCCCCATTGCCCTTGATGGCCATGCAGAAGCAACCAGTGGTTTTGCATAGTTTTACCACCTCACTGGCTGCCACTGACTAAACCTCTACTGCAGAGGTAATAAAGGTTGCCTGGTACACAGAAAACTTTGAACGTTCTTTAAACGATGGACAAGAAAAACCACTACATGAAAGGTATCTTTAGAAGAAATGTTTTCTATAAGAATTCTCCTCTGCCCAGAGCCTAAACTAACTGCAGGTTTAAAGTTACCACTGCTTCCCAGTGGCCATACCCCCAATCTGTTCATGAAAGTTTGAGAAAACAACCATGGCAAGATCTATGAACACCAAAAGTGCTTAGTCTGCTTTCTGCTTCAGTGTCACCCATATAATGTCCAGAACTGATACTGCTACTCCCTTCTTGGGTACAGACTTTGGGTTCTCTGAATCAAGTAGGATAGAATAAGCTGGTTCAGTTTGGATGACATGACCAATTAGTCGGTCCAGACAACATGACCAATCTCCACTTATTTTAACCTAAATAGGAAGTTGGTAATTGTGCAAGGATGGGGGTGGGGTGCATGCTCCCTAAAACCTCGCACAGAGCCTGGCTTTATCTGAAGTTCTGCATAACATCTAAACTGGCCACGAATATGAAATTCTATTGAATTTTAACTGGTTATTTTAAATCTTCTGCTGCTATGATGATCATTGCTTTATTGTGATTTTAAACTTCCTAGCCACTCTGGCAGAGTTTTCACATGAATTGTGGGATAAAAAATTCTTAAATAAATCAATGATTGCTTAACTTTGGTGGGCTCATATTCTATTTCCCCCCTCACAAACTTCAAATAAAAATTTAAAATGGGACTGAAAAGTAATCATTTTTAGAAATCCCCTAAAATTACTAGAGAACAAGCAAAGGAAGAAAACCACACTGAGCAAAAGACTGTGGATCATGTGTACAGTTATAGGATAAAATATTAACCATACATCATGTAATTCAACAAGCCATTTATAAAACAATTTCCAACTTTCCTGCCTTTGTATTTGAATCATGATAATGACCAGTGTGAAAAGAATGCACATTTTAATTTATCACTCTTCTCTGCAGAATTTAGAAGTAACTATAATGATGAATAGGAACATATGAAAACCACTGCAAACAATGTTAAATTTTCAAAGACTGGTGTGCTGTAAGTAAATGTAGTTTCCTTAACTTACCAAGATATTTTAACATTCCTTTTTGTCCTGTATACTTGTAAAAGATTTGAGAAAACAGAACAAAGGGAGGAGGGGAAAGAAAAAAAAGAGAATAGATGTCAGAAGGAAAAGGGAACCTTTGTTTCCAAATGGGAGTTAGTACCTACTTATAGATTACATTGCTCTTCAAATGGTGAAAATCAAGTTAAAGGTTAATGTCACTTGTGCATAGAAAGCAATGAAAGCAGCTTTAACATCTTTTGTACTACATAAACTATTGAGAAACCCAGAACTGCATGTGAACTTTCTACCTGATATGCATTCCAATGCAGTATTTTCCAATGATATCTGCTTTCTACAACATGTTTTTAAAAACTACAGCTTTTTTGCCAGAGATATGGGCAAGCAGTTGTTCAAAGAAAAAGAATCTGAACTCTAAAATATTAAAAATGTGACTAACAGGTGTACAGGAATGCACATCAGCACTTCGCTTGTATGCTGGTGCTCTGTGCAAGTATACTTAGGGGAGGAGAGCTGGTCTTGTGGTAGCAAGCATGAATTGTCCCCTAGCTAAGCAGGGTCCACCCTGGTTTGCATTTGAATGGAAAACTGCATGAGCACTGTAAGATAATTCCCTTTAAGGGATGATGGGGTTGCTCTGGGAATAGCATCTCCGTGCAGAAGGGTCCAAGTTCCCTCCCTGGCATTTCCAAGACAGGGCTGAGGGAAAATCCTGCCTGCAACCATGGAGAAGCTGCTGCCAGTCTGTGTAGACCAGGCCTGATCAACTTTGGCCCCTCCAGCTGTTTTTGGACTACAACTCTCATAGTCCCCAGCCCTAGTGGCCAATAGCCAAGGATTATAGGAGTTGTAGGCCAACATCTGCAGGAAGGCCAAAGTTGAGCAGGCCTGGTGTAGACAATACTGAGCTAGATGGGCCAATGGTCTGACTGGGTATAAGGCAGCTTCCTCTCCCCACCCCCCACCCCCGCCAATTAAATATTTAAGGATGTTATAGGATGTCTAAGAAAAATCAAGAGGAGCATTCTATAAATAGAGGATAATATAGAACGTGTCTTGAGTAGGACTGCATCAGGCAAAGACAGCCATCAAGGATATATCTGATTTGCAAAAAATCAAATTGGCTTTCTCAGTAACAATCCAACTAAAACTCTCTTCTTAGGTTTGTGATTGAAAGTATCCATAAAACAAGCATCTTCTGTTGTATTACAGGATTGTATTCTGTTGTATTTTACAAATTGTTGAATTTTACAGTAGACAGACACAGTCAGCAACAGATTTACAATGAACTGGATCATGTCTTAGCACAGGACCTCTGAGCAACCAGAGGGCCTCCCAAATGGCTGAGGTCCGACTGTTGCTCAAAGGAACTTTTAACTTGCTACATGAGAATCACCTGAGAATCACCTGAGACAGTCTAAAGGCTCTATCTCTTGGTTGAGCAACAAGCTCAATCATGCAATGTTCTCCTCCTTTTCTTCCTCAAGAGGGTGTGTGTGTGTGCGTGTGTGTTGTTGTTGTTGTTGTTGGTGGTGGTGGTGGTGAGTGATGGAGAAAGAAGGAGCCTCTGGAGGAGTCCCTGGGGGTGTCTGTGTAGTAGGGGGAAGCTGGGAGGAAACATGCCGAAGTGAGGAATTGTCATCTTTGCTGATGTGAGGGAGCTGCCAAAGCAGTGGGGTTGGTGAGCTCTGAAGCCTTCAGCAGCTGCCCCACCAGACAGGAAAAAGCAAAGACAGTATGGAGGCTTAATCAGCTGCTGTTGAACACAACCCTTCCAATAGCTGCTGCAGCCTGCTGGATACACGTGAGGGAATATGAGCCTGCTTGATACACTGCTTGCGCACTTGGCTGACAAGCTAATGGATGCCCCCAATGCATACATAGCCTGCCTGGCTAGTATCTCAGTTCACAAAAGGAAAGTGAGCAAGGGAGAGCCAGGTGGATGAGTTCCCAGAGAATAGCAGTGTTCTGTGTGTGGGGGTGAGAGAGAGTGGGGGCAGGGGCTGGTGGGGGACAAAAGGGAAGCTGGACAAAGGGCTACACCAACTCTCAGTCAACCTCTGAACTCTGTATTCAGTAATAATGGTACAGTTACCCCCATCTCATTGAGCCTAAAGTTTCTTTCCTAGAGGTCTTCCTCCACAGCAAGTCTTTCTTCCTCTGGAGAAAGACTCCTCTCCGCTAAGCAAGTAAGCCTTAGGATATCACCCAGTGTTGCAAGACCAAATTAGACATGACATGGAGGTCCCATTATTAGAACTCCAGGTGCTTTTTTCTTTAAAAAAAAAGAAAGAAACTTCATGAAGCTTGTTTTAGGTCGGGCTTGTGGCACACTGGAAGAAGGCAACTAATCCCCTCCCTCCACACCATTACTCTGATCAAAATCAGTTCCTCCTTCACCTTTCTCATAGCCATGGAGGGGAAAAGTTATAGGCACAATTTGTATGGGGTCCTGCCACCCTTGTGCATTGTACATGGATTCCATGACAAGCCTGTGCTTATGACCAGCTTGTGCTCAGGAGAGTCCCATGGATCTTGGATCACAGCCTATGCAATTAAATTATCCTTTATTCCCTCCCACTGTATTCATTTGGCCATGTACAGCAAATACAAACTACCAATTTTTTAAAAATGAAATTTTTAAAAATGTCCCTGCCTCCTACAACTTCGAAAACATTAAGCAGGGGCGGAGCCACCACTGGATGAACAGGTTCAAAGAACTGGGGCCACCACCAATCAGCGGCCATGCCTTGTACCCCAGACACACACACCCCACATCTGATGGGGCCACACGGCCCCATTTGGGAATGAAACTACACCCCCGCATCTGATGTCAGTCATTGGGGGTATAGCTAACCGCTCCGTGTCTAACATCAGATGCAGGGCCCAGGGCTCCGGGGGCCGCAATGGAGATAGCACCTGGGCAGCCACCTGGCTCCCTCCACATCTGTCATTAAGGCTATTCACACGACCAGGAGGCTGGGAAGGAGGGCTGGCGGGGGGAAGGCTGCATAAAACTTACCTTTCCCCCAGATGATCCTGCAACATTGGTGGGAGGCGGACAGCGCTCCCACATAACCTGTGCTTCTGCATGCAGCTCAGATCTCCGGAAGCTGGGACAATGCGTCCCAGCCTCCACATATCCCACAATGCACTGCACAATGGGTGTGGTACATTGGGGAATACCCCCATAAGACAAGCGCTCTAGGCACCCATCTGTGTGCAAGCAGTCTGAGCACACACACGATCCCAGCGGCAGGATTAAGGGCGTGTTCACACCCTTAACTCCGGTTAAAGGAAGGGCTAGGTGGGCAGCACCAGGTTCTGTGCAGATCCTGGCATTGCACACGAGCAGCCTAACCCAGGCTGGGCTGCCCTAATCTGGACTAGGCTGCTCTTGAGAAAAGTCTTATTGAAAATATACCATAATTTGGGGCATAAACACTACATCAACATAAATGCCGCACTGAGGGGAAAAGGCTGATTTTTTTTCTAACCATCAGAAACACTGCATCACCAGAAATGCCACAGCTAAACCAATTAAACACGGCCAAGAAAATGTGGCGGAGGGGGGGGCCTGTTGCTTTGAGGCCCTCAACACAGAATGGAGCCTCTCATCAGCTGGAAGGCCCTGCTGTGCTGCCACCATGCCTACTTCTCAGTGGGGAAGGCTGGGCCGGCTCATTTGCTGCTGCCTCTGCCATCCCCTTCCTCTTCCCCCAGCTTGCTCCTCTTCCACCCCTCCTTCTCCATGGCCTGTGATGCGCCACCTTAAAATGGACTCTTTGACTCTCCTTGCTCCCCTTCCACCCCTTCTCCATGGCTTGCCATGTCACCTTAAAATGGACTGCTGAGCCAGGCCTCACCAAAGCATCATTGTTGTGCCCCATTGTCTGCCTCTGTGACCACCACCTCCTCTTCCTCACCTTCCTTCACCTTTATTTGCAAGTAAACACCACCACCCCTGTGGTAAATGCCGCAGGGTCCTTTAAACAACGTTTTAAAACGTATCTGCTGTGGCGTTTCTACCCAAAATTACAGTACTGGGATATTTAAATCAAGAAGAATATGACATGTAGTCATACTGGTGATCTACAGAACATTTTATTTTTCTAATTTTTAAAAAAAATTATATAAAAAGAATACAGAGTACAGAATACAGAAAAAGGAAAGTAAGCAAATATAGTAAATAACATCTCATATATTGTTTTGTACATCCAACAGGAAAACAACATTCAATCATATCAAAGTCTCCTCCTAACCACCCGTATTCTAATTAGAACTTTTGACCACCAATCTCGAATATTCAAACAGCACATCCAACTGAATATCTAAATATCAAAATTAAGCAGTATCCAAATTAAAGCAAACTCGTTCAAGAATTCATTAGCAGGGAAAATCAAAATCTTGGATGAGGTATCCGACCCTATGACAAATTATAACGTATAAAGGGTTCCCAAATAAAGTCAAATTTATCTTCTGATTTATTTTTTATATATGAGGTAAATTAGCCATTGAAGCATATTCCCAAAGTTTAAGATGCCACTCCTCTAATGTCGGTAACAAATGAGGTTTCCAATAAGAAGCATAAAGAATTCTAAAAGTCCATTAATTTCAGTAATGCAAATTAAAAGGTGAAACTGATATATGAGACAGACGCATTACATGCAAAGCGAGATAAGTCAAGCCTTAATTTGTTATAATTGTGATGATCATGGCGTACAGCTCATGAAAACCCCAAATCCACAATCTCAGAAAATTAGAATATTACATGGAACCAAGAAGACAAGGATTGAAGAATAGAACAATATCGGACCTCTCAAAAGTATACAGTGTACAGTGCTTGATTGGCCAGCAAACTCGCCTGACCTGACCCCATAGAGAATCTATGGGGCATTGCCAAGAGAGGGATGAGAGACATGAGACCAAACAATGCAGAATTGCTGAAGGCCGCTAATGAAGCATCTGGTCTTCCATAACACCTCATCATTGCCACAGGCTGATAGCATCCATGCCACGCCGCATTGAGGCAGTGATTGCTGCAAAAGGGGCCCAAACCAAGTACTGAATACATATGCATGCTTATACTTTTCAGAAGTCCGATATTGTTCTATTCTTCAATCCTTGTCTTCTTGGTTCCATGTAATATTCTAATTTTCTGAGATTGTGGATTTGGGGTTTTCATGAGCTGTACGCCATGATCATCACAATTATAACAAATTAAGGCTTGACTTATCTCGCTTTGCATGTAATGCGTCTGTCTCATATATCAGTTTCACCTTTTAATTTGCATTACTGAAATTAATGGACTTTTGCACGATATTCTAATTTTTCGAGTTTCACCTGTATTCTGCAGGTATATAAGGCTTAGTGAAATTTAACATAAAAATCTCTGGAGAAAAATTAAAAAAAAACTATTTTTAAGATTTGTTGCATCTTACTGTGAATGAACTTCAAAAATTTCTGAGCTTTAGTGCATGTCCACCACATGTGATAAAAGGTTTCCAGCTGATTCATACACTTCCAGCAATTTTTGGGATACTTATTGTTTATCTTTGAAATCATCATTGGAGTAATATACCATGGAAATACATTTGTTTTTCTAATTTATGCTGCTATGGTAATTCTTACTCTTATATTTATGTAAGTGTCATGTCTCAGGATTTTGTATTGAAATAATAGACAGTAATACAAAAACACTGTCAAGATTTATTAAAGGAAGTGAAACATTATTTATATTAGCATTTTATTATTTAACTAAGCATTGTTTAAGTATAAAAAGGTTTGATGCTATCGCCTGCTGGGCCATCACTTAAATATTTAGGATGGGCAAAATGACATAAGAACAGCCCTGCTGGATTAAGCACAAGGCCCATTTAGTCCAGCATCCTGTTTCAAACAGTGGCCCACTAGATGCCTCTGGGAAGCCCACAGGCAAGAGCTGAAAGCATGCTCTCTCACCTGCTGTTGCTCCCCTACAACTGGTATTTAGAGGCATCTTGCCTCTGAGACTGGAGGTGGCCTAAAACCACCAGACTAGGAGCCATTGATAGACCTGTCATCCATGAATTTGTTTAAGCCCCTTTTAAAGCCATCCAAGCTAGTGATGATCACCATATCCCATGGCAGAGAATTCTGTAGATTAATTATGTGCTCTGTGAAAAAGTACTTCCATTTTTTGGTCCTAAATTTCTTGGCCATCAGTTTCATGGGATGACCTCTGGTTCTAGTGTTGTGAGAGAGGGAGAAAAATTTCTCTCTGCCCACCCTCTCCACTCCATGCATAATTGTATACACCTCAATCATGTCACCTCTTTTCCAAACTAAACTGCCCCAGACGCAGTAGCCTTGCTTCATAAGGAATGTGCTCCAGGCCCCCTGATAATCTTGGTTGCCATCTTCTGCACCTTTTCCAGTTTTATAATATCCTTCTTAAGATATGGCAACCAGAACTGTACGCAGTACTCCAGATATGGCTGCACCATAGATTTGTATAAGCACATTGTAATATTAGCATTTTTATTTTCAGTCCCCTTTCTAATCTCTAGCATCTCTAATCTAGATCTCTAGCATTGAATTTGCCATTTTCAGAGCTGTCAAGCACTGAGCCGACACTTTCAACAAGCTGTCCACCACAACCCCAAGATCTTTCTCTTGGTCAGCTCAGAACATATCAATGTATATATGAGTTGGAGTTTTTGCCCCAATATGCATAACTTTACACTTGCTTACCCTGAACTGCATCCAGCCATTTTGCCACCCACTCACCCAGTTTGGAGATATCATTTTGGAGCTCCTCACAATCTGTTTTGGGTCTCACTACCCTAAACAATTTAGTGTCATCTGTAAATATGTCCACTTCGCTGTTCACCCCAACTTCTAGAACATTTATGAATAAGTTACAGAGCACTGGTTCCAGTAAAGATCCCTGGGGGACCCCACTTCTTACTTCCCTCCATTCTGAAAACTCTCCATTTATTCTTACTCTCTGTTTCCTGTCCTTCAACTAGTTACCAAACAACACATGAAGCTGTCCCCTTATCCCATGACTACCAAGTTTACTCAAGAGCCTTTGATGAGAAACTTCGTCAAAAGCTTTTTGGAAGCTCAAGCATACTGTGTCAACCAGAACACCTATATCCACATGCCTGTTGACACTCTCAAAGAGCAGGTTAGTGAGGCAAGACTTGCCCCTGCAGAAAGCAACTTCAGCACGACCTATTCTTCTATATGTTTTAAGTATTTTGTCCTTAAGGATGCTTTCCATCAATTTACCCAGCACAGAAGTGGATCACAATTTTGTCATGACCACCAATATTGCAGGAAAGGAAGGCCAATCTGGGATATCACACAAGCCAACATGATGAATCAAATTCCACTGTGCTGCTAGCAAGCACAATTGGCAAATGTGTTGAATCAGTGTTGTCTAAAACTATTAAGCTGCAAAGAAAGGGGCAGAGATAAGAAGTGTGGATTGATAGGGTCAGGCAAAAGGTATTTCAGCCACTAAAAAGCTTTCTACTTTGGTATAGAAACTAAACAGACAAACCCTTGAAACTGATGGGCAATAACACAGAACAGTCACTCACACACTTGTTCAGACTTAACAAGATTAGTGTTTTGCTCATCACTGTGTGGGATATTACAGATAGACGTTTTTAGGGCTCGAGCGCCAATTAGGTTGTTTTGTCTAGTTAAATGGTAGGTCCTTATTTTAATACATGCACATTCTAAGTGAAATTCTTACCAGAATTTTCAAATGCATCCACATTAAAGTTGTCAGATTTTCTATCCTCCATGACATGATCAAATGTGATTTGTGGAACAGGTAACATTTTATCAGGAGAAGTAGATCCATTATCTTTTTCTGACTTAAACTTCTTTTTTATCTAATAAAAATAACAATTCAAATATTTTCTTAAACAACTGCTATGTTAACAATGAACTACCCTGATTTATAATTATTGTAATTAAAAACAACAAAATAAAAAAATAGAAAATGAAAAAATCACCATTTATTACGGAAGAAAATAATTATGCCTGACCTTAATTTCCATTAGTACCACAGGACAGATTCTATTCAAAAGTAAATGGTCTCAATGGTTGCAATCCAACAGATAGCCATTTGTGTTTAATAACAACTGACTGCCATGATTCCTACATATGTTGTAACTATTCATTGCATTTAAGCCATTCACTCTAGTTAACACAGACATTATTAGAATCCACCACAGCTGAGGATCCGGCCCACTAGTCTTGTCAATACGAAGTTGCATATGATATCTTACAATCTATCTCACAATAGATAAGTGAGAAACCCTTTAATTTGTTTCTGTATTATTTGCAAAAATAAATGATTTTTTATAAACACACAATTACTTTATGCAAATTCAACATACATTTCATAAACATAATGTTATTCCACTCCATAAAATCCTCATACTTCTTGAAAAACTAGACTTCAAGGAAACACTTCAAAATTTCATTCATGACACTCATCTGCTGCAAGTGAACATGAAGTTACCAGCCTGTGTTTTTATTCAAGCAGGGCTTTTTTGGTGACGGTATGTACCAGTACATAGTACCGGCACCTACTGGCACCCTGCCTCACCCCCAAGCTCCAAAAGCACCCAGCGCAGTGCTCAAAATCCCCACCGGGGATCGCAGAGGCAAGGAGGACAGAAAATGAAGGCAAAGCCCTCCCCATCACTGCTATCTAGAGGTGCTCTTACCCCTGGACTTCTGGGCTGAAGTACAGGGCCTCTACATCCCCTGTGGCCCCCCAAATCCTCTTAGTCTGTCCCAGATGGTGTGGTCACCCAGCCAAGCATGATGGTGCTTAATTTGCAGGGGGGGGGGCTCCAAAGGCCTCTAGCTCCAGGCTCCAAAATTACCTAGGTGCACCTCTGCTGCTATCCCCAGCAGGAAGGGAATTTTTTTAGTGCCGCACTGGGTGCTTTAGGAGCTTGGCCATACCCCCTTGCAGCGCACACACAGAACTTGGCATGGCCAAGCTCCAAAAGCACCTGGCACCATGCTCGAAAGCTCACTCCTTGCTGGGGATTGTAGCAGTGGGAAGGGCTTCGCCTTCATTCTCTGCAGGATCCCTGGTGCAGAGTGAATTTCTGAGCGCTGCACCATGTCCCTTACCAATTTTGTTGTATAACAAAAAGGGGGTAGCTTTGATAAGTTGGAGTTCTTTAACCTCCTAAGTAAATTGGTATACAGTTTAATCAGCCACTCTCCGGATTTCTCAGCTGGCACACAGGGAGACTTAAAGAAGCAGTGCAAGAGGCACAGGCTGCTCCGTCCACTCTTGCCTCTTGCACGGCTTCATTAAACCTCCCCACATGTCAGCTGAGAAGCAGGGAGAATGGCTATTTAAACTTTACACCTCTCCATATTTCTCAGCTGACACACAGGGAGCTTTACTGTTTAGATAGCCACTCTCCCCATGCTGGCTGCTCCATCCTTTCTCGCCATGACAGTGGATTATTTAGCTAAGGAACCTAACCCAATTTGAGTGGTTAGGTCAAGCACTGCAATATCATGGTTGCTGCAAATGTTATCCCCAAGATATTAGAGAGCCTCCTGGATTTCATTTCTCAAACTTTCCTTGCAGTGTAATCTAGACAAAATGACTTTGCCCACTCAGTGATGGGCATCACCTACTAGTCTTTAATAAGAGACAAGCAGCTCTAGATGAATCTCCTGGGGTGAAGAATGGCAAAGTCACTCAGGAGGACTCATAGTCCATCTTCCCAAATAAAATTACTGGGATAGTCTGTCATATCCCAAATTATTGAGATAGTTGCACTTTGCTGGGGCTTCCTCTTGCTTTCTTCACTAACCTGTTTTTCTCTTTTTCTTGACTGATACCATATGCCAGCAGGCCAGAAAATCCTACCAGGCAGAAATTTCATGTCCAATGCAATTGTGGTTGAAACAGAATTAAAGAGGGAGATAGTCTTTCTCTCCCTATAAAGCCTCACCTTGGCTACTGATGAGAAGCGGAGAGGAAGAGGACTACAGAACCTGACATTGCTTCTTGCCAGCTGGTCACACCAGTCAGCTGCTTATATGCATGACTGTGTGCAACATCACTTGAGGGATATCCTGTTATACAAATACGGTATTCTAGCTGAACCCACAAAGATCATCTGTGCACTAGGACTTTGTTGCTCTCCTTGCCCCCTACAACAGCCCCTGCTTTATTGCTCAGTGTCAGCCACCCACTCTCACTCGGCCCTTCCCCGCCGCTCACTCTCACTCCCTGCTCACTCGCTCACTTGACCCCTCCCTGCCGCTCACTCACTCACCCCCTCTCCACCGCTCGCACACTCACTTGCCCCCTCCCCGCCACTCGCTCTCTCACATGCCCCCTCCCTGCTGCTCGCTCTCTCACTCCCTAATCGCTCTCTCACTCACCCCCTCCCTGCCACACGCTCGCTCGCTTTTAAAAGAACGACCCTGACTACCAATAGGTTTCTGGGCAAAATACAAAGTGCTGGTTATTACCTATAAAGCCTTCCTGGCACTCACTCGCCCCTCCTGACCATTCGCTCTCTCACTCACTCCCTGCTTGCTCTCTCACTCAGCCCCTCTCCACTACTCGCTCGCTCTCCATCTCCCCACAGCTCTCTCTAATTCTCCCCCTCCTTGCCAGTCACTCTCTCATTCACCTTCTCCCTGTCGCTCTCTCACTCACCCCTCCCCATCATATGCATGCTCACTCGCACTTCCCCACCCCTCGCTCACCCCCTCCCCACGCACTCACACGCTCACCCCCTCTCCGCCATTCGCTCACTCACTCGCCCCCTATCCGCTCCTCTTCCCTATCTGCATATGGAATCCCCACTGTCCAATCACCACAGTGCTTCTGTTCTGTTACCTCCAATTGGTAAAGCACTGTGTGGGCGGGGCTTGTCACGTATGACTTTAGTGTATAATATATATAGATGTTCTTTGCGGATAATATGGGAAAATATTATATTATATATTCTCTAGAAAGGTAATTCTGTGTAGAGAAAGGCAGAATTGCCTTAGGAAAGAGTTTGGTTCAATATAGTTTACATTCAAGTATATCTAATTATACATATTCAAGAATAATTGAAATACAGCTTATTACCGACACCATCCCTGTTTTCTTTGGCTTGGGACTAGGGGACATAAAGTGATGATTTCTGGAAGGTTTTTTAATGTATATTTTCCATGTAGAAGAGTCTGGGTTTTCAGATGCATAGCACCTCCAGGCAGTCTAAAACATTTATTAGAAATGCACAAAAGATAAATTAAAAGCGTTACCAAAAACTGTATTACTGGAAAGCATCAAGATTGCAAATGCAGTTTATATGCAACAATACACATTTTCTGTTTAGATGTAAACATGTATCCAGTTCAGGGATGCAGTCAAATTTCAGAAACAGAAAAGGCAGAAACAAAAAGCAAAACACTTCACAGCTCTCTGTTTTTTTAATCCCTTAATATCTGAAAGTGAGAGTGAGATCCCCCCACCCCACAACCCCATCTGACTGCCTCCCTGATCCTGCATAAGAGCAGGGGGTGGGGGATATCATTAAAAATCACAGGGTTGACAAATTTCCTTGAAATAAAAAATACAGAAATCCTGCCATCCTGGACTACATGTGCACCCAGTTTGAGAATTCTATGCCCAGCCATTCCAAAAGTGTAAAGCATCGCATAGAAAAGGGGGTGGTGTTGCACTTTTTAATTAAGGCAAAGGGCAGATTGCTTCACATGGGTGTGGAATGATGGAATTACACTGGGTTCTGGCAATTCTAACCCAATATCGGGGCCTGATATTGGATTGGAATTCAGCTAATTTTTACTAATTTTAGCACTCAGAGGAATTTCAACATTGCAATCCTGACTTTGCATATGTCTAGTACACTCACACACACGGAGGCGAATCTCACGGAGAGCCCATTCTCCCCACAGACGATCACCGGAGCAGCCCTGGGCAGCCGGATCAGCTGCCCACACAACTTCCGGCTCTGTCACGGAACCGGCTGGGGGCTGTGGGGATCAGGGGCCGCACGGCCCCCAGAAGTTCCAGGATGCCCCGCGCGACTGGATGGGGCATCCTGGAGGGATCCCCAAGCCTGGGAGGCTGTTTGCAGCCTCCCGGCCGGGGGTCTCCTCATGTGTTGCCGGGCATGGAACCACACTGTGGCAACACATGACCAAAAAACCTGGGTTAGCAGAGCGCTCGCTCTGCTAACCTGGGGTTAGGGGAGGGGGAATTAGCATGGTTTGCTGCTGAGAGCCAAGTGGCTCCCATTGCAGCACATGACTGCCAAAAAGCAGGCTAGGCTCCCTTAGCCTGCCTTTTGGCGGTCGTGAGAATTGCCTCACTATGTACTGAGGATAACACTTTATGGGTGGGTTCAAACATGACACTGGTTATTGGTCTCTTCTGAGCTAGATTCAAGGTGCTGGTCTTGGCCTTTAAAGCTCTACATGTCTGTGGGCCAGGGTATCTGTCAGACCGCATTCACCCATATGAACCTGCCAGGGCCCTCCGCTCATCATTTCAGGCCCTGCTCATGGCCCCACCACTGATAGTTGGCAGGGACTTGATACAGGGCCTTTTCGGTTGCGGCCCCTCAGCTCCAGAACACCCTCCTTGTAGAGCTTTGCCATGATGCCTCCCCCAGTGTTTTTACAAAACAATTAAAACACATCTTTTACAAGATGCTTTTTAATATTTCACCTGTTGCTTATTTCACCTGTTGCTTAGGTTCTTTAGCTTTTATAGTTCTTAGTTTTTAGGTTTTTTAAAATAACGTTTAATTTGCAAATTAAAAATCTGTAATTCCGATTGTCGTTTTAGCTTGGATTTTTAACTTGTTTAGCTTAATCTGGTTAATTTTATTAGTCTGATTTTGCATTGTAACTATTCTATAAATATTGTGAGCCGCCCCAAGCAGTAGTGTACTGGAGGAGTGGGGTATAAATATTATAAACAAACAAGCAAACAAACAAACAACACGGAACCTAGTTGCAGAGCTGGTGAACAACTTGTCTGTGACTGAACCCACATCAAAGCAGGGTCCCAAAGTTAATTCAGGGCCTCAAACTGAGATGTGTAATCAAAATCTGAATCTGGCTTGCCAAACCAAGTGCTGCTCCCACGCATTATGTCTGAATCCACACTCCTCATGAACCTCTGGTTCACTCCTGGCAAGCCCACCCCTTTTGCCATTGGGATCAAATGTTGTAAGGCAGCACAAGGCAGTCTGGGATAGCATGGCTCAATTTGGCTACTTCCAGTAAAGTGAGATATGTGATCAACTGAAGCACCTGCTTCAGATTCCCTTCATATATTCAGAACCAGTGCAACTGCCAGAACCCAGTGCAATTCCCTCCATATCATGAGGGAATGTCAGGATCCATTTTATGTATGAACCCAGACGATTTATCATATGATATGGACTGTTGTCTATAAATACTTATGCTACCATGCATTTGTTATTCCTTTAAGTGCTATAAGTTACTGTGATACCTGAATGAGAGAAGCAGCTGCTGGGATTTGTCGGTTGAAGTGCTTCTGCCTTTGTTTCTGCTGTACCTTCAGAGCAAACCCAGAACCAAGAATTCCCTGAGGAGGAAGTAATTTTTAGAGGAGAAAACAACTTGAGTACCAAAAGTTGCCTACCCCTAATTTAGAGTAAATTTGAAGTACAGCTGTATTTGAAGAAGCAAGATAGAAAAAGCATTGACGCTTTTGAACTTTGGTGCTGGAGAAGACTTTTGAGGATACTATGGATAGTTATGTGCCCGGACCGGTCTGGAGGCCATTCTACAGGCCTCCGGACCAGTCCGAACATGGGCAGTTCGGGTTTGGGTGGATTGGGGTGGGGGGTTCCTTTAAGGGTGGGGGAGGGTTTACTTACCCCTCCCGCGCTTTCCCAACTCCGGTGCCCATATTTCCTTTAGCAATCGGGGTGGCAGGATACCATCCTCTCGCCTCTTTACCCGCTTGGCTGCGCGCATGCCCGTATTTCCTTTAGCAATCAGGTGGCAGGATACCTCCCTGCTGCCCCTCACCCGCTTGGCTGCAAAAGGCTTTTTGAAGAAAAGAAGCCTTTTGCGTGCACGCGCAAAAGGTTTATTTTCTTCAAAAAGCCTTTTTCAGCCAAGCAGGGGAAGGGGTGGCAGGGAGGTTCTTAAAGCCTTTTGCAGCCAAGTGGGCAAAGGGGTGGCAGGGAGGTATCCTGCTGCCCGATTGCTAAAGGAAATACGGGCGCGCGGGCAGCCAAGCGGGGAAAGCGGCAGCAGGGAGGTATCCTGCCGCCCCAATTGCTAAAGGAAATACTGGCGCCAGAGTTGGGAAAGCATGGGAGGGGTAAGTAAACCCTCCCCCGCCCTTAAGGAACCCCCCACCCCAGTGCCAGACTGCAGCTCCGCGGTTCCGTGCACACCCCTAACCATGGACTGCCAGGAAAACAAACAAATGGATCCTAGAACAAATCAATCCAGAATTTTCACTCGCGGCACAAATGACCAGGCTCAAACTATCATAACTTGGACACATTATGCAAAAACCCAGCTCCCTTGAGAAGTCCATAATGCTGGGAAAAGTCGAAGGAAAGAGAAGAAGAGGACGACTAGCAGCAAGGTGGAAGGACTCGATTACGACAGCAATGAATGCACCACTGGGAGACCTTAAAGGCCAAGTTGAAGACAGATCATCCTGGAAAGAATCTATCTATGTGGCTGCTAAGAGTCGACACTGACTTGACAGCACTTAATCAATCAATCAATCAATCAATCAGTCAGTCACAGCTGTATTGGGTCAGACTTGCTGATACCTACATCACTTCTGTCAGATTCTGCCTGGTCATGCTTGAGCTGTCATATTTCCTGTTCTTTATATAATGATTCAAATCAACCCACCCAGCTTTATACTCTGAATGATGAGTTGGTACAAACTCATTCTTAATTCATTCAAAATCAACAGTGATGACTTATTTTTTAATAAGGAAATACCTTCATCTATAGCAGTTCCTAGTATACATTTTAATTCAACTGTAAATAGATTTATATATGATTCAAGGTCCTTTAAAAGGCAACAGCCTTTCCACTGGACCAGTACTGTAAAACTTTGGCCTTCCTGCAGATGTTGGACTACAACTCTAATCATTCCTGACTATTGGCCACTTTGAGTGTGGATGATCGGAGTTATAGTCCAACAACAGCTGAAGGGTCAAATTGTGCAGCCCCACATTAGACTAAAGAGGATTGACATTTAGCACTTGTGCACAGATCTGTTTCAATTCAGCAGCATCTTGAGCATACAGGAGCTCTGATGCGCACATAAAGCCCACATGCAATCAAGATAATGCACCTAAGTTGGAGTGGGGGAGAAACAAAAGCTGCATTACTTGGTTGCCACTGCCAAGCAGCAACTGAGGGGAGAAGGTGACCAAGCAATCTAGCCTGCTCTCTGCACATGCAGCCACTGGTGTCAGGAGACAGGACTACTCTGCACACAAAATGTATTAAGTATATCTGCCATAAAGTGATTAGGAATCCCTTTATGGCAGATACACTGGAGTTTCATGTGTGTATGTACTAGAGCTCAGTTCTGAAAGCCAGAAAGGCTATGCATGGGAAATGTATTGCAACAAGTCTCAGGACATCAAGGGACAAAGCTGAAATGATATTATATGAGCCAGGATGGCAGAACTAGACACATGCTAGCAGCAAAGCATACACTGCAGCCCAAGCAAACTATAATATTGCAATCAAACACATTGGCACAGTCCAGACATAATGCTAAACCATGGTTAACGCTATCTGAACAAGCCTTGGAGAGCTCCTCCTCCTTGGAGAGCTAGGCTCCTCGCTCCTCTCCTCTTGCATGCAAGAGGAAAATGAGTCTTTTTGTTTTCACTTTAAAGCAAACCCATTTTGAATGAACTTGAGGAATTGTAGTTTGTTCTAAACTCTAGCTAAAAGAAATCAGAATCAAACCATGGCTTGTTCTTAAGTGAAAGCAGAGGTTTTATTCACCTCTTCTCACAGGTGTGAGAGAGTGGAGTGGAATGGAGTGGAGGAGGGAGCACACAGTTCTCCAAGGCTCATTCATAGTATTAAACCCTGATTTAATGTTATGTCAGAACTGGACCACTGATTACTACTCATAATTATAAACTATAGTAGTGACTTGCATTAATTTCAGTGGAATGAACTTCCAAATAAGCATATTTAGGATTGTGGCATAATAATATGCCTCAAGGATAAAATTGTAAAGCACCAAGAAGAACAGGCCCTGCTGGGAGTCAGCCAGCATGCAGAGGCGTAACTATAAGGGGGGCAGGGGGGGCACGTGCCCCGGGCGCCATCTTTTCTGGTCACATGGGGGGCGCCGACATGACAAAAAATTTTTTTAATTTTTTTAAAATTTTTTTGTTAATACAAATGTTTCCTGCTCAGTGCAGCAGCACTGCAGCAGTCAAAGGAGCGCGTAGGCAGCCCATCTCCCACAAGCAGTCCCTTCCGCGCCGCCCCCCATTGCTTTGCTGGCGCCTGGCGGCCAGTCAGTGGCCTGGCTTGGCGGTGGCGGGTGCTTGTGAGGAAAAACCTAAGTATACTGTAGTATGTTGTTGCGCGGGGGGCGCCATTTCAGTGCTTGCCCCGGGCGCCATTTTCCCTAGTTACGCCTCTGCCAGCATGGCTTCCACCAAACTTTTGGAGTTCTTTGAGAGTGTCAACAAGTGTGTGGATCAAGGTGATCCAGTTGACATAGTATACCTGGACTTCCAAAAAGCTTTTGACAAAGTTCCTCATCAAAGACTCCTGAGGAAACTTAGCAGTCATGGGATAAGGGGACAAGTACATGTGTGGATTGCTAACTGGTCAAAAGACAGGAAACAGAGGACAGGTATAAATGGAGAGTTTTCACAATGGAGGGAAGTAAGAAGAGGGGTCCCACAGGGATCTGTACTGGGACTCGTGCTTTTTAATTTATTCATAAATCATCTAGAAGCAGGGATAAGCAGCAATGTGGCCAGATTTGAAGGTACCAAACTCTTCCGGATAGTGAAATCTAAAACGGATTGTGAGGAGCTCCAAAAGGATCTCTCCAAACTGGGGAAGTGGGCGACAAAGTGGCAAATGCGGTTCAATGTTGGCAAGTGTAAGGTGATGCACATTGGGACTAAAAACCCCAACTTTGAGTATATGCTGATGGGATCTGAGCTGTCGGCGACTGGCCAGGAGAGGGATCTTGGGGTCGTGGTGGACAGCTCATTGAAAGTGTTGACTCAATGTGAAGCAGCTGTGAAAAAGGCCAATTCTATGCTAGGAATCATTAGGAAGGGGATTGAAAATAAAATAGCTAATATTATAATGCCCTTATACAAAACTATGGTGCGACCACACTTGGAGTACTGCATACAATTCTGGTCACCACATCTTAAAGAGGACATTGTAGAACTGGAAAGGGTACAGAAGAGGGCAACCAAGATGATCAGGGGCCTAGAGCACCTTTCTTATGAGGCAAGACTACAACACCTGGGGCTTTTTAGTTTAGAAAAAAGACGACTGCGGGGAGACATGATAGAGGTCTATAAAATCATGCATGGTGTGGATAAAGTGGAGAGAGAGAGATTATTTCCCTCTCACACAACACTAGAACCAGGGGTCACTCCATGAAATTGATTGCCAGGAGGTCTAGGACCAACAAACGGAAGTACTTTTTCACACAACGTGTGATCCACTTGTGGAACTCTCTGCCACGGGATGTGGTGACAGCCAACAGCCTGGATGGCTTTAAGGGAGGTTTGGATGACTTCATGGAGGAGAGATCTATCGTGGCTACCGGTCGGAGGGCTATGGGCCACCTCCAGCCTCAAAGGCAGGATGCCTCCGACCACCAGTTGCAGAGAAGTAATGCCGAGAGAGAGGACACGCCCTCAACTCCTGCCTGTGGCTTCCAGCAGCATCTGGTGGGCCACTGTGCGAAACAGGATGCTGGACCAGATGGGCCTTGGGCCTGATCCAGCAGGGCTGTTCTTATGTTCTTAATAAACTCTGTATTTAAATTTGCAACCTTTTATCACCTATTTTGAAGAATTTGTTGGTGTGAAATAAATGACCAACTTCCCAATGACCAAAAGTCACAATCCTGCCACTTAAATTAGCTGAATGCACTACTTTTAACATCAGAATATGCTTGAGGAAAGGTTTAAAAATATTTTTAAAGAATAAATTTTTGAATATTATCATATTTTCACTGTTTTTTTTCTCAACAGATTTTTAACACTCCACAATCACATCAATGATTCCAAAATGACATCATGCCCAAGGTAAGCAGAATGTCTTTCTCAGATTCAAATTTACTATGATTTAAATTTGCCATACAGTACATGGTTGTTGTTCAATAAAATGAATACATTTTTGAGGTTAACATCCTACAAATTTCAAACTGTTTCTTTAATTTCCTTTTGCAAGCACATTAATAACTTTAATATATTACATATATTTAATTTGTTCAATTTTCCTAGAAGTGCAATATACATAAAATGACTTTGCCTGGTCAACAAAGGGGCTCACCTACAAGTATTTATATATTCAGATTAAAGAGAGAAAGCATTTCTATCATATATGTTAATTGAAGTAATCCAAATAACATACCGCAGGCAGAGCAAAAAATGAAATTGCAAAAACAGAAAAGCAAGATGCAATTGTTTTTCCTATCCACGTCTGGGGCACCTTGTCTCCATAACCAATGGTTGTAACAGTCACCTGAAATTAAGAAATAAATATTATTAGAACATAGGCATATAGCTTTGTTTATATTTTTGTGTGACCTTTGAGACTGCGATACATGAAATATCATGAGCATTTATGCTAAAATAGACACAAAGAATATTTTAATTCTAAAACTGAGAGGCTGATATCCAGACTGACAAAGTTGTGCTGGTGCAAGAAGACTGTACAGCTGCACAAAGTCACAGGGATGCTCAAAATTATGCTCTTGCACTATCACGCAAACACCCCCTGCAACACACATCAGGTGTGCCAGAGACTGTGCACTAGCGCAGCACTAGCCTGGAATGCAAACTCCAAACTTAGCACAACTAGCTACTGCAACTGCCTTGCACTAGTGTGAAATGTTTGCACAAGTACTTCATTAGTTTGGATGTCAGCCAGTATGTTTTGTGCTCTCCACACAATTCAGGGCAACCTTTACAGGATCAGAATCTTTGGAGGATCTGCCAATTATAGTGCTTGAATTTGCATTACAGTGTACACAGCACAAGCCAGTACCAGATTAACAGAAATATCAGTTTACAGGCCATATTGACATGTAATGTGGAACTGTGGGTCTGCAGTTCTGCTCCCCACCCCCACCCCCGCTCTCCTGTCCAAATCTGGACTTAATGGAGAGCAGTCTCTCTGCAGTCAGCAAGACTGCAGAGAGGAGGGGGAACTGGCTGAGCAGGCTTCTGTCTTGCATGAAGGACAGCCGACACAGTCAATCACAGCTGGAGAGTGGCAGGAGCTTCCTCCCTCAACTCTAGTTTCAAGGAACACAGCATGCAGTTCCACATTCAAATGTAATATAGGCTCTGTTAAACCTCGGATTACAGTAGGGAAACTCACTACAATCAGAGGGTTAAAACTGAAGTTATGAGAGCAGAACCTCGGGTCACTCTCCACACAAAACTGGAGTTTGGAGGGGCTGTCCTGCATTCGGACATTCAGGCTTGGAAACCTCTGGCTGCTTCGATTTTGCGTTATGTGTTAATGAGGCCAAATTTTGTCCAATACTTCTTCTCCAACTCCCTTACACAGTTTGTCTCATGTCCCACTCTGCAATATGGTGTGTGACTCCAAGTACATTGCAAGATGATTTCAGTGGCTGTTAGTTGTTCATTTTAAAATTCCAGTGATATTAGAAAACAAAGGAGGAGGAATGTGTGCTGGAATTTACTACCAGTTGAAACCTGCTGTTTGAAAAACAAATATATTTAAAGATCAATGCAAAGACTGATAGGAGATTTTCTGGACGCTTGAAATAAAATTGGAAATGTTTTCTAATTAGCAAAAGGCTGACATGATGTAATGTATGTACAACTGCTTGATCTCTCTGAACTGTACTTACAATTTTAAATGTCTAAACAACTGGATTCTTCCAGTGCCTTATTTACATTCAGATGATTTCTAAAGCTGTACTGAATCTATTGCTGTTGCACAGATGAGACTGGCAACATGGCTTTTTAGTTGACAGGATCACTGGACATGTGCCAGACTAAATTACTCCTGAATAGTCCTATTGAAATTAAATGTCATATAGAGTAACTTGAGTAACTTAGGTTGGATGTTGATAACTGTCGTTCTTTCTTTCTAAAATATATACTTAGGGACGTTCTCCATTTCCCCAAGTGATGACATTGCTAACTCACTGCTATTTCAATTTTGGCTTCTCTGACAGGAGAGATCGCTAGAGGCTTATAGTGTCTTGAAAATATTCAATTTATTTACAAATATAAATTTACAAATATAAATTGGATTTATTTACAAGTTGTGCATCAGATGGAACAAACAGCAATGCACTCACATAGATGGTTAACAAATTACATCAGACCCAGAGAGACGTGCCATGCACCTTAAGCTGCCTTTCATTAGCCTTCAGCAACCTTTCTTGGCTTTTCCATTCTGTCTCTCTCACCCAGATGTTGCCTGTCTGCCACTTCTTAACTGTGACCACACACATATCTTGGCAAGGGGGTAGAAAAAGAATGATTCACCTTTGATTATTTTGTCAATTCAAAGAGATCATTACGTGTGCTAAATTGATTACTTCCTCATATTCATAGTAAGTGTGAAAAAGTGAAAGTGGGGTCATGAGAGTTGTCTAATTGAAAAAAATCTCATTTGCTATGATAGAATGAGAATTCACACCTCAGAAGTTTTTTCTGAGGTGTGAATTCTCATTCTATCATAGCAAATGAGATTTTTTTCAATTAGACAACTCTCATGACCCCACTTTCACTTTTTCACACTCTCAATTACTATGAATATGAGGAAGTAATCAATTTAGCACACTTCACCTTATGAAGACAAACCTCAGAATTCACCAAAATTCACCCCTCTGCCCAATCACTCTGAAATTGGGGACGGGTGGTAGCCTCCACCCATTAGGCACTATCTACCAGCCCACCCCACTCCTTTGGGGCAGATCCACTTTCTGCCCCCAATCTGCCCCAAAGACACCAAAACTTCAAATATTCCCAAAAAATCAGCCCTCTGCCCAATCCCCCTGAAATTGGGGTGGTAGCCTCCAACCATTAGGCACTACCACCCCACCCCACTATTCTGCCCCAGTCCCCACTTTCTGCCCCAATCTGCCCCAAAGACATGAAAACTTCAGAAATTCACCAAAAATCAGCCCTTTGTCCAATCCCCCTGAAATTGGGGTGGTAGCCTGCACCCATTAGGCACTACCACCCCACCCCACTGCTTTTGCCCAGATCCCATGCTATGCCCCCAAACTGCCCCAAAGTCACTAAAATTTCAAAAATTCCCCAAAAATCAGCCCTTTGCCCAATTCCCCTGAAATTGGGGTGGTAGACTCCACCCATTGGGCACTACCACCCCACCCCAAAATTTTGCCCCTGGGCCCCTTTTTTACCCCCCGAATCAATTCAGATTAGGATTCGGATTAAATCCGAATCCGAACCGAATCAAGGGTGATTCGGGTGGCCCATATTCGGGCACAAAACAGAACAGGGGTGATTCGGTTCGGGTCCCGAACCGAATCACCGAATTCCCGAATTGCACACCCCTAACAGACAGGTGGTTAGAGGCTAATGCCTTTATAAATTGGCAGGTACAGGCATTAGGCAGGTACAGGCAGGTGGCTGGAGGCTAATGCCTCCAATTAATGCCTCATTAAGGGAGGGCAGGATACCATCGTGCCTTGAGGATGCAGTTGTGAGACCACTACTAAAAAGGCCCTCCCTTGATCCCTCCAACCTGAACAACTACAGTCCTATTTCTAACCTTCCCCTTTGGGACAAGGTGTGGTGGTGTTTCAGCTGCAGAGGGTCTTGGATGATACAAATTATCTAGATCCCTTTCAATCTGCCTTCTGTCCTGGATATGGGACTGAAACTGCCTTGGCCACCTTAGTGGATGACTATGCCAGGAGCTTGACAGAGCGAATGTGTCTCTGTTGGTTCTGCTGGACCTTTCAGCAGAGTTCAGTACCACTGACCACGGTATCCTTCTGGATCGCCTCTTGAATATAGGGACTGGAGGCACTGTTTTCGAGTGGCTTCGGTCCTTTCTAAGGGAAAGGCCCAGAAGGTGGTGATGGGGAACTACTGCTTGACTCCTTGGCTATTGGCTTTGGGGTCCCACAGGGTTCAGTCTTATCCCCTATGCTGTTTAACATCTACATGACCACTTCTGGGAGAGGTCTTCCAGGTACTTGGACTGAGTTGTCAGCAATATATAGATGACACTCAGCTCTATAGCTCCTTATTATCTGATCCTAGGGAGGCAGTGGATGTCCTGAATCAGGGGCTGGAGGCTGTGATGGGCTGGATGTCAGCTAGTAAACTGAGACTGAATCAAACAAGACAGAGGTACTGTTGGTCAGTAGGGAAGCCAATCGGGAAGGAGGAATTCGACCGGTTCTGGATGAGGTTTCACTCCTTTTGAAAAAGCAAGTGCGCAGCTTGGGGGTACTGCTGGACCCAGCTCTGCTTTTGGATGTTCAGGTGGAGATGGTGGCCAGAGTTGCTTTTCCACAGCTTTGGCTAGTGCTCCAGCTGCATCCATTTCTCGGGAAGGCAGGTCTTGCCACTGTTACCTTAAGTCACATCACGGCTAATTTACTGCAGTGAGCTCTAAGTGGAAGCGGCACTGGATATCAATTTGTTTCTGGATCCAATTCAAGGTGTTGGTTGGGGCCCTGGATATCTGAAAGACCGCCTGCTCCCAAATGTTTTTGCCCATTTGACAAGATCATTGGATGGGGCTCTGCTCCATGTGCCGATGGTGGAAGAGGCTTGGCTGTGGAGCACGTGGGACAGGGCCTGCTCAGTCATTGCCCCCAGGCTCTGGAATGCTCTCCTGGCTGGCATCCACTCCTCAGCTTCCACCACAGTCTTTAGAAAACAAGTAAAGACGTGACTCTTCATCCAGGCTTTTAAATGAGATTAGTTTTTACTCCTGCTACTCTATGTTTTTTGTATTATTGGTTTAAATAGTTTTTTACATTGTTAATAGATTGTTTTTATATTTATATTAATAGCTGTGTCTTTTGTATTTTAATTGTGTATTGTTTTAACTATATACAATACAACATATATTTATATACCGCTTTGCAACTAAAATTTCCCAAGTGATTTACACAGATATAAATAAATAAATAAAATGGCTCCCTCGCCCTAAAAGGCTCACAATCTGAAAAGAAACATAAGACAGACACCAGCAACAGCCACTGGAGGGATGCTGTGCTGGGAATGGACAGAGCCAGTTGGTCTACCCCTGCTAAATAAAGAGAATCATCACTTTTAAAAGATGCCTCTTTGCTTAGTATGCGGTTTGTAAACTGTAAACTTGTATATTGTAAACTGCTTTGAGAGGATTTTATTGAAAAGCGGTATATAAATCAAACGATAGATAGATACATACGTACACACATATATACTCAATTACACAACCGGAGAGAGCCGGAGATGGCCGGGGGGGAAGGCAGGATTGGTCCTACCTTCCCCCACACTGGCTGCTGCTGCCCCACTCACCACACTGCTTGCTGCACAGTGCTACCAGATGGGCACTTCTGTGGCGACCAGCACAGCAACAAAGAGGCCGTGGGAAGCACATCTGGCCTCTAGAAAGTCCACAATGAACCACACTACTTGCTTGGTGCATTGAAGTCATTCTAGAGGCCGGGGCACTCCTTTCCCCAGCCTCAGTGGTAGCATGGGCTTCCGCCAGCCTGAATGGAGATGCAGACAGTCCATGCTTCCACATGGCCATGTACCATGGCATGTACGTGCCCTCCTACCTCACTTTGAGTCTGGGTAAAGGGCTACCCTGTGGCTTTTATCCCGGCACTCCACATGACTAGCCCTACCCAGGTAGGGCTGTGCAAGCCCAAGTAGGGCTGGTCATGTGAACAGCCCCATTTTAAATTATGTTTCTATCCTGCTCTCTCTCCAGTTTGTTCAAGACAGTGAACCAGAGGCAAACACAAAACATTTGCAAGTCAAATGGACAGGAAAATAAGTCTCCATATTCCAGGACAGTACTTTCCACCCTTTCATTTATATTATAATCTCTGGGAAAATATTTCAGATTTTGTGCCAAGATTTCAACTAGAGCAAGTTGAAACTTTCGGTAGTTACCTCATTTGTATAATTAAATTAATTAATTTTTAAAAAATGTTTATTGCTACTGTACCAAAACTATTTTTTGTTAGCATCTTCACAAATACTTTCTTATGCATGGTATAAGAAAGAAACCTGCCACTACAGCGTAGTGTACAGAAGAAGCTTAGAAACTTATACAAGCAGGCTTTAAATCATGAGGAAGAAAGGAAGACAGGAAATTGAATTACAGCATAGCTCATGTTAACATGCTGTAAATTCAAAGCATTAATTTAAGCATTCAGGACTTGGAAAACTTTACATCACATGGAGGTTTCGGGGCTGTGGGCAGCCTGCTCAAATCCCAGTCTTCTGTTTAAAGAAAACCATACCAGTCAATTCAAAATGAAACTTGTATTGCTAGTGTCAAATTACAGTATCAAAGAATTATATGTGAGGTCCTATTATATGGCTATTATACCTAAAAGAAGCACAATAAACCTGAAAATGCTACAGGGACCAATTATATGATATTTGCAAATATTGTAATGCAGAGATGCA
Source organism: Hemicordylus capensis (assembly GCF_027244095.1). NCBI lineage: Eukaryota > Metazoa > Chordata > Lepidosauria > Squamata > Cordylidae > Hemicordylus > Hemicordylus capensis. Next base: position 127,611,242 of record NC_069657.1, read on the forward strand.
TTACAAGAAATTACAGAACTCAAGCCATTAACTGATCCCTAAAATCCAGTCTGTTTAATCACCAATTCTTCACGTCCCAACATGCCTTAAAATGTTCCATATTTGAAATTAGCAGTACTTTCATCAGTAATATTATTACCTCTGAATCTTGGGTCTGAAATTTTTGCAGCAATTTGAACTGGTTGTGTAACAATATTAACGTAAAACACTGTTTTACATTTTATTTCACTCATGACTGAAAGAGGAAATTTCCCAAGGGCATTTAAAAAATAAATCCTCAAAATGCCCAAGTTTTCCATTTCAGATCACAGGGAAAAACTGGAGGAAAACTGAGTCCTTCTCTCTAATTTCTGAAGTTTTTCTTTCACATTTTTAGTTGGCATATCCATTTTGGAAATACAAAACCAGAAGTACCTTGCCAGAGAAGACAATAAGTCCTTCTAATCTAATATCCTGTCTGCAACAATGGGAAGCTAAATGCCAAATGAGGCACATTTTAAACAATCCCTATCTGTATAGAAGAAGTACTCAAAACACCTATTGGGTGGTTCTCTTGCACAGTTCCCTGTTAATTTCAGTTGGGCATGGACAGATGTTTCCCAACTGTGTCAGCAGGATTGTGTCAACAGGTAACCTTCAACAATGAAAACTGGTCATTTTGTTTTTAGTTGACTTCAATAAGTTGAGTTGTCATAATAGAGTTAGCTTTATGTTGTCTACTAAAGCCCACTACAAAAATGTTGTAGTGAAATATGTAACCATATTTTCTTTATAAAACAGGAGAGAATAGAACAGAAGAAGCTATTTGCTCATGACAGCCTTTTTACTATCATTTATTTGTTGCTTCAAAACCAGAATTGTAACATACTAAAAGAGGACACAATATGTGCGTAGTGTTGTTGCATCAGCTCACTAATTTTTCAGCATTATTAACCACAGAATAATGGCCCTAGATGTTTGGCATTCTTGAAACTTGCTAGTCAAGTCATTTCCCCGCTGAGGACCTGGTTGCAACGATGACATTGGAGTCGCCCAGATTGTTGGTGGAGGGGGACTTCAATGTTCACTATGGGACTGAGTTGTCAGGAGAGGCTCAGGAGTTCATAGAGACCATGACAACTATGGGCCTATCCCAAGTGGTCTCTAGACCAATGCAGATTGCTGGTCACATGCTACATTTGGTCTTTTACTCTGATCAGGGTGGTGTTCTGTGGGTGGGACTCCTGTTATTTCCCCATTACTATTATTCATCCTTCTCAGAAAGGATTTATTTTTGGTCACTAGAGGTCTGATAATATTAAATTGTTGGAAGATATTGTGGCTTTAACTGTAAATAAAGGAAATCCAGCTGTGGTTATTTCTTTGGATGAAGAGAAAGCCTTTGATAAAATACATACAGAGGCTGTACTCACATGCAAGCAAAACTGGGCTGACGAAGCCAAGCCCGGTTTTGCTTGTGTGTAAGAACTGCTAAGATTTTGACTGATCCCGGTGGCACCTCAGCAGAAGATCTGCCTCCGGAGCCAACCTCTTAAACAGGGTTAAGAGGGCCAGTGCTCTCTTAACCCTGTGTTTCAGCTCGTCTGTTAGCCCCAGCTGGGCAAGAAGACAGCGGGATTCCTGACCAGCTTTGTGGAGGGGAGGGGACATCTCCATAATGCATCACACACTTGCATAGAACATTATGGGAATTCTGGGGTGGGGCAATGCATCCTGGCACCCCAACCCTCTGAGCTACCAGCAGCAGCCAGTAATCGTCTGAGCAGGCAATTCACCCACCGAAGAAACAGAAATTGATCATCTGCGGGAGGTAAGCTTTTTAAGGCTTCCTCCCTGCTGCCCTATCTCACCGATCATGAAAAAGGGCTCATAAGGTTTTTAGAACAGGTATTGATTAAGTTTGGATTCCCTCAAATTATTTTTTTATTGGGTTCAAATGTTGTATGCAGCTTCCTATGCATGTATGATTACCAACAGTATAGTGTCTCCTTCAATTAATTTGGGTTGTGGTACACATCAAGGATGTTCCTTATCCCCTCTTATGTTTAATTTGGTATTAAAGCCTCTGGCTAGTGCAATTTGATATTCTGAGAAAATTCATGGCATTATACTAGGTGAGCTTGAGTATAAGGTGATTATATATGCAGATGATATCTTATGTTCTATTGATAAGCCATAAAAAGTTCCTAAACTTATTTCATTAATCCAAGGATTTGGTTCTGTACCTGGTTATATTCAATTAATTGAGATAAATCAGAGGTAATGCCTTTGCGTTCGGACAGTATGGATAAATATAAGACATGGGGTTTTAGGTGTTTCCTGGAATATTTTGTTTATTTAGGTATTGTAATGGCTAGCACAGACCATCTGTGCATTAGGACTTTGTTGTTCTCTTTGGCCCTTGCCACAGCCCCTGCTTTATTGTTCAGTGTCAGTCACCCACTCTCAGCTTCCCCCCTCCCTGCCACTCTCTCGCTCACTTGCCCCTCCCCACCGCTCGATCACTTGCCCCTCCCTGCCGCTCATTCACCTCCTCCACTCACTCGCTCACCCTCCCCACTGCTCATTCTCTCACTCCGTGCTTGTTCTCTCACTCACCCCTCCCTGCTGCTTGCTCGTTCATTCGCTCCTCCCTGCTCCATGCTTACTCACTCATCCCTCCCCACTGCATGCTCACTCAATCACCCACTCCCCATCACTTGCTTGCTTACTTGCCCCCTCCTTGCCACTCACTCGCTCACTCACCCCCTCCCCACCGCTCACTCACTCAGTCGTCCCCTCCCCGTGGCTCACTCACCTGCTCCTAGCCGTTCGCCCGCTAACTTGCCCACTCCCCACCGGTTGCTCAATCACTCACCCCCTCCCTGCCACTCTCTCTTTCACTCCCTGCTCACTCATTCACTCACCCCCTCACTGCCACTCACTCGCTCCCAGACACTCGCTCGCCCACTCCCCACTGGTTGCTCGCTCACTCAGCCCCTCCCTGCCACACTCTTTCATGCCATGCTCGCTCTCTCACTTGCTCACCCCTCTGTCGTTTGATCACTTGCTTGCCCCTCCTCACTGCTTGCTCACTCACTCGCCCCTTCTGCCGCTCACTCACTCACTCTTACCCTCCCTGCAGCTCACTCACTTACTCACCCCCTACCCGCTCTTCTTCCCTATCTGCATATGGAATTCCCACTGCCCAATCACCATGATGCTTCTACTCAGTTACCTCTGATTGGTAAACCACTGTGAGGGCGGGGCTCGCCACATATGATCTTAGAGTATTATATATACAGATCATCAATTTAATTTTTTCAAGGATTTTGGAGCAGATGAAAAATGATTTGTGTAGGTGGTCCAAGATTTATCTAAGTATTTAAATGTTTAAATACTGTTTAAGTAAATAATGTTTAAGTATTTAAATGTTATTAAAATGAAGGTATTGCCTAGGCTCATATATATTTTAAGAGGTCTTCCGAGGTTTATAACTGTTTTCTATGTTAAGAGGGTATAAATTGGTGAGAGGGGTTTTTTTCTTGTTTTTTGTTTGCCAACGGGACCCTCCTAAATTTTCTCTTGGTAAATTACAATTGCCAATGAGAGAAGGCAGGTTTAATTTCCCACATTTTCAAGCTCACCATTGGGCTTTTATTTTAGCTTCTGTAGTGGGATGGAATGGGGAGCAGGTTGCAGTTTAATTTGGTCTTTTAACTTGTTTAATTTTATTAATTTTTAACTTTATACTGTATCTACTGTATTAATGTTGTGAGACGCCCCAAGCAGTAGTGTACTGGAGGGGTGGGGTATAAATATTTTAAATAAGTTAATTATATTCATTCATTCATTCATTCAAAGCAAGCCTGAGATCTTGATTCTTAAACAATGAGTTCCCATGATCTGGAGCCACAGGCCCAGTGTGGACAATTAAACTAATGTGACTGAGTTTTTGTGTGTTTTTAAGTGCTTATTATCCCAAATTAAGAAAGGGCATGCACAGTTACTTAAATGTGACTAAGTGCTGTGGTTAACCCAGGTTAGACAGATCATTTTAAATTAGCAAGTCATAATTTTTCTAGTCAGCTGCATCGGGATGAGGCCGTAGCTTAATGGTAGAGCATCTACATGCAGAAAGCCCCAGTTTCAATTCCCATTATCTCCAGGTAGGACTGAGAAAAATTCCTACCAGAAGCCCTGGGAGATATTCAGACATGGCTTCATGCCGCAGGTTATCGGAAGCAGCAGATTCAGAGCTGTTTAATTTGTGACATTAAATGGACCATTCACATTTCTTCGGCATTTCCTCGGCTCCTCTCTGTATTCCCTGCAATCTTTCTCCTGTGTGAGTTCCCACAGCTTGCTCCAGGTTTTTTCTCCCACCAATCACATCCCAGAGGAGGAGGCATGAGACGCCTCTCTTCACTGTTAGTTAGTTACTTCTTTAGTATGACAGCCAGCCAGTGTTCTGCAAGATGACTAGTCAAAACAACAGAATGCTTAACCCAAACCTGCCGAATCTGACCCAAATCTTTGCTGATTTTTATAATGAACTTGCCTTTGTGACGACCTTCATCACCTCATGCCCCCCTCACCAACACCATTTAAGAGGCCATAGAAGTTCAAAGAAATCATTGCTTTCTCTATGTGATGAAGAAAAATGCAGCCTCATAGAATCAGCAAAGAAACAAAGGGTTCAGGTTACATCAAACCTGCAGTCTCCATTGTTAAGCTTCTGCATTCCCCCCCCCCCTTTTCTGCATATGTAAAGCCTATGTTCCTATGGTGACCAGGCTTCAATAAGACGAAGAGAAACTTGAAAACATAGGCAGACCCACATTTTGCATTCCCATTACAGAGAACTGGCTGGGGGAGGCTGGGGGCCCAGAGTGGTCCCAGCTTCTTCCTCCAGGCTACTCTGTTGAGGAGTGCGTGAGAGACTGTGGGCGGGGATGTGGAGTGGCTGTGGTCTATAAGAATAATCTTTCCCTTACCAGGATCCCTGTTAGAGTGTCGGACCATATCGAATGTGTGTACTTAAGTCTGGGGACCAGGGATAGACTGGGTCTTCTGTTGCTGTACTGATCGCCCCGCTGCTCAACAGGGTCCCTAACCAAGCTGATGGACTTGGTCTCAGACTTGGTGTTGGAGTCCCCCAGGCTTGTGGTGCTGGGGGACTTCAATGTTCACTGTGGGACCGATTTGTCCGGGGCAGCTCAGGAGTTCATAGCAGCCATGAAGACTAGAGGCCTATCCTAGGTGGTCTTGGGGCCGACACACATTGCTGGTCACACGCTTGATTTGGTCTTTCACTCCGATCAGGGTGATGTTCCGTGGGTGGCGAATCCTGTGATTTTCCCATTGTCATGGACCATAGTATCCTTCTGGAGAGTCTGAAGGGGTTGGGAGTTGGAGGCACTGCTTTGTGGTGGTTCCGCTACCTCTTGGTCAGGTTCCAAATGGTGTCCCCTGGAGACTGCTGTTCTTCAAAATCTGAACTTTTGTCTGGTGTCCCTCAGGGCTCCATATTGTCTCCAATGTTGTTTAACATCTACATGAAACTGCTGGGAGAGATCATCAGGAGATTTGGTCCAGGGTGTTATCAGTATGCTGATGACACCCAAATCTATTTCTCCATGTCAGCATCATCAGGAGAGGGCATAACCTCCCTAAATGCCTGCCTGGAGTCGGTGATTGGCTGGATGAGGGATAACAAATGGAGACTGAATTCAGATAAGACGGAGGTACTCGTTGTGCGGGGTCGGAATTCAAGAGATGATTTTGATCTGCCTGTTCTGGATGGGGCCACACTTCCCCGGAAGGAACAGGTACGCAGTCTAGGGGTGCTTCTGGATCTGAGCCTCTCCCTGGTGTCCCAGGTTGAGGCAGTGGCCAGAAGTGCCTTGTATTAGCTTTGGCTGATACGCCAGCTGCGTCCATTTCTTGAGGTGAACGACCTCAAAACAGTGGTACATCTGCTGGTAACTTCCAGACTGGATTATTGCAATGCGCTCTATGCAGGGCTGCCCTTGTACGTAGTCCAGAAACTACAGCTGGTCCAGAATGCGGCAGCCAGGTTGGTCTCTGGGTCATCTCAGAGAGACCATATAACTCCTGTATTGAAGGAGCTACACTGGCTGCCGATACGTTTCCGGGCAAAATACAAGGTGCTGGTTATAACCTATAAAGCCCTAAACAGCTTGGGCCCTGGGTATTTAAGAAAACACCTTCTTCGTCATGAACCCCACTGCCCACTGAGATCTGCTGGAGAGGTCCGTCTGCATTTGCCACCGGCTCGTCTGGTGGCCACTCAGGGACGGGCCTTCTCCGCTGCTGCCCCGAGGCTTTAGAATGCACTCCCTAGTGAAATAAGAGCCTCCCCATCTCTGACAGCTTTTAAAAAGTCTTTAAAGATGCATCTGTTCACCCAGACTTTTAATTAATATTGTTTTAATGGTTTTAATGTTGCTTTAAAATATTCTTTAAAAAAATTTAAATTGTTGTAGTGTTTAAATTTTTTCATTTTAGTCTTAACTAACATTTTACTTTGTTTGTATTCTGTTGTAAACCGCCCAGAGACGCAAGTTTTGGGTGGTATAAAAATGTCTTAATAAATAAATAAATAAATTTAACTCAGGAATTTCTCCCTCCTCCTCCCCTTCTGGACTCCCTCCACAGAATTTCACCAATCTGCCACAACCCCTCCTCACCTGCCCCCAGTGCTTGCAATTGCAAATCACTCAAAGAGCAGACCAGACCGAGCTGTCAAATTCTCCTTCCTGATTCTTGGCGTTCCGGAAATCCACCCAGCAAACAATTAAAAAAAATGAAAGTGTGAGTTTGGAAGAAAGCTGAATTATCAGCAATGGCCCCGTCACATGTCATGGATAAGCACTGGGGCATTCCACAAGTCTCAGGGTTTTTTTCAAAAGCCATTGAAAATAGATGATTTTTTTTTTACACTGGACATAATTCTGGCTAAGCCAGAGTCATGTCTGCACTGGTCCCTGATAGCTCGCAGTGACTTCAGGATAAATCCAGCTGATAGGTGGACTCACACCCTCCATTCCGGAGAAGATTCAAACAGCCATGTGTGTAAAAGCTCCTGGAGTGCTATCTCAAGTCAGTACAGATAATACTGAGCTAGATGGACCAATGATCTCACTCAGTAGACTGCAGCTTCCTTCACCTAACTACATGCAAAAGTTCAACTCTGTGCACAATAATTGTTTCAGAAAATGCCAGTGCCTCACTGGAGCTTATGTAAGTCTCATTGCTTTTCACTGGGTAGTCTTGAGCAAGCTAGTATCTCTCATCTGCTCATGTGGAGTGCCAGGATCGGTCCCAGTCCTGGAACTTTTCCTCCAGGTAGCCTGGATTTTTTACCCAGGCTAAAAGTGAGTAGAAGAATGTGTGTGCCCTTCTCCCTCACCCTCCCCAGTTGTGTGGATGTCATAGAGCCAGGCATAAAGAGCACCTGGGAGTGGGAAATCCCCCATTCTCGGCCTTTTGGCTGGGAAAGCATTCTCTACTAAAGTCATCTGCTCTTCACATTGTGGGATGCCAAAGGACTTCCTCCTCCTCTGCTGCTCACTGTGCAGGGACAGGGTGCAGCAAGATTGTCTGCCGAGAGGCAGACAGGAGCCAGCCTTCCCACCAGCCTTCCCCAGAGCCAGGTATAATGGTCGTGTTCACTTTATTGAGTAGCTGATGACTCTGATCACAATCAGTGCATATTATAAAGAAAAGGCATTGCACAGATTCTTGTTCTTAACTTATATGGTTAGATATTTATATTAGGATAGCATATCAGATCTCATTTGGAACTCTTTTATGGATTATACTTACTACTCCCCACCAAAGAGCATCCGCATAGCTGCTAAAATCATGTTCTCCCATGCCATTCACAGCATCTTTTTCAGCCAAGTACACAAAATATGAAGAAAAAATGAGACCTAGAAACCCAATGTACAGGGTGGTTATCAATTCCTAAAAGAAAAAGAAAAACAAGTTAATGGATAAGCAGCATACCAATGCTGTGACAGAAGTTATTTTAGAAAACTAAAAACTGATTCTTGAGCTAGCAATCAGATTTTTACCACCTTCTGAGGTTCTCATATTTTGGGAGAGAAAAGCTTGTGTTCCATGCTCTATGAAATGTTGCAAACATTTATATGCCACCAAATATAAAGAACTAGTTACCAGGGGATGGAATTCTTAAGTGCAAAACAGAACTACAGGGTTAACAATTAGGATATAGCAATAGCAATAGCAATAGCAATAGCAATAGCAATAGCAATAGCACTTACACTTATATACTACTATATAGACTACTTTTTAATGCAGTCACACTATTTTAGTCTTGGACTCAGCACCCATTGAGTGCCCGCTTTCTCCAAGAGTTTGAAGGCATGCGCTTCATTGAAGGGATGGGGCAGATCCCCAGTATTGACCTGCCTCAGTTGTTTAAAATCGCTCAGAGCAGAACTCAAGTCCCAGTTTCCCCTTCCAGCACTATCACCGATAAAAGGTTTAATAAAATAGCCCAACTACAAAACAGTTACAAAAGAGTACTTGGGCATGCATTAACTTGGTTTCATGTCTTCAGGTATTGAGGTTTAATGGGTTGCAGGCAAAGTTTCAGCAGTTTAATAAGCTTTATAAAAATAAATGTTTCAAATAAAATACATAGCATACCTATATAACTCTACATACATGCATGTGGGAAAAAATGTAAAGTCAGCATATGGGGGGTTCTGACGTTCTGAGATAACACACCACATGTTGATTACTGGAGATTTTAATAGCTTGATATTGTGAGAAATATTGAAAAAATATGGGTGGGGAAGAGAATAACAGGGACTAGCTTCAGTAGAATGACAACCCTAAACTTTACTCAACAATGCTCCAGCAGGGACATCTGAGTAACACACTGTTGTACTATAGCTCTGGCTCAGAGATTCCACTGTTCAGAAGTTATGCACCCAGGTAAAAGGTTAATGAGAGCACATCAGCTAGCATATTCTGTATCCATGTCCCCCACTCTCCCTCTCCCTGAGTACTGCATTTCTCTGCCATGGCAAACACTGAGAAGAGTTTCTTCCCAAGATTCAGAATCCTTCAAGAAAAGACTGAAGATCTACAGAAGCTAACAGACCAAGAATAAAATACACTTTTTACTCTCTTTCACTTCTCTTCTAAGCATTTACATACCTGTCTATGTATGAAAACCACTGATCCCAACAGTCTCCAGGTGCCACCCTGTCTGTCTACATGAAGCATACGCAGAATCTGCAGAAACCGAATACCTCTGGAACATGGATCATTTTTTTTAAAGGGAAGAAAATGAAATATATAAGAATACAATGTTAAAACAGAAGAGCAATAATAGGGAAAGAGGCAGGAGAAACAGGTTTTTGACAGAATCTTTTTTAAAACTATGTAATTAACATTTTTTACCTGATAGCAGAGGTTGCAAAAACTTGACCTTTAGAACCCACACAAAGAACTATCATTGAAGCAACAACTACAATTAGATCTGGAAGATAACAAAAAATACTGTGGGTTAGAAAGTTCACGCAGCTTACACATTATTTCATTCTGCAAACTAGATTGCAGGGGTGTGGTGTGAGAGAGATATTTCCCTGAGATTCACATGCACTTGATTACAGTCTTTATTCTTTTAAAAAATAATTGCTTTTTCTCAAAACTTTTTAAACAAATGCATTAATTTTCTTAACATCTATGGGTGGAACAGGGTGCTGCATGCGCACACATGTAATAAAACTCTTGGCAGGTAAATGAGTCTCAGGAAGGAGTGATTCCTACCAGACAAGTAGGGAGGAGGGACACTCAACCCTTTCTTACCCACTACCTTTCCTCTGCAACTCTCTCCTCCTTCCAAAGCTGCTTTCCCTCTGCAGAGTCCCATCCAACCATTTGTGAGATGAACACATGCCTAGAACCCTGTAGAGGGAAGAGATCTGGGAGAGGGAGTTACAGGGTGAAAGCGGAGGGCGATAATAGACTAAAGTATACAGAACCTACAGCCATACACACTCCCTGGTGTAAATCACTCTCTCCTGAATCACATTTCACATGTCAATCAGGGAGACTGTTCTCATGAGCAGCCTGGCCCAGGTTAGGGCAGCCTGGATCTGTGCAGTTCGTAGTGTTCTCCCCCAGCCTAACCCCACTCCCAAGCCCGGCTCTTAGCCAAGGTTAAGGGAGCAAGCACTTCCTCAACCCAGCTGCTGGGCTTGAGTGTCTCCTCGGCTCCATGGACATGAAGAGACACAAAGATGGGCACCCAGAGTGCCCATCTGACAGGGGAATCCCCCAAGGTACCACGTTCATTGTACGATGCCTTGTGGGATATACAGAGGCTGGGAAAACAAGTCCCAGTCTCTGTTGTTCCACAGTGCCAGGAGCAGTGCTGATAGTTATCTGTGCTGCTCTCGGCAGCACAGGTCATGTGGGCGCACAGCTTGTGCACCAAAAGATCCAGAGTGCTCATCTAGGGAGGAAGGTAAGTTCAACCAGCCCACCGCCCCACCCACCCAATCATGCGAATGGCCTCAGGGTTTTATTGCATGTGGTGGCCAGTGTTCCCTGTAAGAAGAATTCCCAGATGTTGTGGCCAAAGGTCACTGTAGCTGGGGATGATATGAGTTGTTGTCAACAACGTCTGAGAATCCCTGGTACAGGGAGCACTGGTGGTAGCATATATATGTGAGACTACTGTGTGTTTAAACATGCAAACAGATTACTATTCAGTGGACAAAAAAGTGGCCAGCATCCAGACTAAGGAAGTGCTGATACTACATGAGCAGCGGTTCTCCCAATGGCTTTAACTAACTCAGGTGTGGCAATTGCGGCAAGCGGTGGGGGGGGGGAGAGATTTTGACAAATCTTGCCTTGGAAGTGCTCTATGTTACCCCAAAATATGTCCCTGAGGGTCACACAGCCCTAAGGGACATATTTTTATCTACACTGCACCAACCCTGCAAAATCCAGAATATTTTTAGCTTCTCTCAAGTAATTGAGGCACAGGAGAGTTGCAATTTGTTATCCTGACATTTCTACTTCTGCCATCCACAGAGTGTGGGGTGGCAGGATGCAAACTGGATTGGAGCCATGGCACAAGAGAGGAGAGCTGGTCCTGTGGTACCAAGCATGACTTGTCCCCTTAGCTAAGCAGGGTCCACCCTGGTTGCATATGAATGGGAGACTTGATGTGTGAGCACTGTAAGATATTCCCCTCAGGGGCTGGAGCCGCTCTGGAAAGTGCAGCAGGTTCCAAGTTCCCTCCCTGGCAGCATCTCCAAGATAGGTCTGGAAGAGATTGCTGCCTGCAACCTTGGAGAAGCCGCTGCCAGTCTGTGAAGACAATACTGAGCTAGATAGACCAATAGTCTGACTCAGTATATGGCAGCTTCCTATGTTCCTAAGAAAAGGGCTAACACTTTCCTCTAAGTTCTTTTCTCAGTCTAGCTCTCCCTCAGTGCACATGGGCACCAAAGGATGCAAACAGACTTCCAGATTATCCAGTGGGATCATGAAGTAGAGTCTGAACTAATAGATGGTTCCTCTATTAAACCCCTCGGGATTCCCTGGTTTAAGGTGATCATTCCTGCCTAGCATTTTTCTAATCCTTTGTAAAATATGTTGAAAAACAGATCTACTAGAAAGGAGATGTGAAACTTTCTCAAAAGATCTCCTTGCTTATAAGTCTCACTTCCTTCCTATGCAGCAACACAGAAAAGAGCCTCATGATGCATGGCCAGTTACAGCACTGGCAGCTCCCACCTAGTCTGACTGGAGGCTCAAGAATAGCAGCTGGTCCCTGACCCAAGGAAGAATTCATGCAGGAATTCATTCTTTTTATATCCCTGATCCAGCACTGCTCTTTCAACACACACAAAACATACTGACCCACGCTTGACAGTAGCACAGATCACAAGTTCTGCTTCGATAATACAAGACAATAAAATCCTCTTTCTTGAACTTTACATAAATTATGATGGAAATTTCTGTTGTGTAATTAGACAAATTCCAAACTATGTGTACTCACCAATGATAGAAATGGGCTTCCTAGCAAAACGAAGCCTTCCCCAAAAGCCAACATATTTACTGCGACATCCTGAAGACCACAATCGAACAACATACTCTGTTCCAAAAAACACCACTAATACAATTTCCTAGAGGAAACAGATAGGGAGCCAGATTAATTTAATATGTTTTTAATGCTTTTCAGATGACATTAGAAGAAAATGAAATACGAGATCTCGAAGTCAGAAGATGTACTGTAAAGGACACAGGAAGAGAAAATCGGGTGAACAATCAAAAGTTTAAAGCTACTACAGGGAATTTGGACCATCCACGTGATAAAAATAAAACACATCTGCATGTTGTCTGCACTCTGATGTTAATCATATTTATTCAATCTCATCAGGTTCAATTGTACTCACTTCCTAGAAAGGATGCTGAGGACTACAACCATAGTTTCAAACTGACTTAGTCAATCAAAACAAGGATGTCATGTTCAGACATCATAAATATGGACTGTATACCAGAAAGGCATCTGTCCCATAGTCTACATCTAGAATGTGTGAGGAAAAGCAGAAAGCCTCCCCCGCCCCCCCGCCATACATTGGCTTTTTGTTCCATAGGGAAACTGTTTAAAAATTCAGAATTCATTTCCTACAACTACTGCCAAAAGAAATATATTGTACCATGTTTTGTACACAATGGAACAACTCTTTTTTTGCTTTTATAAATCAATGCTTGTATTTAGCACAATACATATTTGAAAATTTTACTGAAATCTGCTGCAATTCCAAAATATTGATTTAGTGATACAGTTATATTAAAATATTAAGAATGTTTTAAGTTTTGTTAGTTTTTAATTTATTAATTTTTATAGAACCTCAAAACTAGGATTTTCAACAACTAATAAGCTAGTAGGGAAGCCAGTTGGATCATTTAAAAAAAAAAGAAATTCAACCACAGTTATAAGGTCTAATACTATATGCACCATAAAACAATTATCTTTCAACATACCACAATACCAAAAAAAGAAAAAGGAAAGGGCGGGGGGAGTGATTAACCAAAAGCAAAATCTGAGAATGAGAAGGGGGGGGGCTTTCTTTTTTCTTTTTGCACAAACAAAAACTCCAAGCATGCAAATTAGAGTTTAATTTTGTAAGAAGAGTAGGGAAATAGAAAGAAACAAAAGGCTAAGTTGTGGGTGCTTTCTGATTTGCAATGTGCAGGGTGGAGGGGAGCTCTGTGAGTGAAATTTGCATGAGAGTTGTGTGTTTTTAAAGACTCTCCATGGTTCATTGGATAACAAGAACACTGACAAATATGCAAATGTGGGCTGCCCTAAAGACAATGAAACAGACATGTAGTCAATGGTTACTGTCATCCAGTTCTTTGCGTGACATGCAGACAAGCTTAGAGAACATTGATTGTTCTATAGACTCCTGCAACTGGAGAGAACGACCAGTCGGCTTACACCAAGACACATTTTTCACTCCTGACGTTTTGATAAAGGCTTATTGACCTAAATGAGACCCGTGTTATTCAGGAAACATCAGGGGTGAAAGTGCACAAGCTGTTCTTCATGGTCATACACAAAAATGCCAGGTATCCATTAGCAACTGGCAAATTCCCCCTCCCCTGCCCGTGGCTGGGTGACAGACAAAAGTGTTTTTAATATCTTGCCTTGTATAAGCCCAATAAGTAATCTAGTGGGGGGGAGGAGGACCGGTTGATTTTTGTCACTACATTTAGACACAGCTGCCAGGGAAGTTGCAGACAGGCAAAAGGATACATTATTTACATTTAAAATAAGTTGGGACAGTCATTAGAAAGGCAAACAAACATGTCCTCATGAACTGCTTCAATAATATATGCCCTGTATACCATTCCTCAGCAAGCTGAAGTTTCAGTCATTTGGATATAAATGTATTTGACAAAGGCAGCAAGACTTCACTTTAAAAAAAAAAAAATCTTGCAATTGAAAATCGGAATCAACCGCTTCAAATTTAATGAAGCTGTTAAGTATGAACTAGGTACTGAGAACACAACTGACACTGAAGGTTAGTAATTTTAAAAATAAACCTAATTTCTGGCAAACTGCAGCCAGTGCACACTCTCTAGGATTACTTAAGGAAGTTCAAGCTGAGTCCTTGTGCAGGGCCTGAGTCAGACTGAATATGTTAAAACAAATCGAAATTCAGTGTATTTAGAGGAAAAGTTGTAAGCAGGAGGAAACATGGAAATGTGAGGGAGAAAGAAGATGGTTCACTAAGTCATATAATGAGAAAGGGAAAGGATACTAATAATTGCTTACATAGTTACAGAGGACAAATACCAACAAGCTGTTGGTTCCCATCACATATTATTTACTTATTTATATCTATGTAAACGGCTCTGGGAACTTTGGTTGAAGAGCGGTATATAAATATTTGTATACTATATACTCTATGATGCATAAAAGTAGCCCAAAATTTGCAAAAGGTCAGGTGCACGCAAGGGGCTGCTGGTGTGGTCACAACTGTGCCAATGCAAGCTACTCCTTGGTAGTTATCTTGAAAGCCATCAGCCTTGGCTCCTGATCATATAGCCTTGTTTCAGTGCTGCTCCAGCACGATATAGGACTGGTAAGTGCTCTGAGCAACACGTGTCACAGTAAGGCCTTTTTGCACAGAGAATATACTGCTGCTGTTTCTTTACTAGGAATATAGGAATAATTTACTAGGAAACTGCTACTGTTCTTTTACTAGATGACACATGAACACTATACATTATGGGAATACATCTGACAGACTCTCAATACTACCAATATTTTATGAATGCAGCAATGCTTGATCATATGAATAATCCTAACTGGCGGTATCACCTGCACTTCTGAAACTATCATCAAAACTAGCTGTGTATGAGCTTGGAGCACATGCCACAAACTGAAACATGTAGTCCTAATCATCACACATCACAGCACGAAGGTGTTCCACGCCAGCACTTCCACTTCTAGGAGGTCGTCACTCTGGGCTCCTTGGAGGAAGAGCAGGATATAAATGTAATAATAATAATAATAATAATAATAATAATAATAATAATAATAATAGCAGCTTTACTGGGACCAGCCTATATTCTGCGACAATATCTATGACAATAAAATTCAGCCATCCCAGGTCCTTGGGAAGGACTCAATGTCTGGATAAAACAAACCAGTCAATAACACCTGTCTGACTGTGTGAACAAGAAATAATAACAAAAAGCAGCTTTACTGGGAACAGCCTATATTCTGCGACGATATCTATAACAACAGCAACAACATTGACAATAAAATTCTGGCATCCCAGGTCCTTGGGAAGGACTCGATGTCTGTATAAAACAAACCAGTCAATAACACCTGTCTGACTGTGTAAAATAATATATAATATTAATATTAATATTAATAATAATAATAATAATAATAATAATAATAATATACTGGGAACAGCCTATATTCTGCGACGATATCTATAACAGCAGCAACAACACTGACAATATAATCCGGCCATCCCAGGTCCTTGGGAAGGACTCGATGTCTGGATAAAACAAACCAGTCAATAACACCTGTCTGACTGGTGTTAATAATAATAATAATTGGTGCTACTATGGAAACTCTTCCCTCCCATCTCTACAAGTTTTTATTATTAATTTTTTTATATATTGTTTTAAAAATATATATACTGCCGTTCATCAAAATAATCTCAAGTTGCTCCAAATATGTGTCCAACTCTGTATGTAGTGGTCAAAATATAGTTCCCTATAGCTATGAAATGATATCACAAATTCCGCACTTTTATCACATATGGAGGTCATGCACACAACCAAAAATGCTGGTTGGGGGGGTGAGGAGGCAGGCTCCTCCCTGCCTCCCTGCACATGAGCAGATAAATCAGAATGGCTCCGCCATGACACAGCGAGTGGTAGGGCCAGTAGCCAGAGGAGGAAGTCCTCCAGCATTTCTCAATGCACCGTGCCAGGAATGCAGTGCCTTGAGGGATTTCCTAAAGCTGGGCACTCTTTTTGCCTGACCCAGCCCTGGGGTTGAGAGTGGATTCGCGCCCTCTCACCTCAGTTAAGAGTTGGGCTCCAAAGTCGGACTTGTGGCAGAGGCAGGACTGGGATTGGCCTCCATCCTGGTGCACCACACGAGGAGCCCAGTGCAGGTTGGGTTGCCCTAGCCTAGGTTGGGCTGCTCATGTGAACAGCCTTATTAAGAACCTTTTCATGCTTTTTGACAGCTGACTGCAAAGAAGAAACTTTTGTTTAAAAGCAAATACTCCTGGAGGAAGATAAACCGATAATTTGGAGATCTGCATCTCCAGTGTACCTCCAAGATCTCTGCCTCAATTCAAAGAGAAAACTTACTAGACAATATGGAAGTAGCTTCATCCTCTTTGAATGGGACACTTCAAATTTCCCTAATCAAACTTATTTTATGTTGGGGTTCTCCTGCCCCAGAAGGCAACTGCATATGTGTCGTCATCGTTTTGATTTGGAGAAAGTAAGTTTGCTTACCTGTAACTGTAGTTCTTGTAGTGGTCCATTGTCCTTCAAACTTTGGATGTCTGTGTAGACAGGACCTTGGAACCTTCTAGAGCTGTAAGCTATATGCTTTTTGGCAGTAGCCCTGCCCCCTTGGTGACACACATATAGCCGCTCACAGATTACCTCCCTCAGTCCCTGACCACAGTGATCATACATAACAGGTAGGTGACTGCTACAGCAGGGAGGAGGGAGGGTGTGTGAAGGACAATGGACCACTACAAGAACTACTGTTACAGGTAAGCAACCTGACCTTCTTAATAGTGGCCCTATTGTACTCCACACTTTGGAGATTAGTGAGCTATTCACCAAGACAGTGGAAGAAGCAGGCATCTACAGAAGAACTGTGTCAAGGATTGCTGCTCCAAACTATAAATGGGCTCTTAACCTGGTGTTCAAAGCACAGTGGCACATGAAGGACAAGGGTCCTTTCCACGTTGCTGCCCAACAGATGGCATCTCGTGGAATTCCATGGAGGTAAGCCGTAAAAGTCATCACTGAACTTGCAGAATGAGTTCTAGTGGAAGGCAGTAGTGGCTTCTTAGCAAGTACGTATGCCTGTTTGATGGCAGATGTGATTCAGGCTCACAGTCTCTGGCAGGAGACTTGTTTTCCTTTGTTTCTCCCAATATAGCAGACGAACAAGGAGGTGGACTAATGGAATGGTTGAGTATGATTAAGATAAAAGGACAGTGCATGTTTCAGATCCAGGGTATGCCCAGCACTTCTTCATCTGAAGACAGCAAGGCAAAGAAGACCGGAAGGCAGATGACCGGAGAAACAATTTTTAAAAATTTATTTTTCTCCCTCTCACATGGTATTGAGATACTACTTTAGGTAAGTATTGAATGCCCAGTCTGAATAGGACCTTATTCTGTTGGAAGGATTTGAAGGGGGGGGGGGTCAGCCCTAAGAGCCTTGAGCTCTGATACTCAAAGGGCAGAGGTAATTGCTAAGAGGAATGATGTTTTAATGGCCAAATATTTCAGTGGGTATGTAGCCATCGGCTCGAATGGTTTGTGCATGAGCATAGAGAGAACCAGCTTGAGATCCCATGGAGGGACTAATCTTGGAGACGTGGGATACAAGCGGAGCAGTCCCCTTTAAAAATTTTCTAACAGGGTCCAATGAGAAAATATGGACATGGGGAGTGTGGACCACAACTGCAGCAAGATGAACTTTAAATAACAGAACATCAAGATTTAAGTTTTTTAAAACTAACAGGTACGAAAGAAGTCCAAGGAAGCCTCTTTGGTCACAAAAATGGTAAACTGTGTCCATTTTGCCCTGTAGGAGCATTGTGTCAAAGGTTTCCGGGCAGTAGAAATGACACCCAGGACCACTGGCCAGTGATCCTCCAGGCCGTGAGATGAAGACTCTTCACTTCTGGATGAAGTACAGGTCAAGTACTCCTTAGCAGGACTGCATGGGACCAGTAGTGTTCCGGATTTCTGACTTTTCTGGATTTGGGAATCTTCTATACAGTTTTACAGGCATATAATTCTGGTAGACGGGGGTCTGGAATGCGAGCTGGAACTCTTGCAAGAGCACACAAAAGTTCCAGCAGGAGAGAAATAATGGCAGCAAGGAGGCAGCGGCAAGGAGGTGGACGGATGAAGAGGCAAGTGGAGGCGGGAGATGCCGGTAGCGGTGGGGGTGGCTGGCAGCGGGACGGCCTGGCCTGGCCTGGCCTGGCCCTGAGGGAGGTGGCGGCGGGACAGCCCTGGCCCTGAGGAAGGCAGCTTGACTGCATTTTTCAAGTGAGCTGAGGCTTTTTGTTTTTGTCACAGCGTGGTGTCTGGATTTTGGAGCATTCTGGATAAGGGATACTTGACCTGTACTGATCCTTGCTCTCTGGCAAGATAGGTTGGGATGGCTGGGTAGAGGCAGATGCCTGACCTTTGGCCATTGCTAGCAGAGTGGAGAACCAGGCTTGTTAAGGCCACCAGGGAGTGATGCAGATGCGATCTGCAGCTTCCTCTCTGATCTTGTGTAGAACCGTTGGTATGAGTGGTAATGGAGAAAACATGTATAGCAATTCCTTGCTCCAAGACAGAAGTGCATCTCCCAAGGAATTGCATGCGTGGCCTGCTCTGCAGCAGAACTGTGTGCATTGTTGTTTTCCTTGGTGGCAAAAATGTCTATGAATGGATGATCACATGAAAAGATCCAATGTCCGTTTGTGGGATGTGTTTGTTGTGTCTGACTTGAGGAGTCTGCCCATATATTTCCTTCCTTGCAATGTGTATTACAGAAGGCCAAATCTGATGATGGAGGGACCACATCCAGATGGCTAGGCGTAACAATGCTGGAAAGCGTTGAACCTCATGGTTCACATATGACATCGTGGTCACACTGTCTGTCATAGACTGCACCAAATCACCTGTTAGTAGTGGCTGCCTCATCTGAAAACATGCTAAAGATAGGATATCGGTAGTGGATGCCATGAACCCCAGTTTCTCTTATATGGACTGTGCTGGATAAGTGTGTGATGTTAAGATCTTGTGGGTCATGGTCCTGATATCTGCTATCCTGCAGGAAGGCAAGGATGCAAGAATCTCCTGGGAATCTAGAATGGTGTTCAAAAACTCTATGGTCCTTGAGAGCCAAAGTCAACTTCTCCCAGTTCACGCACAATCCTAGCTTGCCTAGAAAGGTCCGCGTAAGAGGGTTAAGTTGATGCAACTTCTCTTTGGTTCTGGCCAGCAAGGGCCAGTCATCTAAAAAGGGAATAGACAGATAGCCTGTTGGCAGTGGTGTGCCACCACCACCACCATGCACTGGGAAAGACTCTAGCTAAGGTGGACAGACCAAAGGGCAGGACTTTGTATTTGTAAGTTCTCTTCCCAACGCAGAAGCATAGGTACTGTCTGTGGTGTGGCCAAATAGAAATATGAAAATAGGTGCCTTTAAATGTGAAAGTAGGTGCCTTCTATTGTCACAAACCAGTTGTTGTGAAAACAGAAGCTGTAAGATCTGGGTGAGAGTGGTCATACAGAACCGACAGGAGCAATAAAACTGTTGAGGCCACAGAAATCTAAAATTGGCCTCAAGCCCCCATCTCATTTCAGGATTGTGAAGCACCTTGAGTAAAAACCCCTGGCTGTGTTGGTGTGCACTGGTTGAAAGATACTTTTCTTGATAAGGGATCAAACTTCCTGTTGAGGGACAGGGTAGATTGAGTACAACATTTTCCCCAAAAAGGTGGAAGTGTATGGAACTCTATTGCAAATTCCAATCAAATTATAGTCATCACCCACTGGCCCGTAGTAATTGCCTACCATGCTTCTGAGAATGGGAGGAATCTTGAGCCGGTCATTGTGTCAGGCCCTTTTATCATAGGCTGGCTTGGACTTAGGACTTCTGCAATGGTGTAGTTGACTTGCAAAAGGAACTGTAAGGTTAATACCTGTTCCTTCTGAAATCATGATGGCGGAATGGCTGGTAGGATGATCTTTGTTGAGAGTGTTGGGTTTAAGGGCATTGCTTAACTAGACTTTTCTGATTCGGCCACGCATGTCTCTGTAGTGCCACTGCTGCTGCCTTTGCCCTAGAATCACAGTCTGCCTCGTGGCAGGCAGAGTGCAGTTGTTGCTTAGTGGTCTATAAGCCTACAGATAAAAAGGTCATAGCTGCATCCTTTTGGTCCTGTTAAAGCTGTCAGATGAAAGGTTCAAGTTTTTAAAAAGAAAAAATGGGTATACTTAGCCATACACCCCTAATAGGTTGATATGTGTACCTGAAGGCTTGCAATAGCATATATCCATTTACCAAATGAATCTAGCTTTTTGCTATCGGGATCGGATGGGGTAGATCATAACTTCTGTTTTGCCCCTTGCTGAGAGGATTCAACTCAACTATTGAGTTAGGTTTGGGATGCAAAAACAGGTAGAGCACATCACTTTGGTGTACTCTATAGAGGTTTTCTAATTTCTTTCAAGTTAAAGTGGGCAAAAGTAGTAAAGGTAGCGGTGCTGTAGAAGCAGACTGCATAAGGCCAAACACAGGCTCTGCAGTCTCATGTTTCAGTTGCTGTCTCTCTAAGCCCAAGGCTGACACCATATGCTAGACCTGTTCAGAGTATGGTCAATAAAACTCAGGAGGGGACTGGTTCTTATCTGCATCCAGCGGATCAGCTGGGGATTCTGGGGATTGGTCTGGGTCCTTATTTACACAAGACACGGCATCATCCTTAGAGTCCGAGGCAGATAAAAACCCCATGGGGCATCAGACTTTGTATTCGGCACAGTCTTGACTGGTTGTGGTGGCACTCCGTGCTTTGTGGCTAGCTGTCTTTTTAAGTAAATGCTCTGGTTTTTTGTCTCAGGTTTGTGTGCCTTATTTTTCTTAATAAAGGAAGAAGAGTGGGAAAGAAAGTGTTTTATTCACACATGTATTGACCATTCACATGCAAACCAGGGTGGACCTGCCCAGCAAAGGGGACAACCCATGCCGGCTGCGACAAGGCCAGCTCTCCTCCCAGCTGGATTTGGACCTATGGCACCTTGGGCTATGACTGTAGTGGTAAGCCCTGTCCCTCTTTTCAGGTCCCCAATAACTGTGCCCTTGGTGATATACCGCAGACCTGGGTTCTCCCACATATATTCATAATGTAGTCTGTGGCTGTCATAAGCATAATATTTTGAGAAGCCTCTCAAGCAAGGTCCAGGCAAGTAAAAGGTCCCCTTGCTCTTCCTCTTCCCAAACCCTAGGATGCTTACTCTTACCATGTTGCTTCTTCACTTCAGCTTGGTCTACTGGCTTCCCTTTGTTTAGCAGGCTTGAGCCCTGATGTGTGCTCAAGCATACTTTGTGGTGTTAGCAGCACCTGCCCTTTTAAGAGAGAGAGTGAAGGGCCCATCTTCAGTACTAGTACTGGCTGTGATTCATTCTGCGTCTGCTGCTTGGATTCCTGAGAGTACAGCACAACAGAGCTGGTACAGCACAGCTGGGATAGCTGGCTAGTAGGTGGCTTGTAGGGCCGATGTAACATGTGAGGCCCTTTCCCACAGCATTGCTGCTTGGATTCCTGAGAGCACGGCATACCAGAGCTGGTGCAGTGCTGCTGGGATAGCAGGCTAGTGGGAGTGGCTTGTAGGGCCAATGTAGCACATAATGCCCTCTCTCACAGCAAAGCACAGATGCGGGAAGTGCATTTGCATCGGGCCTATCCAATAAAGCCCTGGGAAATAGGGATGTGCAAACAGTTCGAGGGGGGTTCGGTTCTATGTCGAACCACTTCAGTTCGACGGTTCCGGGGTCAAACTAACCCCCTCCCCATTTGGTCTGACCTTGGACCAAACCACCCCAAAGGTCTGGTGGGTTCGTGATTTTTATTTTTTTAAAACCTTTAGCCTCTTGGGGGGGGCTTCCTCTAGGCCACGGGGGGGGGGGGGTTCCAATACCTTTAGTTGGTGTGGCAGCCATTTTCCATGCACATCCCTACTGGCAAATAATGCAGAAATCAGTTCAGTGGGCTCAGCTAAGTTCAGAGTGTACGGTAAGCACTCCTTGTGCCTGTCTGAAATGTAAAGTTTACCAGAGCAAGTAAGGCAGCTCTTAAAAGAGACTCTAGCAGCCACATACTGCCTCAGGATCTCTGAAGAGAAAACCTTTGAGCAGGGTAGGAGGACGGGCGATTTAAATAAAAACTTAAATAAAAATGAGAATGACTGAAAAATGAGAGGATAGACAGAATAGATGAAAAATTAAATTAAAGAGAAAGGGTAAGGAGGTTTGTTTGGTGTTGGTTGTTGACAGATCTCCTCACATGAAGTGAGACAGAAAGTCTCCTGAAGTCGCTATTGTAGCAGTCGGAAGAAGACTGAGGGAGGGAATCTGTGGGGGGCTATATGTGTGTCACTAAGCAGGAGGGGCTCCTGCCAAAAAGCTTACAGCTTATGGCTCTAGAAGGTTCCAAGATCCTGACTATGCAGACATCCAAAATGTGGAGGACAAAAGGACCACTAACAAGAACCCGTGCTATGTGGCATGGGTTTCCCAAAGAGAATTATAATTATAATTTGCAAAGTAAATGTAGCTCTGGAACTCTTTGGAAGAAGCAGTTTAGGAGATAGAAAATAGAGTGGAAACAGGCTGATATGGAAAAGATTGATCACCCTCTCCCTTCCCACCCTTTTTTTTTTTTTTTGGCTAAAGATGTCTATTTTTGTGAGCCTGTTGCAAGGGAGAAACAGTTACTGGGCTAGCATTACATTGTATTGTAACATTTAGATTAGCGCTGAAACGGCAGTATCAGATAAATGCTACTAAAATGTGGGCCCTGGATTATTTACAAGGAAAAGCTTCATATGTTGAACAAACAGCTCAATGCATGTCTTTGTTGGTACAAGATCTTTAATGGACCTAGCCAGCTCTTCTGCTAGTTTAACTTGATCAGTCCTTTTTAGCCTACTTTCCTTAAGGAAATGTAGGTTCACCAACTTTCTGTGTGTCTCTGTGTGTGTCCACCTATCAACGTCACCTCGACCAGTTTGAACCAAATTGGATCAGTGTTCTCTCTAAGGCATGTGCATGTGCACGCACTCACATGGTTTTTTTTATGTCCGCTCAGTTAATTTTAGATCCCACTCAGGTTGAATCAGGAGGGCCCCATTTTGATGTTTGTGTGCACACACTGCCTTGATACTGCCACCAAGAACAAAACTCATTCTGCCCACAGATGAAAAAAATTAGAGAGAACACTGAATTGGATATGGTTGTAGGGTCACATAGGGACACCTCAAAAGCATAGTTTGTAAAGATGCCATCCACCCCAATTCAATATGGCAGATGCGTGAACATTTGAGGTATACGTGGGCTAACTTGTGAACCACCTAACCGATCTGAACGAAATTTGGTACAGTTGTAGGGACACATAGGGACACCTCAACGGCACCATGTGTGATGATGTCATCCACCCCAATTCAAGATGGTGGACATATTAACATTTGAGGTGGAAGTGGACTAACTTGTGAAGATGGTAATTATCAATTAAGATTATAATGAAAAGAAAGTAGACAGGTTAGTTTTTACCAGAACTTCTTGGCTCAAGTATGTGAAAAAGTTCCTCTCAAGAACATAGCATAAGAACATAAGATCAGCCCTGCTGGATCAGGCCCAAGGCCCATCTAGTCCAGCATCCTGTTTCACACAGTGGCCCACCAGATGCCTCTGGGAAGCCTACAGGCACTGTCTCATTGTTCAAGTTGCTGCAGTCACCCACAGTCCTGCTTGCCTGCCACACTCTTCTCTGAAAGATGAGCATTAGAATAACTTCCATTTTTCCAGGAGAATTCCAGTGCCTCACCTTTCCATCTTGTGTGACCTTAGGCATGGCCGAGTTGGACCCAGACCGGACACAGTGCCCAAAGTCCTCAAAACATCCCCATTCCAAATTCATTTTGATGGCACTAAGACTAAATATGTAACTGATTTGCATTTTATGGACAAAGAACCAAGCCTCAGAAAGCAGCAAATTATTTATTCTCAGATCACACAGGAGGTGGAACATTTGGCATGCATCAGTTTAGAACTTCCCAAAGTCCATTTTCCTATTAATAGAATTTGTATAAGTGCTAACCAGAATTGTCCGAAATTAGGACTTGCCTAATTATATGTAAAAACAATAACTGTATGACAACTGGGCAATGGTGTGTGTGTGTGTGTGTGTGTGTGTGTGTGTGTGTGTGTGTGTGTGTGAGAGAGAGAGAGAGAGAGAGAGAGAGAGAGAGAGAGAGAGAGAGAGAGAGAGAGAGAGAATGTGCTCCTTATTTTCCCAAGCAAGCACACAGTCTGCCAACCACACTGTATCTCTTCAGTGTTTATTAAAACCCTGGAAAAGCAGGGGATCAACGCTCCTGGGCTCCACAGCAAACTGCAGCCATAGTGCTATTATCTCCTCCTTCAGCTAGGACTCAAATCAAATCCTAAGTAAGAGAGCTAGTGTAACTTGACTGATGAGTGTCAGGCTGATGATTTTTCCTCTGGAGAAGTTTTGCCTGCTAAGATAACTTCATGTTGCCCCGGTGTCTGACAAATTTCACATGCAGTCATTACTGGCAAAGGCCAATACAGTAATATTTTTAAACTTCTGGCTAGGATAGACGGCATTCAGTAGGAATTTGCACACAAACTATACTGAGCCTTCTTTTTTGCTATATTGGCCAGTTTAGTGTGGCGCAAAGTATTTAGCAAGTAAAAAGAAACATCCAAATCTGAAGGCTTACCAAAACGACAAAACCATGTGAACATTTAATCATTTGCTGAACGCTAGAAAGAATCTATCATTTCATTGCTGTTAACATCTTGTCTAATGCTGCGCATGTGCTCCAAACAGAAACATGCACACAGCACTAACCTTTGCACAAGAGTGCAACAATTTTCACTGCTCTCCCGAGTGCCTCAGGGACTTCAGAAGTGCTGAGATTAGCATTGCATGCACGCAGCATTAATCAGGATGACAGCGTTAGTTCTAGCAATGCAACTAACTGTTTGGTTAGATCCAAGCTCTTGAACAGAGATCATTTAAACATGCTCGTATAGCTTTATAACCAATCTTAACTTCTTGTTTCCATCAGAATGCTCAGAATCTTGAAGAAGTTCTTCACATTCTTCCCACTTCCCCAGCCAGCCAGCAATGCAGGCTTCAAAAACCATAGTTGTGCTACAGCTGATATAAAATGATTAAACGTTATTAAATGTGCAATTCTTTCCAGCCAGATACAAACAGATGATAACAGAGGTTTCTTGTCTGAACCATTTTATGAGAGTTACTTTGCAAAGACTCTCAAAAGTCAAATACGATTTTCAGTTAAAATATTGGTTAATTTTTGTTATGTTTGAATATAGTTGAATCTATCATATAAGCACTCATATGTTTGAATCAATGGGAAGCACCCAGACAAAGTTAATCATGGCTGACTTGCTTCATTAATTTCAACAGAGTTTAGTCAAGACAAGCTATCTAGATATGCATTGTTCGTTTATTTTTACATTTATATCCGCTCTTCCTCCAAGGAGGCCAGAGAGGTGTACATGTTATGTGTATCCCTACAACAACACTGTGAGGTAGGTAGGGCTAAGAGAGAAGAGACTGGCCCAGAGTCTCCCAGTGAGTTGCATGGCTGAATGGGGGTTTAAACTCTGGTCTCTCTGGTCCTAGTTCAACACAGAATAATTTCATGTTGTTTTATCATCTTACAGTCTTATTAACAATGGTAGCCTATGTTTCACAGGTACTGAAAGCTTGAAAAAACAATAGCTGAGTTGAAGTCTGCATAATATGTAGACTTCATATTATGCATCAGACAATGAACTGACATGAAGACTGTATTTTGTGGTACTCCTATTGATTTCTCATCAAAATACAAATAAAAATCACACATGATGCAATGAATTGTGATTTATAGTAAGAGGAAAAACACCTTATACAGGGACATACAAAGCTGCCTTATATCAAGTCAGATCATTGGTCCATCTAGCTCTTGCCTAGACAGGCTGGTAGCAGCTTCTCCAGAGTTGCAGGCAGGAGTCTCTCTCAGCCCTATCTTGGAGATGATGCCAGGGAGGGAACTTGGAACCTTCTGTATGCAAGCATGCAGATGCTCTTCCCAGAGCAGCCACATCCCCTTAGGGGAATATCTTGCAGTGCTCTCACATGTAGTCTCCCATTCAAATGAAAACTAAGGCAGAACCTGCTTAGCAAAGGGGACAATTCACACTTGCTACCACATGATCAGCTCTCTTCCCTCTTGTCTTACTCTTGTCTGAGCTGCAAACTGTGTATACCATCAAACTACCCCCAGTTAACTGAACAAAAGAGGCACCTTTTTAAAGTGGTGATGATTCTCTTTATTTAGCTCAGGGAGAGCAACTGGCTCTATCCATCCTCAGCACAGCATCCCTCCAGTGGCTGCTGGTGGTTCTTTTTTAGATTGTGAGACACCTGGGGACGGAATCATTTTATTTATTTATATCCATGTAAACCACTTTGGGAACTTTTGATGAAAAGCAGTATATAAATATTCAGCATATTCATATTTGTCATAAAGCTGCAGCACACATTTCTGCAGTGTTAACATTCCACAACAGTATGCAAGTAATGAACAACAAACCAACAGTTGAAGATGCAACACCCAACTAAAAAACAACAGCATGAAGCAACATCGGCATCTTAGAAGTCTTAGGCCAGGTTCACACATAGTGCTGAAAATGTTCTATATGAAGAGTATAAATGTTTTTAATTGCTAAATATAATTAAATCCATACCATGCTCGCAGTGGTAGTTTCTTAGATCTTTACAAGTAATTAACGTCCATCAGGACATTACCAAATAAAAAATAAAACTCGAACAAGAAATTACTCTTAACTGTTAGTTAGTATATGGATGCCATTTTGAAATGCAATTTGAGGGTCAGAACGTGTCTAATTTTAGATATGTTAATCAGCTATCATTTGAGAATAGAAAACACTTTAAAATGCTACTGTTGAAATTTTATTCAAGTTCTATGCCTTTTTAAATCTTTCTTTCACTGTAAGAAAATTTTAGCCCTTGAAATGTGTGAGATAAAGATAGTTTGGCCTGCAGAAACATGTTCTTGAGAACAAGTAGTAGTGGACAACCATGTTGGGAGCCACATTTACTAGCTTATCTTTCTCAACTGCAGACAGACAAGGACTATTGTAAGATCTGCCGACAAAGAGACTCTGCTGTGCTTTCCGCTGTTATTTTGTAGACTACCTATCTTCTGGCTAATTGTAACAACTTTCATCTGGGTCTATTGCTTGAAGGAGCGGGTGGCCACCATTGTGGTTATAAAGGAGAGGGCAGTGCCAAAGGTGCAGCCATCACTGGGCTGCTGGGCAGGCTGCCTATAGATGGCCGCAATGCTGGCCACCAAAGGGGACTGTCCTTTGGGGCGGGGTTCAGGGATGGGACAGAGGGCTGGCACAAACCATGCTGTTGTTTTTAAAAAATCTTCTCTCTTTATTAGCCAGGTCTACACAGATAAGTATTACAGTGTATCTGGAGATGGGGAGGAGCGTGTTCACTGTCCCTGGGGTTATTCCAGATTTAGTGGGGAACAGAGGAAGATATGGCATTGGAAGGATAGCAGGTCATTGTAGGGGAAGGGAAATCAGAAATTTAATAGCTGTTACTCCTTGCAGCCCCCCTCTTTGACCTTGGGGAGTAATACCAACCTCAGAAAGAACCTCAGCTTGCTTATTTCTAATGCCAGGTCAGTTCAAAATGAAACAGAAATCACCCATGATTTGATTGTGGATGATGGAGCTGACCTGGTATGTATTAGAGAGACATGGATGGGGGAGGCTAATGGTCCAGTTTGGGCCCTAATGGTCCAGCTTGAGGATACTCTGCTTTGGAGCCCTGATAGGAAACAGTTAAGCCAGGCAGGCATGTAGCAGCAGCAGCAGCAACCAATGGTCCTGCCTGCTCTACTGTGATGTCACCCTGGCTAGACACAGTTAAGCCAGGCAGGCTGGCTGGCATCTGGCAGCAGCAGCCAGTGGCCCTGCCTGCTCTACTGTGGCATCACAGACCTGTTGTTGCTCAATCTCGGGTGGCTGAACGCCACTTGTCCCTCTAAGAAGTTGGACGCCAACCGCTCGGGGGTCACATAACTAGTTAGCATGCCAGAGTCTCGATCATTATCGGAATTAACCAGACAAATCGCTCCACCAACTAAGAACGGCCATGCACCACCACCCACAGAATCGAGAAAGAGCTATCAATCTGTCAATCCTTTCCGTGTCCGGGCCGGGTGAGGTTTCCCGTGTTGAGTCAAATTAAGCCGCAGGCTCCACTCCTGGTGGTACCCTTCCGTCAATTCCTTTAAGTTTCAGCTTTGCAACCATACTCCCCCCGGAACCCAAAGACTTTGGTTTCCCGGAAGCTGCCCGGCGGGTCATGGGAATAACGCCGCCGGATCACTAGTCGGCATCGTTTATGGTCGGAACTACGACGGTATCTGGACATGGGCGGGGAGAAGGAGTAGCTGTGGTGTATAAGAATAATATCTCCTTTACCGGGATTCCTGCCAGGGAATTGGCCTATACTGAGTGTGTGTGTGTGCATCATCTCATACTGCATGGGAGATGGCAATGGTAAACTCCTCCTGTATTCTACCATAGAAAACCACATGGCTCTGTGGTCGGCAGAAGTCAACATCAACTCGACGGTGCACTTTACCTTTAACTACATCTGGAGACCAAGGATAGACTGGGACTTCCGTTGGTTTACCATTTAGCCCGCTGCCCAACAGAGTACCTAACGATCTGACTAACTTGGTTGGGGAGTTGGCACTGGAGTCTCCCAGACTGATCGTTCGGGGGGACTTTAATGTTCACTTTGGAACTGACTTGTCAGGATCAGCTCTAGTTCATAATGGCCATGACAACTATAGGCCTATCCCGAGTGGGGATAATGCTTTTCAAAACAAGAGCTATTGTATGGGGTCCCACAGGGCTCCATTCTACCTCCAATGTTTTTTAACATCTACATGAAATCGCTAGCAGAGATCATCAGGGGATTTGGTGCAGGGTGTTATCAATATGCTGATGACACCCAAATCTATTTCTCCATGTCAACTTCATCAGGAAATGGCTTAACTTCCTATGTTTTAAATTATTATAGCAATGGTTTATATGTATAGTTATTGTGAACCGTGCAGACAGGCAAGTGGGAAGTCAATATTTACTTATGTGTAGAATTAGATAAATGAATGCAATTTGAATGTGAAAGCTATTGTAAAATCCAATAAAATTTAAAATGGAAAAAAGGAGGAGGAGGAAAAGGCCTAACTTCCCTAAATGCCTGCCTGGAGGCAGTAAGGGGCTGAAAGAGGGAGAACAAACTGAGGCTAAATCCAAGCAAGATGGAGGTACTCATTGTGGGAGGTTGGAACTGAGGAAATGGCTTAGATCTGCCTGTTCTGGATGGGGTTACACCCCCCCCCAAAGAGCTAGTATGTAGCCTGGGAATATTTCTGTACCTCATATTACACACATTTAAAAAGAACTACACTGGTTGCCAATATGTTTACGGGTGAAATACAAAGTGCTGTTTATTGCTTATAAAGCCTTGAACGGCTTGGGTCCAATATATTTAAGAGAACACCTTCTTCTTCATGAACCCTGCACCTATTAATATCATCTGGGGAAATCTGATTGCAGTTGCCACCAGCTCAGTTGGTGGTGACCAGATTTTTCCTACCATTGCCCCGGGACTTTGGAACATTCTTCCTAACAAAATTAGAGCCTCCCCTTCTCTGGATGTTTTTAAGAAGGACCTGAAAACATACCTGTTTAGTCAGGCTTTTAGTTGATAGTTTTAAAATTTAAAATTGTAGAGGTTTTATCTGTATTTTAAACTGATTTAATTGTGTTCATGTTTTAATTGTTGTGTTTTTAGATTGTTAACTGCCCAGGGACTTGCGTATAGGGTGGTATAGAAATGTGTCTAATAGTTTGATCAATTTATCAATCAACAGATAGATGCCAATATACCAACTTTAGTGCCTTGAGGCCTGCAGCTAACATTGAAGAAAATTCTGCTGCTATAATTTGGACCATTAATAAGATAATGCCTTCTTTGTTATGAACCCCGCTGCCTATTAAGATCTTCAGGGGACGCTCATCTTAGAGGTGAGCCTTCTCTGTAGTTGCCCCAGGACTGTGGAATGCACTTCCTGCTGAGATTAGAGATGCTCCATCCCTGTTGACCTTTAGGGAACCGCTGAAGACACATCTCTTCAGCCAGACTTTTTAGCTATTTAGTGGTTTTTTAGGTATTTTAATTCAAACTTTTTATATGTTTTAATTTTTTAAAAAATGTTTTGTTTTAAAGTTGTAAATCCTTAAAACAAAACAAAACACCTATAGACTTCAGTAGTCAGAGGTATACGAATATGCTGAATAAAATATAATAACAATAACAATAATGGAATGAAAGGCTTCTCATCTACAAATTCTTCCACCATTCCTATTCATTGAGAAGAGATAATTTTACATATGAGGAAATGAGGCACAGACCAATTAATTTACTTTCCCCATGATTGTATTTTTAAAAAACTATGGTGTAGTAGGTAACTAAACTTGACATCTGAGCTGTTCAAGCTATATTCCTTCCTTGCAAAGTCTGTATGTATGAACTGTTAATGTAATCCAATGTAATGAACTGTTAAGTACATTTCAAAAAGGACCCAATTTTATTTCAAGGCTCAGCAATTTGCAACCATATGAGACAGCAAAGTTAGAATAAGTTACCTGGGTTTAAAAACAAAACAAAACACCCTGCTAAAAAGGCAACTAGGTTAAAGCCATTACAGTTCTGAAACTACAAATAAATCTACCACATAATTGTTAATCAGGCACATCTGGACAATCCCTAAGCTGTTCTTGATGTCACACTCCACAGTGATAAGAGTTCAAGCACCATATTTCTGTTTGACATGTACATAAACACAACCTGCTTTTGCCTCCACATATTTGAATTCTCTCCCAAGCCTGCTCCAGGGAATACACATCATGTTCCTCCACACAGCTGCAATAACAGTTACTCACTAAAGCTGTAGTCTGCGGGCACTTAATACACCTCACAAAAAAACATATGTGCCAGTTACTGGTAATAATAATAATAAAAAACCTCTCAAACTCTGAGCGTGCAAAGCTAATTCAGTCAGCATTTCAGTGTTGCCTCTAAAGTTAGCCAAGGCATTTTTAAAAAAAGTCATTTCAATATATACTAAGCGGAGAATTGCAGCTTAAGCCAGCACTACAGCAAGAGTAACTGCTGGTAAGTAAGATCCAGATATTTAATAGAAGTAATCCCTCAGGTACAAATCATGCAATGGTGGGCATCATTAGGCAAACTGGGGTTACAGGTATCCTCCAAAAATTACAAAAAGGGGTTCCTTATCTGTAATTGTTCTTCAAGTACTGTTTCACACATACCGCCACAGCTGCATTCTACTCTCTGTGTGCGCGCGCACACACATGCACGCACATGGAAGATACAATGGACAGATCTAGACTAAGAGCCATGCAAGATTATCTAGACCCATTTCAAACTGACTTTAGAGCAGTCTATAGGGTTGAGACAGCCTTGGTCGACCTTGGAATACTGGGGAATCAACAGAGGGAGTGTGACTCTGATGGCTGGTTCTTTCGGATCTCTCAGCGGCTTTCGATACCATCCACCATGGTATCCTTCTGGATCGCCTATGGGAGCTGGGGATAGGGAGCATGGCTTTGCAGTGGTTTCGCTCCTATCTCTCAGGTAGATAGGCCCAGTGAAACTGCTGGGTGAGGTCATTAGGAGATTTAGTGCAGGCTGTTACCAGTATGCTGATGACACCTAAGTCTATTTCTCCTTATCATCACTATCAGGAAATGGCATTCATTCCCTAAATGCCACCATATAATAAGAGCCTCCCCATCTCTTACAACTTTTAAAAAGGCAGTCAAGACACATTTGTTCACCCCAACTTTTAATTATATACTGTTTTAATAGTTTTGATGGTTTTGTTGTTTTTTTGAAAACCACCCAGAGACTTGCATTTTTTTTGGGGGGGGGGGATATAAATACATTCATTCATTCATTCATTCATTCATTCATTCATTCATTCAATAAATAAATAAATAAATACAGGCAGTAATGGGCTGGATGAGGGATAACAAATTGAAACTGAATCCAAGCAAGTCAGAGGTGTTCATTGGGGGGTTCAGAATTTGAAGGATGAGTGTGATCTTCTGTGCTGGGTGGAGTTACACTCCCCTGGAAGGAACAGGTATGCAGCTTGGGAGTACTCTTGGATCCAGGCCTCACCCTTCCATATTCCTAACTGGCTAGTCACCGAAGTGTATCATCAGAAGTGGACTGACTTGAAGAAGAAAAAATAGGGTTGCTTATCTGTATTAGTCCTTGAAAGTAGTGTTCACAGTAGCATTCTTTTCATCCCTCCTCCTTGGATTCTCACTAAGCTATGGTAGGTTTTCTAGATACTTACTTGTAAGTTCTTCAGGCATTGGAAGCTGACTGGGAAGCTTTCTGAACTGGGGGGAGATGGAGTATCCTAATATATAACCATAACACCAAAACTGAGCTATGCACCCTGGTGCCTGTATTCCCAATCTAAGGATAAGGAAGATGGCCCCTAGTTCATGTGTGATGGCATGTAGACTCACTCAAAGAAGAATTAGAGGTTTATTTCTATTTGACCCAATACAAATGAATAATTTCCCTGGAGCTTTAATGATATTCCAAAGGGCTAAGTTACATTTACATCTGCAAAGTAAAGATTTATGCTAGGTCTCTCTGAAGCTGCTTTCCCTATTAACCATGCTACCGTTATGTGCAATGTCTTGTATTTTTAGCTAGATTCCTGTTTCCATCCATCTCAGTTCCAACATAAATAAATGGTGCAACAGAGGCAGGTCTTTGTAGAATTCAGAGTTAGCAAACAAGAATGCTAGTTCAGTGGAACTCTAATTCATGATCACATTCTGTTCAAATAAAAGGACAAACCAACTATTCATGCCTGTTTAATTTTTTTTTAACTCCCTAAAATTTATATTTTTTCATGGTCTTCTCAGCACCAAGAGTAAAATTAGGATGATTTTTATTTAAAGTGGTTTGCATTATAATTTCTGAATTAATTACTAAAAAGACAGGCAAAGGGACAGCCAAAAAAAGTATCAGTGGCATCATCTAAATGGCTGCAAAAATGGTAAAGGTGATTATGCTTACAAGAGGCTTTTTCCATTTTACTTATGCTGTCATCTTCTTTGCTTTGCACAGAGGGTGAGCTCAGGCAATCTTCTAAACCGTGATTTAGATTATCACACATGAGCCAGAGGGTCTTTTGTCATCCCCCCCTGCTTTCTCCTCCTCCTCCTCCTCCGCCATGCACCAGAGGGAGAGAATTAAAGCTTCTGCATTTAAATAGTCACACCTCCAATTGTCATCCAAACAGGTTGGTTTTAACTATGATTTGTTAAAGCAAATCAGGGTCAAACTGTTGTTTTGGACCCTAGTTTGTTGATAAACCATAGTTAAAACTGACCATAGTTTCTTCATTTTGGATGGCACAGAGAGCTGTGGTTAGTTTCAAAACCAGAAGCTTTCAATCTCCTCCTCTGGCAAGCAGAGGAGGAGAAGAGAAAGCACACAGTGCTCCCAGGTTCATTTGTAATCATGATCATCTGAAACGAACCAGAGTACCTCATTTATGATATTGTGCCAAACTAAAAGGACTAAATGAATATAAATGTAACTAATGCAACCAATTAGTTATGCAGAACTACAGCCTGGATTGAGAGGTACAAATAATCTCAAATTCCTTTATGCTGATGCTAATAGTAGTAAACAAATCTTGTGCTCATTTCGGAAGCACAATCACACATACCACATCAAGATGTGCTTTTAAACCCTGGTCTAGCAAAGGTCACAATGTTACATCATCACATTCCATTATCATGACGCCACTTTGCTAGTCTCAAAAGGTCAAATTCCTAAAGTTAGCAACATTACATCCCTATGTACAACATGGCTTCTGGTGCTTAGGAAGTTTCAGTCCCCTACAGGAAGTTCCAGTCCCCTACATACACACTGCATACTTACATACATCACTGCAGGTATACAAATAAATGGATAATAACAATTTAACAAGCTGCAAAATTTGTTCTAAACTGGAGACATTAAGAACAAAGCAAAAACAAAACAAAACTCGGGGGAATATTCAGCATTTGTAGAATTATAAAACAATGATTTGTACTCAAAATAAGAAGCAGTTTACAACATGAGATTCCATGTATGACTTTGGTTTGCTAGACTATATTTTAACTAAAGAGTTAGACAGTATAATGTATTGCCCTATTTCCATAGTGAATACATTGTGGGTTTACTTTGGAGAAGGAGGAAAATGTGGCACAAGCACATACTTCAAGTAACAAAACTTCCGATATTTGTATATTCAAGCAAGTTATACATTGCTACACTGATGTATCTGCTTTGGCAGAAATCTTAGACTAATTTTAGAATCAGTAAATATGTGTAAGGTTCTTTTACCTTTAATTCACACTCTGTTCCTATATTTATTCATGAATGCAACGAATACAGGTTCCTGCTCAACTTCAGCTCATTTAACTAGTAAAATAACAAATATGATTACACATTGGGGAACTGGAGAAATAGTAAAAAGCCTGGTTCCCCCCCCTCCCCTTTGAACATTAGCAAGCTATTTAATCCACTAACCCTAGCTCCTTGGAGAATCACAACTGCTGATTAGGAAAATAAGGTAAGTGGGCGGGGGGGGGATATATGCCATTGGTAGGTTCTTCCAGGTCATGATGCTTTGTGCTCCATTATTCTATATCCAGAACTGCATGGTATAGTCTGTAAAACGGCACCACCTGTAGTTTAAATCCCTATTAACACAGGCATTGGAGCCAAGAAGGCCAAAAAAGGCTTTTATCCCTTCCCTTCTACACACACTTGAGGAAAATGGTTCAGCACTCACCTCCTGTAATACACAACAGCTGTGGTCTTTTTAAAATTAATGTTTTGAGTTTTTCTATTGTGGGCCATTTAAAATGATGCTAGGGAAAACAATGTACAAAACGTATAAGCAAACATACATATGTATGAAATATGGCATGCATATGTATGAAAATTGGAAGAAGAGGAGAGGAGAGCTGGTCTTGTGCTAGCAAGCATGACTTTGTTAAGCAGGGTCCACCCTGGTTGCATATGAATGGGAGACTAGAAGTGTGAGCAGCAGTGTAAGATATTCCCCTCAGGGGATGGAGCCACTCTGAGAAGAGCAGAAGGTTTCAAGTTCCCTCCCTGGGTGAGAGAGATTCCTGCCTGCAACCTTGGAGAGGCCGCTGTCAGTCTGTGAAGACAATACTGAGCTAGATAGACCCATGGTCTGACTCAGTATATGGCAGCTTCCTATGTTCCTAAGAATATGTGCAGCCCTTAATAACTGTGCATGCATGCATCCTTAGAAACCCACACTTCACACTTTGGAAATGACAGTAAGAAGCACTTCTCTCTATTTATTAGGTTTATTTTAAAGAACACAGATGCACTCTTGCACAGCTCCCATTCATTTCAAAGCCAGATGAGG
The DNA here is from genome assembly GCF_027244095.1 of Hemicordylus capensis. Lineage (NCBI taxonomy): Eukaryota > Metazoa > Chordata > Lepidosauria > Squamata > Cordylidae > Hemicordylus > Hemicordylus capensis. Next base: position 127,646,980 of record NC_069657.1, read on the forward strand.
TTTTTGATGGATTATGATCTTAACATCCAGATACAGCAAATAATTGTCAAAAGTTGCATTTTTAAAAAATAAATTCATGTTTCATTGTGACACACTGAGGGAATTCACACGAGCAACCCTACTCAGGATTGCCCAGCCCTTCTTGGGTAGGGCTGCTCGTGTGGAGCACCAAGATCGGTCCTGATCCCAGAGTTGCTCCACTGAGTAGCCCGAGTTTTGTAACAGGGCTCCCTGCAGCCCGAGCAGCCACAGAGCAGGGTAGCTAGAGTGACCAGCAGCAAGGAAATTGCCCAACGCAACACACTCCTCGCACAGTGCATTTTTGGATTTCTGAAGGCTGGGCTGCATTTCCCTGGCCTCCAGATGGCTGCACAGCTCCCAACAGTGCCACTCATGTGGGTGTGCAAGGCCAAGGCAACAAACAGGATCATCTGGGGAGAAAGTAGGTGTTATCCTGCCTTCCCCCGCAGCCCTCCTCGCCCCACTTACAGTATTGTGGGAACGACCTTATGAACCTTTAAAGCAACACATGCAAGTTCTTAAAAATATTTGTAAAATGTTCAACAAGCATTTGTAAAATTCTTTATAAGCAAGCTTCTTTTTTTTTCAGAATGAAACAGAATTGCCATCTCAAAATATGCATTTAATTGTCAAAGAATAAATTACGGTCAAGGTTATTTGAGAAGAACATCACCTGAAGCCTCACCTAAGAACAACAGTCTTCCTAAACTTAGGCCAGCTTTGACTTTCTGAACTGTTGTGCTAGTCTATCTCTTATGTTCATCATCATACTATTAATAAAAGGAGTCAAATGTTTCTGTAGTTACTATCAAATAAATTGAACTAATTTCCCTTGAGATCTATCTGCACTGACCAGATGTCTTTAGCCAGCTATTCCCCAGACTAAACAGGGTGAGGCACATCCAATGCCTTCCCTGTTACCATAGAGACCGGTTTTCCCATCCACTGTGCAGCCCTGCCATAGTAGCTCCCAGCTGTTGTCTAGTCAAGTTCTCCATCAGAAGAAAGTGATGCAAAACTGAGCTTCCCTTGACACAGAAGTTTCAGTCACATGTTTCAGTTTCCAGTCTCCTTAGCCATCACTTTAGCTAAATGCTATGGTTTAAAGCTGTTTTAACATGTGTGTCTTTCTCTCTTCTGCAGTCCTAGATTAGCTGGTATCAGCAGAAGACTGGGAGATAAAACATGCACTGCATAGCTGCAGCAGGTGCTGGGCTTAAGGCACAAGGCAGCCAAATTTAAGTAAATTTAAGTCTCACTGATTTCAACAGGAGATTTAAGCACACGGTAAACTCTCTCCCAACAAAATAAAATAGATTTCAAAGGTTCTAAAGGTGCAGTAAAGGCCAAGTTGAAGACAGATCACCCTGGAGAGAATCTATCTATGTGGTCGCTAAGAGTCAACACTGACTTGGTGGCACTTAATCAATCAAAAATCAAAGGTGCAGTAAATCATGCCTTAATTTTCAATTTTGATGTATTACTAAATTCAGGCTCTTAGAACTATTCCTACTCCATTCTCATGCCATACTTTCAAAGGGGAAAAGCTCATCTTCTGATTGGTGACTGGTGAATATTTTTGGTCCCCCATTTCAGTCCATTAATTCATCCCTTGGGGAGATCCATGGCAGGAGGGAACAACTGTGGCAACAATTTATTTATTTATTTTTACATTCAAGTTCAAATGCCTTATAATAACTTTGAAGAGTTAATGATCAATTCAACAAAGACACTTAGAATGTCTTTGAAGTTATAACAAGGCAGGGATGACAGAGAAGGGGTGGGATTATAGTGTTAACTCCCCAGGATATTTAGATAATAGGTTGTAAAAGTGGAGAGGTTGGATTATGCTGTCTAGTTAATAAAGTTTAACAAACTTTGTTGCTTTTCCTTGTTGTAATGAAACACACACAATGCCAGAAAATACTATTTTGAGTATCTGGTAAATACAGCTGGTAATTATCTCATTAACTCAAGTGTAATCATGTAGCAACTAGGTCATCATGAGTGCCTGTGTTGCCCTGGTAGATGCTAGGAACAAACAGTAGTGTTGAGGAGCAATGTTTCCTGTCACAGGGATTCCCAGATGTTGTGGACTACAACTCCCATAATCCCCAGCTGCAATGGCCTTTGGCTGGGGATTATGAGAGTTGCAGTCAACAATATCCGGGAATCTCTGTGACAAGGAACACTGGTGGGGAGTATTGTCCTGTTGATTCTTCTGGATCATTTAGCAGTTTTCAGTACCATTCACAATGGCATCCTTTGAGCCATATAAATGGGATAGTGGCTGGAGGCACTACTTTGCAGTGACACTGCTCTTACCTGTCGGGAAGATCACAGAATGTGGCATTGGGAACCTTAGGATATGGGGTTCCATCTTGTCTCCTATGCCGTTTAACATCTACATGAAACTCTGGGAGAGGTTTCATTCATTCATTCATTCATTCATTCATTCGATTTCTATACCACCCTTCCAAAAATGGCTCAAGGAGGTTTACACAGAGAAATAACAAATAACTAACATGGATCTCTGTCCCCAAAGGGCAATACAGGTATACAAAAGAGATACAATTATGTGTGGGTCCCACATGTGGGGGTTTTATGCAACAAGTCTAAGCAATTCCCCGTTTGTACCATGCCACCCACACAGATTGTGCTAATCCATCCTCTCTGCCATTTGGACAGACTCGATAAAGCTTTCCAGTTCTGTAAGTACTGAAAAATCCTTCACCCTGAAAATATCTTAGGCATAAGCAGTTGCACAGGCAAGTAGATATGTGTCAGACTTAACAGACAGCCATCAATTTCTTATTTGATCAGGCCCAAGACCAACAGCCAATTCACACCTTTATGCAAATCACTCTGTTGAGAATTCTGTCATGTCACAGTGCCTGTTTCGCACAAGCAAATCATCACTTGTTATTGCGGTTATGGAGAGATATGCAAAACTGCCAACCTCTCCTAAAATATTATGGACAAAATTTATTTATTTAGGAGAATGGTGTTCCTCCTTTCCATGTGATAAGAGATTTGTACCCCACTTTCTTATTTGATTATTTTCACATTTTTATTGCTTTTTTTTAAATTTTCTGATTTTATGTCACCCTTGTAGGTTTTCTGAAGAACTGATGGAAAACCATCCATATATATAATTTGATTGCGTTTAAATGTTAGATCTAATTGTTAAACTGTATAATATAATTGTTTAACTGTGTTTTTATGAGTAGGGTTCATTTTTTATATGGTTGCGATTCACCTCAAGTATTTGTTTGGAAGTTGGGGCATAAACAAATTAAATAAACGGCCAGTGGAATCAGAATTTATGTTTAAATTGAAGTTATTTGAGTATTTACTGCCCTTGGGAGATTTAAAAGCTGCACCAGTGGATCAGAAACAATAGCATTATTGTTTTGCCTTGGAGATAAGTGTCAAGCATTAACCTGCATACAAAGCAATTTACCAGCCCATTTCTCCATCTATATCACTGGAACAATCATGGCCAGCTTCTCATCCACGATTACCCATCCCAAATGAACAGGAAGTACAACTACAGGGCTGGATTATAGGGTTGATTTCAGAGAAACAAGTTCTTTTTTCCATATATCTCAAAACTGTACCCTCCCACATGGAATTTTCATAAATCAAAGACCTTTGCAGATATAATAGATTCCTTCATCAACTTAAAACAGAATGTTTATTTTTACACACACAATTTTTAGACTCCATTACCTTGAAGCAATGTCTGTTTTCATGTGGTTTTTATTGAAAGAGAGAGAGAAATGCTCATCAGTCTAGACATATACATTGCAGACTAATAGAAATAAGTGCATCTTTCATAAGATTTATTTTTAAAAACAAGAACTAGACCACTAGCTATATTCAATAAGTATGTTTTCATGTTTTAACATTCTTGCTAACCACAGCTCCCCTTGCCTCAGCTCTTCTTTTGATCCTAGTTCACTAGAAGCATCAATCACATTTCCAAGAGAACATACACACGGACAGTTCAGCCTCACCAACTGTGCAAAAAACAACCACCACCAAAACACTGTTGTCAAACCAGTCCTTTCTGTGGGTAAAAAGTGAGCCCAGAGGAGAGCTTTACATGCACCTCACCTAGACAGAGTACCTACCAGTACATAAACAGCAGCAATACATGGTTTAATGTCCTGAAAGGAAGGAAAGCATCAGACTGAAGACATCCAGTTACTTTGGAGAATTTTGGACACATCAATTGATAGACAGTCATATGTTGTTGGTAATACAAATAAGCCAGGGAAATTAGATAAAGTTGTGACTTTTTGTTCACAGAAGTACTGGTAGTTTCATAGTTAAGATTCAGGATGAGTTCCTTCATTCTGTTAGTCACTTGATTGTCTGTCTCAATATGCAAAAACTGCTAGTCATAATAAATAATCAATTCTTTTCACTCAAGCCAATATCCCCAAATGCTAGGAAGGTACAAGAGGCAGTGATCTGCAGGGACTGAGAAGCTGGTGTAGCATAGCGGCCCAAACTGCTCTGTTGCCAGATTTGGCTTTTTTTAAGCCAAATTTTGGGTTATGGCCCATTTGACTCACGAGTATACCCCTTAGGTTCTGGCCACCCCCCCAAAGCTGTGCACCTAGGCATTTCCAGCTGAAATCTCAGCTCAGATATTAGTTCACTAGGTGATCTAGGGAAAGTCACTTTCTCACAGTCTTGGCCCCCAATCTGCCTCAGCAGTCTACCATAGAGGGTTTGTTTGTTTGTTTGTTGTTAAATTTATATACCACCTTTCATTAAAGCAATCCCAAGGGTTGTTCTAAGGACCACTGAGATAATGGATGTGAAGGACTTTGAACTTCCTAACGTGCAATATAAATGCTAAGCATTTAAATATATTAAATAATGGCAGTCAGGCACCTGCTACAGCCATGTATCTCTGCAGTGGGATTAACAGAATCCTGCTGATAGGGTCAATTAAAGCATTCAAAACAGAAACAAGATTCAAGACAGGAAGGATCATTCAACTAACCCCAATTGTAGGTTGTATGCCTTATGTTCCCAAACCCACATGGCTAAAATGATTCACATTGCTAAAATATAATATTTTAGACACATTCATGCACTCAAACAAAATAGTTGCAAACAATTTGTGGGGTGCTAGGGGGAAAAAATCCTGAATCTAGCTACTAGCTGAGTTTATGTTTAAACATGAATAGAATGATATAATTCTAATGAAGCTCCTAAATTTATTTCTTCAAAAGCAATTTTGCTGTCTTTGTGGTAAGAATTGCAGTTATCACAGCTTTTTAGCTGTGAAACAAATTACCTATTTTCAGAGCTCAAGATGGAGCTATCCACTTTATACTACTGCACATGATGAAGGCAAATTCAAAACAGGATTGCGCTGTACATGGTTCATTTGGATACATCTGTTCTTCTGCAAACAAATGGGAATTAGAAATAACTCATGACAAGATCTCAGTTGCCAATCCTCATGGATATGTCATAGTTCCACAGATGCATTCCTAAGTAGGGATGCTTACCAGAGTCCATCCTGGATTTTGACTTTCTGCTTTATCAGATATGTTTACCAGAGCAGAAGTCAAAATGTTGGAATCTTACTCTTTAGGGGTATATTTCTGGAATTTGGTAAGCTTTGTGAGGAAAAGAGGAATTTCTCTTTTCTCTTAAACAAGAAAAAGTCAGAAAAACACATAATATTTATTTATTTATTTATTAGAAACATTTAATATACTGCCCACTCCAAAGAAGAAGAAGAAGATGATGATGATAAATAAGCAGAAGAGATTCACTCAGCCCAAGATATTTTTTTGTTAATAATTATTGTGAGAGAAAAATGAGCATAATCCATTGCCAACATTCCTTCTGGAATTCAAACAAAAATCCAGGGATATCTGAATACTGGTACATTGCAGAACTGACAGAATCCCTCATCCCTAATCTTGGCATGCCAATTTCTACACAGTGTTTTCTTCTCCCAATTTTGTCCTATGGCTCATGGTTTTCTCATCTCAAGAATAAAATTTAAGCACAAAAGGAACAGATTTATAACTTCTGATGATATTAAGGCAGCTAAGGAAAAGATAAGGCTTCCATTACTATCACATGGCTCCTACTGTGTTCCTGTGTTCTTTTAAAACATAATGCTTCATAATTTTCAAGTGGTTTGGAAAACTGGTTTGCATGCAGCCATAGCTGTCAAACAGGAAACATGCACTTTTGTTCCATTACAAGAAACAGTCTTGAGAAGAAAAGAACACTTGAAAGCTTGTGCAAGCTTGAGTCTCATAAATGCTGAGACTCAAACGAAAAGTGTCATCTCCCATTGTCCCATAAGCCGTGTGATTTATGGAGGGTTCCCCAACCCGATTTCACTATTTGGAAAGTGGCAACACACCCAGAGGTTTATTACAGTTTACTGAGATACAGTAAGACATATTTTCTCCTGGGAAAAGTCCTGCTGGCAACACCAGCTGCATTGGTGCCCAACCCCCAGGGCGAAGGGACAGTCATCACACAGATGGGAAATGGCTGGGAAGAAACAGCAAGAAATTAGAGTCTCTGCCTACCGCAGCAAAACTTAAGTCTGGGACCCAGATGCTGCCATTTGAACATGGCGGCATCACTGCTGAATAGCTGATGCCAAGTGACAGATAGGTATTGAGCTTTGCATAATACAACCTAACAGTGATTCAACCCACAGTGATTCAAAGGCTCAACAGGATAAAATAAACAAACATAAATAAATCTCTCCCCCTACTCCCCTGCAAAAATTGGAAGTGTTCTGAATATTTTACCTATACTTGGACAAATAGGTACATGCGACTTAAATTCATATTTTACCAGCTGAACTTCATTATTTTATTTGTTTATCAGCTGAACTGTCAGTAGATGGAGAGGAAAATTTAAATTTTTTATTTTAATTTTATTTTTTGTTCTGATCATTTATAAACTATTGTGCTAGTCCTATGCTGCACAAGCATTAAAGGAAAAAAATAAAAGGAAATTTTCCATTATTATTTTCCCTCATATACTTGTGAGTCAGCCAAGAATCATTTTTTAAAATGCTATTAAATTAAAAAGCTCCCAGGTTCAAAATCAAAATTTTGAATTTACATTCATAAAACACTTAGGGCTACTGGCAATTGGGAAACAGCTAAATATATATTCACCATGTTCATCAGGGCAAAGGAGCTGACCTAGTTGCATGTTACAGAAATCTGACTGAATGGAGCAGGTCTTTGGCCAAGTCTATCAGCCAGGTCCTCTTGCCAAGTGTGCAAAGAAGTGCTTTTTTGAACATGGTGGTTCTCTTATATTTAGCAGGAGCTTTTTCAGACAGTGGTGATTTTACTTTGGGAGGATGGGTGTGCATCCACATATCGGCCAGATTTACCCTGAAGTCTGTGCAATATTTCAGAGAGCACTTCACGCACAATTCGGGTTTTAGCTTCTGTATTGGAACCTAGCCCGATTTATGACCAGGGTTTTTAAAAATCCTCTTTTTGCATCAGAGAATCCCTTATGCCCTGAACGCACAGAAAAGCCTTGCGGAAAACCCACGGTAAAGCCTGCTGTCTGAAAAGCCTCCAAGGAGAGAGCAAGTCCATGATCATTCCAGCAGCTGTTGTCCACCAGCTATTGCTGTCTCATCTTTGTGCTTTTCTTTAGATCATAAGCCTTTTTGAGACAGGGAGCCATTTTCTCTATTTTTAAAAATGTTTATTTTATCACAAAAATACAAATATACACAACTTATAAATATATACAGTATCACTAATTATCATCACAGAAATAGCAATGAAGTGAGTTAATTGGAATAAGTAGGAATGAGAACTGGGGAAAGATATATCCAAGAGCAAGTGGAACTGGATCTGTTAATTTATACTATTTAATTTATATCTGTCAATGTACTTTATGTTAGAATTATAAGGAGAGTCTTTATAAAATGTTGTTTAGGTGGTACTCCCTAGGGATGATTCTTAAAAGGTGTGGCTATTTGTGGGCAGATACCATATCTACTGGACATGCCATAGGGTTAGTTATCCTATGTTTATTATCAATGTAATTAACTATATGACAGACTATATTTTACCACAGGTCACATGTAAGATCTTTGTTCTTTCTCAGTCCAAAGCAGATAATCCTTTTATTAGGACCAACACAAAAGTAAAAAAGCACTAAAAAGCTATAGTTATTGAGTCCATCATGTTAGATGGACAGCAAAAGGATTGGGGAGGAAGAAGGGCATGTTGGAAGAGACAGTTGGGCACTCAAACACCCCACCCCACTTGTCCTGCTCTGCCCTTTTGCTTACTATCTAGCTTGATAAAGAGTTCTGTGGGGCTTGAAAGTTTGCAGTTTGATTTGTTACTTTTTGGTTGATTTAATAAAAATAAATATTATAATAGTATTGCCTACTTTGGATTCTGCAGTTTTCTTCTAATGGACTACCACAGCCGCCTATGATTTTTGATACCTGAAGATATGGAAATGGTTGTTCTTCTCCTAACTGTTACAATGGTGGCCATACACTAACTGGAAAAAAGAAAATCTACCTTCTGTTGAACACATAGATTAGAGTATGGGATATGGCTTATACGTGCAATTTCTTTTTAAAAACAAACAAACCATCAACAGAGTAAGAAAAAGAAGACAAGCTGATGATCATTTTGTTAAAAAAAATAGGTTTGTGATATTTTGGAACGATAAAGTTCAGATTAACATAGTTTGCTTTTTCATGTCATTAATGTCATTTCACTGTTGTAATCTTCATTGTTGGCATAATGTCAAATCAAATCAAATCAAATCAAATCAAAGTTATATTATATTAGAAACCCCTCTTTCATTCCAAAAAATTCCATGTTGTTATTCACGCAACCATGCAGGTGGGCATGTGGACAGGCGGGGGTGGGGGAAGGCTGGGCCAACTCACCCTCCCCACAGATGAGCAGCCAAATGTTGCAGGGGGAGCAGACCACACTCCCAGACTATCTGCCACACAGCGAGGAGTTCCGGAGGCTGGAACCACATATTCTGGCCTCTGGATATCCCACAATGCACGGGGGGATTCCCACAGGAGACAGATGCTCTAGGCACCCATCTGCCTGGGCTGAAAGCAGCTCAAGCAAACACACGATCCTGGGGACAGTGTTAAGGGTGTGCTTGTACCTTTAACCCCAGCTAAAAGCCAGGTTAAAAAAATTGGGCTAGGTGGCATTGCCCCACCAGGATCTGGCCCGACCAGTCCCTAACCTGGGTCAGGTTGCATGTGAGAACAGCCTCCACAAGTGTTAAAAAGTGCTTTCTGTTGGACTGGACCCTTTAAATGCCATGATTTTCAATTAGACAGTTCTCCCATTGGAACAAAATGTAATTTGAAAGTTCTTAACTCTCTTAAGTAAGATCATGCCAAGAATTTGCATAAATAAGTGACTTCCAAAAACTCAAGAGCTATACTATGAGGTCATTCACACAACCAAAACTTGTGTTCTACTTGGGTTTGGGAGCTGTGTGTGCTCCCAATTTTCGGTTGTACAGAAGCAAGGTAGGAGGATAACCTGGGTAGTTTTTCCTCCTACCTTGCTTACACACAATCACTTCTACCCAGGTTTTCCTCCCAACTTGCTTCCTTACAACCAAAACCTGGGAGCACATGCAGTTCCCAAACCCAGTTAGAATACAGTTTTTGATTCTGTGAATGTTCTCATTATCATGGAAAAGGTGTGTTCCCAAACCCATCTTTGCCAAGACAATGTAAATGCAGTGTGGGGGTGGGGCCACTTGTAAGCAAGGATAGGCAAAGGAGGGAAGGAGTGCTTCACTTCTGGTCCCACTGATATTCCCATGCCCACTCACCAGGCTGCTTTCCCCTCAGCCAGGCTTACCGCTGATTTCAGGGTTCACGTGGGGAAAATAAATTGAAAATAACTAGGGAAAGAAGGTATTCATACAGGGGAAGAACTGGTGGGTAGGTGTACTTTCATTCCCACAAGTGTCCCCTGCCCCTCCATTTGCTTTTAGGCTGGCCATAATAGGACTACTTTCCCGGACAAGTGACTATATTCAGGATTTCTGTTTGCTGTGGTGTCCAGAGTTCTGGGCAGCTGCATAATTTTAAACAGATTTGCAGAGTGCTTTTCCTTCTCCTCCCCGCCCCCTGGGTATTCTAGCAGCCTCCCTTGTCCAATGGGGAAGCCAGAGGGGAGGAACTTCTGGAACAGCCAACAAAAGGGCAGAGACGGCTTCTGAGACATGTAAGTCAGCAGGAGTCAGAGAGATATCATATGCAGCACCAACATTCAAGCTGGTCTCTCTCTGCCTGGCTCAGTGGTAGGGAATTGGAGAGGACTCTACCTGGTTTGTGAGTTGTGAGTTGTACTGGAACTGTGTGTATGTGTGTGCAGGAGCAGCCAGTGAGAGCAGATCCGGCATGACCCTGGTCTCTGCGCGTATACGGAGGCTCCACACATGCACAGAGACCTGGCTACGCCGTGGCCTCACCGGATGCCAGGCAGAGCACTGCAGCTTGCAGGTGCTGCTTACATGGTAGTAAGCACTTGCTTATTACCTCCTTAAAGATGTATCTCGCCGCCCACCCACCCACCCACCCCACCCCCGGTGCTGCCCTCACTGACCGCTCCTGGGTTTGTGCATATGGTGGAGTGATGGAGAGGGAGGAGGAAGCGAAGTGTGATGGAATGGGAAGGATGGGTAAAAAAAAAGAGTGTGCCTAGTGGAGCAGGATGGCCTATGTGCGTGCGCACATACACATATTTGTGAACTGAAGGATGGAGAGTGAGAGGGAGGGGGTGGAGGTGGGAAGGGGTAGGCGAAAAAATATTAAACAGACCATGGACACAGGATGGCATGTGAATGATAGGTATATAAGTGTGCATCTATCATGTGTGCGTGTGTATACATGTGTGTGTACAGACCATAGTGGAGTGGTGAGCTGTATTTATTCTCAAATTATCCTATTTTTATCAGAATATTCATATATAATATCAATTAACCTATGCACATTTTATGCAAAGTGGAGTCTTTCTGACAAACAGTGACTACTCTTTTGGTGAAGAATTTCCACTTTTTCTTTCTTTTTTCTTTTGCTATCTAGATCTGGTCACCCTATTTGCCTTACAAGAGGAAACACCCAGTTGGGAATTTTATTTTTCCCTTATAATCATAATATGTACCTTAATGCAGAATTGTTTTTTCTTTCTAAAAACATTTTGAACAACCCAAGCACATTTGAAAAACATAAAAAATAACCCCCATTTGATGTATTCTGCATTTTAAAAGTATTTCAATGTATTTATTGTACAGATTTTTAAAAATCTACTCATCAGTACTCATTACAGAAATGCAATTATACCACACCTGCAGTTTCAGACTATCTTTCCGCACCAAGGGCCACTTTAAGGCAATTTAACAGCCACCAACTAGTGACAGCTGGCAAACCCAAACCTGCCTCCGGTAGTCTATCATATATAATCAATTGCAAACAGAGCATCAGCAGGCTCATCTCATTATTTCCTGGCTAATTCCCCCAGGGAAAACAAGAATCAGCCCTTCACTTTGAGCCAGGATGCTGTAATACCCGCCCCTACCCCTCAGTTCCTTTCTCCTCTCATTTTCATCAGTTCACTACGCTGCTTTGGCTTTTCAGCTTGATATCCGTTATGTTATGTCAGCTGTTACATTACGCTTAAGACAATAGACTCCAGCTGGCTGAGGTCAGATGTAAAAACAAGGACCTAACAAAGCCATGGGCCCTCCAGTTATACTGAAATTGAGATACACACTGAATGTAGCACTTAATGACAAACTACTTCCCAGACTTTTGGACAAGACATAAAGGAAACACCTGTCACTGCAAGTGTTACATGCTAGTCCTGATAAGTTTAAAAATCCTTCTCAGTGCTCCATTTTGCTGTGTGCCAGTATTTAACAAGTTTAGGTTTCCCTTCTCTGCCCCAAGAACAGAAACATGTTCCCTTCTATTTATTATATTTGAAAGTTATTATTTTGAAATCATTTCTCCATAGCTCATCAAGATGTTCACTGTTATATATAACTTACTATTTTAGGGGAAAATGCAGGGAAAAGTTGAAAGAAAGAGAAGAAGAGGACAACCAGCAGCAAGGTAGATGGACTTGATTACAACAGCAATGAATGCACCACCTTAAAGGCCAAGTTGAAGACAAATCATCCTGGATAGAATCTATCTATGTGGTCGCTAAGAGTCGCATTTAATCATCAATCAATCAATTTTAGGCATAGTGCTATATTTTATCATAAACCTCATACAGGCTGCATTTTCACAACCACAAGGATCCTGCTTAAAAAATTAATCAGATTCAATGAGCCTCACAGAGTTTATGTAAGAATGCAGAATTTCAGGGCAATTCAGGTCAAACCTGGACAAATTCTTGTCAAATTAAATGCCAATTAATCAGTATTTAATCAGGATAGATATCTATCTAACTGGAGAGGTTTGACCAGGATCACTATGAAATTCTGCATTCTCAAAAACAACTTTGCAAAGCTTGTTAATCCTGTTTAACTTTTTAACAAGGATCCTTGTGACTGCAAGAATGCAGCCATAATATTATAGGTCTGGAGGTATTTCTAGAATAAGCGCAGGGAAGTGGATTTCAGAGTTCTACATAAACAAGATTTTTAAATGATTCTATAAAAATATGCTTTTAATATTTTAGTGTTTGCTTTTAACTAACATGGATATATTTCCAACTGCTATGGATTAACATAGCTACATTAAACAGAATAGATCTGTATCAATGAATGCTTCATGTAGATTAATACAAGCCCAGTGTTACCTTCATTGCAAAAACTTGAGTGCTTTATCACCAGATTTTTATTCCATGTAAGGTGCTCTGATATTCAGATACAATTGAAATACCAAGGTTCAATTGCAAAACAAAAAGTGACTTTTTTTTTTAAACCCAAGGAAATTGAAAAAGATCAGAACAGGAAGCAAGAGAAAAACAAATTCTCTCATCAGACACCACCAAATTCTCTTATCTAACACAGCTATTTAGGAAGTACACCTTTACCCTCCATTACCTACCTCCTTTATATACAACTGTTCTTCTAGCTAAAGGATGTTTCCCCCCCATCAGATATCTCCACCCATTCAAGCCTTCATTTTCTAGGCTTTATTTGCTAACAGCTGTACTACAAATGGTGGTAGTGTTTTAATACAGATGCTCCATTACACTCATTATACCGAAATCACTGTGTCATATCTTACAGGCCACAAAGCAGCCACCAGATGGCAACAATCACTATTAGGCTGTGCTGGATTGCAATCTGACATATTAAAAGCTCAATACCATATGCAAGAAGGGTATGTATATATGTAATTGCATATCCTCTACTTACACAAGAACTCCAAGCTAGATAATTATAAATTAGATGGTGAACAGAGTACAGCAAGGTTTTGCTACTTAGGATAGCAAAACAAACAGTAATAACAGAAAGCCCTAGCTAAGCAACAATAATTAATAAGAAGAATAAATGTGTCTGAGACGAAGTCATGGAGAGTATTCACATGACCTACCAGGTGGGTGGGAAGGCAGCATTCACCTACCTTCCCCCCAGATGATAAAAGCAAGGTTGCCTGGAACACGCAGCATGCTCCTAGACCATCTGTGCTGCACAGATCTCTGGAGGCCGGGGTGCCTCTGGATATCCCACAAGGCACTGTGTGACGAGGCGCCCGTCTCTGCAGGAAGCCCAAGCACACAAACAATCCCGGCACCGGGGTTAAGGGTATGCTTGGGCCCTTAACCTTGGCTAAAGGCTGGGCTACAAAGTGGGATTAGGTGGCAGGCGGCGCCAGGATCTGCACAGATCCCGGCGCTTCACATGAGCAGCCTAACCCAGACTGGGGTGCCCTAGCCTGGGTTAGGCTGCTCATGAGAACAGCCTTATGGGCTTAATGTTTGAAGTGCATCACATTTTTCTCTACTGATATGTTTATAACGTACTTTAAATACTGGTAAATATGTGTGGCTGCTTTTTCCTGGGTGGGGGCAGTTTTTAGTGTAGTGCAACAATGCAGGGACTTATTTTCACACTGAAGTCCTTCAAGAGAAATATGTAGGAGTTCTGAAGGGACTAAGGAGTGACATATAAACACTCCAGGTTCTGTGTTTGTTTTTTTTTAAAGGTGCAAATAGGCCACCTTCTATCTCTGTTCTCCCTACGCTCCCTGTCCAGCTTTACCAAGACATTATAAAATTAAGGAACTGGATCTACATATGTTGTGGGATGATACAGCAATGATATCCAACTCAAAACATTCATGTCCTCACAGTTATTTGTTGACTTACAGTATAAAAGTTGTATTTCAAGCTGCTTGAAAAATTATGCATTTATGATAAATTGGTGATAAAAACAGATTAAACCATTTTAATTCCACCTCACTGTGCAGTTGCCATAATATGGTTCAACACTGCCCCCTACAGATTTTAGGCATGAAATTTTTCCCCGTGATGCAAATGTATAGCTTAAATACAACAGCAGCATGCAGCATTGCCTGGCAGGACTGAAGGTACAACACAGACACAATGCTAGAAGCTAAAGATGACACGGATTTATTTTGGGGTTTGCATAAAGTTAAAGGCGGGTAAGTGCAGCCTAGTAGGTAAGCAAAAATATCAGATAGATAACCTGATATATTTAGCAGAGGGAGAGCAACTGTTCCTGTTCAGCCTAGCCCTGCATTCCTCCAAGTGGCTGTTGCTGGTGTTGCTGTTCCTTCCATTTCTTATTAGACTGTGAGCCATTTGGAGGACAGAGAACCATTTCCTCATTCCTTTTGCATGTCAACTGCTTTGTGAACCCTATCATCATCATTATCATCGTCATCGTCATCATCATCATCATCATCATCATCATCGTTACAGAAACAGGTTATATAAATACTTGTAAGCAACAACAGCCAACACATTCAGGCCCAGTTCTCCAGAAAGCTTTCAAACATCTTAAAACTGAGGGTGAGCCTGTGATCCCCTCTCCAGCCACAAAATGTTGAGGATGCAGGCTATCCAATATAGAATTTCAAATGACCTCTGATGTGTAATCATCAACTCTAAAACAGAGAATTAATCATGTATAAAATTTATCCCAAAGATTGAAGGGATCTCTGCCCCATATTAAATGTGCTTAAGTCCTTCGGGGGAAGAGATCCTATTCAGGCAAAATTGTTCCCCACATGCTCAATAACAGCAACAACTCTGTTGTCATGTACTTCCAGCTTAACAGACCTCCCCGGCATCCTGCCCTCCTCTTGTCGAGCCTTCTCTGATTCCCATGGAGCTTGGAATGGGGCAGGGATGTCATTTAAGCACAAGTGTGTTGGTTAGAGATTCCTCAGCTTAAAAAGACAAAAGAAAGAAAGAAAGAAGCCGAGAAGTTTCCTGCTTCTCTGGATATTGTTGCTGACCATTAAACAAACACTTCCTGTAATAGTTTCCTCTTGCTGAAATAGTTCCCCCTTGCTGCAACTTTCCTCCTTAATGCAATCCTATGCACACTTTCCTAGAAATAAGCCCCACTGAACACAGTGGCTGAAATACGAACTAACAAAGTACTGAAGAACTACAGACTACAGGGGAGGGGTGTGTTTTAAAGTTATCTCTCTTTCCCTTTGTAGCTGTGACCCCTAAAATATGTCCCTGAGGATCATTTTTGGGAGTGACTTTATTCACCACTAATCTTCTATAGGCTTAGGTGGTCCATGGCAAATGGTGCATCACTAGCCCCACTCACATAGTGCATTACCAATAGGAGGTAACAGAGCACGAGCACCGTGGTGACTGGGTGTGGGAATTCTATATGCAGATAGGAAAGAGAAGCTTGTGATGGTTAAGGTTAGTTGGAATGCAGCTGTTACTAATGCGAAGACTCTAGAGGAGAGAAGAATATATATATATACACACACACACGTAGAATACACACACACACACACCACACACTGTTCCAGTAAGAACTAATTAACCTACTTTCCTTTCACTGTCTCTTCATCTGGACTAAATTTGGTGCAAATCGAGGTCCACAAGTTAGCCCACTTGCACCTCAGAAGTTCACATGGCTGCCATCTTGAATTGGAGTGAATGACATCATCACACACCACACCATTTGGGCATCCCTATGTGTCTCCACAGCTGTAGCAAATTTGGTTCAAATTGGTTAAGCAGTTCACAAGTTAGCTCACTTGCACCTCCAAGGTTTATGCTTCCGCCATCTTGAGTCAGGGTGAATGACATCATCACAAACTACACCACTGAGATGTCCCTGTGTGTCACTCACTACAACTGTATGTCACTTGGTTCAAATCAGTTAGACAGTCCACAAGTTAGCCCACTTGCACCTCAAACATTCATGAATACATCATCTTGGACTGGGGTAGATGACATCATCACACACTATGCCATTGAGATGTCCCTATGTGGCCCTACAGCTGCAGCAAATTGGGTTCAAATTGGTTAAGTGGTTCACAAGAGAGCCCACTTGTGCCTCAAAAGTTTACACATCTGCCATCTTGAATCGGCATGGATGACATCATCACAAGCTATGCCATTGAGGTGTCTGTGTGTGTCACTCACTGCATACATAACCAATTTGGTTCAAATGGGTTAGGCATTCCACAAATTAGCCCGCTTGCACCTCAGATGTTCATGTGGCCTCCATCTTGAATTGGAGTGAATGACATCATCACACACCACACCATTAGGGCATCCCTGTGTGTCCCTACAGATGTAGCAAATTTGGTTCAAATCAGTTAAAGGGTTAACAACTTAGCCCACTTGCACCTCAAATGTTTATTCATCTGCCATCTTGGATTGGGGTGGATGACATCATCACAAACAATGCCCTTGAGATGTTCTTATGTGTCACTCACTGCAACTATACCTAATTTGGTTTAAATTGGTTAGGCAGTCCACAAATTAGCTTGCTTGAGCCTCATATGTTCATGCGGCCACCATCTTGAATTGGAGTGGATGACATCATAACACACCATGCCATATGGGAATCCCTATGTGTCGCTACAGCTGTAGCAAATTTGGTTCAAATAGGTTAGGCGGTTCACAAGCTAACCCACGTGTGCTTCAAAAGTTTATGTGTCCGCCATAATGGATTGGGGTGGATGACATTATCACAAACTATGCTGTTGAGGTGTCCCTATGTGTCCCTACAACTCTACCTGATTTGGTTCATATTGGTACAGGTGTTGCAAAGTTGACAGGGGACACACATGGACAGACACACACAGACAGATACACACGCGGACAGACACACACACAGAATGCCGGGTGATCTCATAAGCCTACTGGTAAGTAGGCTAATAAAAGGATAGTGTGCAGGGGCCTGCAAAAAGAGGGGTTGTGAGGGAGGAAAGGGAGGAGCCCCTTCAGGAAAGAAGGCTGCCACTGTGCAAATGAGATGAGGAAACAAGATCAACAAGATTTGTTAACTCAGGAAGGAAGCGAGAAAGAAAGAAAGAATGGAGGGGAAGAGTGAGCAGAGGAGAGAGAGAGAAAGAAGGGAGGGAAGGAGAGAAAGAACGAAGGGCGAGGGATGAGCCTGGGTTTGTCAGTGACCTGAGGTGAATGAGAGGCCATGGTGGCATCGGCAGCAGTGAGGAAGGGCCCGGTCAACAGTCACCACTGCTCAGAGCTACAGAGGCCACTGGCGGAAGCAGGCAGGCAGGCAAGGGATTGGTCTGAGCCTGTCAGCATCCTGGGGAACGAGCAGCCATGGCGGCAGCAGTGAGGAAAAGCCCAGTCAACTGCTGCTGCTACTCCTGTGGGCAGGAGCAGGAGCAGGAGTCGGGCTCGGGTGAGGAGATCTTTGGGGTAGATAGATAGATAGATAGATAGATAGATAGATAGATAGATAGCAATCAATCTCTGCAGTTTCACAAGTCACACCAAACCAGAGGTTCAGCAGAGCGGCCAGTTCCCAGAGCACACACATGAGCCCCATTTCTGAGGTTGGGAAGGATACGCCAACACTTAGTGTGATGTGCAAACCTGTCAATGTGAGCATATCCTACCCTACCTGCAGTTCTGAATCCAACATCTGATCTGTGCTTGAAATCTAGGTTACAAACGTTGGGGTCAGAACCGCAAGTGGGTTAGAATATGCCGACACTGGCGGGTTTGCACGTCACACCCAATGTTGGCATATCCTTCCCGACACCAGAAATGGAGCTCATGTGTGCACTCCAGGAAATGGCATGATGTGTGAAGCCCATCTGTCATTTATAGGCTGAAGACCTGCATCTAGTCAGGGTCACTTCAGACATTACCA
Source organism: Hemicordylus capensis (assembly GCF_027244095.1). Classification (NCBI taxonomy): domain Eukaryota; kingdom Metazoa; phylum Chordata; class Lepidosauria; order Squamata; family Cordylidae; genus Hemicordylus; species Hemicordylus capensis. The sequence continues at coordinate 127,665,355 of NC_069657.1, forward strand.
AATTCCTGTCCAGAAATTAATGGATCACCCATGGATAGATGGTAAGATATGACGATTACGGTATCCACATCAGAAATTCATGGGTAAGGTTGTCCTGTGTTACAATCTATACACAGTCACATATTCTGTGTTAGAGGAAGATGGAAGTTGTCCACATATTATGGGAGTTAGAAGACATACATTGAGGATTCCGATAACAGCCCACCCTTGAAACTCATCCCCCTCTTCTCCTGGAAAGGGGAAAAAAACTTCTTCAGGTTTCCTTTGACGTTAACTCTGACCTAGTTTATCTTCAATGCAACACTGAAAATAACCACCTCTGCCAAAAATGCTAGAAGTAAAAACAACAATGAAACATAAACAAGACAGACCTTATATACACTTTTAAACCAACACTTGAAAAACAACAGTCCCGTTTAGCAAGCGCTAAGGCTGAAGGGAAGAAAAGGAAAGTAATCTAGCATGTGATGTACATAGGTTATATACTCTCTACAAAAATGTACCATTATAATTCTGGGACCAAAGCTAACAACAAAATGAGATTCCAAAGAGAAAATAGCTTTTTCAGGCACACTAAATATCCCTCTGTTCAGAAGAATGTTTAATCCACTTGGATCATGTGCTTGGATTTTCTTAGATCATGCTGAGATAACAACATTCTGCTGTGTCTTGGCACCATAAAAACCCTTGCTTATGAAAATAAAAGAAAAATATAGTCTCGCAGGGAGCATGTGTTTTTGAATTTACTTTTTCCATAGTTTAAATATTGAACACTCAAAAACAATTTTTACACAAATACGCCTCATTCTCTTTATGAGTCATGGCCAAAGCTCTCTTACACCAATATTTTAAACATACCAAATGCACATATACCCTACAGCACGATGATCTCCAGTCACAGGCTTGGCTCCAACTTCTGCTTGTGTTGAGTAATTGCCAGGACTAGACTGAGAGCCAAAGTCCTACTAGCACTACCACCTAGTGGCACAAAATTAATCCAGCAGGACAGTAGGAGGCACTGAACAGGAGTCACACTACTGAGCATCAGAGCGATTAACCACTCGGTGCACTTAAGCACTTTAAAACTTCATTGATTTCAGTGAGACAGACTAAGGCAGATGTTTAATTCTCTTTGAAAGGGTTTAGAAACTTAACTTTTGGCACACTTAGGCCTACTTCAAACATAACACTGGGCATGTATGAAAAGCATTCCCATGTGGTGCTCCACATGGCTGATGTCTTATTTAAACTTAGCCCTCCACTGCTACATGCACAGCAAAGTGTGCTATCCAATCTACAAATCCTTGGCATGCTAATAATACTCGTAGAGGCAAAATTAACCCAGTTTAAACAAGATGCCACAAGGTTAAATTTTTCTTATGTGCTAAATTTAAACAGGACATCACTTTCAGTAATATAGTGAGGGGTGTTTTAAGGATAAATGCTGAATCTTAGTGCTGGTTTGCTGAGCATCTCTGTTCCCCAAGTAATCTCAAACAAATGATCATTACGATGCTATTGTACAGTTTAGTTAGATGTAAAGATAGATAACCCCTTGAAAAATCAAAGAGAGCCTGGGTAGTGCAGCAGCAAAGAGAGTGACCCAGAAAAACCCTAATTCAAATCATACATCAGTCATGAATTCACCAGGTAGCCTCAAGCATCCACTGTTCTTCAACAGTATTCTGGGTAAATTAACAGTGGTCTACCTTACAGGCTTGCTGCCTCCAAAATTACTGAGGTAATGTAAACTTAATATTACTACTTCAGATAAATCCTTACTTCTTAAACATTTTTCTGGACTGAGAAGATTCTGCAATGACAAAAAGCCAGTGCTTTAGACATTATGGCGCAGATCATTGGGCCCATATAGGAGTCATTCAAGATAAACATAGAATGCTAGCCAATGGACAGTTGAGTTACTGGTCCTTCTTTAAGCACAGAAGAACTTCATTTATACATCAAGAAATATATATGAGCTTTGCATTCATGACCAACTCCACGTTTGAGAGGGCTGTAGGCAAAGTACCTGTGGTAGACCCCTCTTCACACAGATGAGCCCCAGAAAGCTTACTGGGTGGCAGCAGGGATACTCCTCATAGCACAGCAAAGTAACTATATCACATGCCATCAGCCCATGCTCTGGGATAAATGATCAGATAATTTAATTAATTATTCTGGGCTGATTTTATAGTTTTTACCAGTCTGGACTATGTTACTCAATATTAATACTGAGGAATGAAGTAGTAATTAAGGGCTACTTAATTTCAATAGGACTTCCTATAAGTACTTTAGTCAGGCTGTCTATTACAGTATCCTCTGAAATGTAAGAAAGTTCAAATTAAAGCAAGTCGTCATCCTTTTTTCTCTTTTACAGACAGCAATACATGTCATCACACTGTATGTATAACACTATGAGACAGTTCTTATGCACAGCCCAATCCAGGCAAGGGACGCGCAGCCTGAGTTAGGCTGCACGTGAGAACCACTGGGATTGAGCCGCCTAGCCCAGCTTTTTAGCCTGGCTGCTAGCCGAGGTTAAGAGAGTGAGTGCTCCCTTAACCCAGGCAATTAGATCATTTAGCCCCAGCAGACACAGAGACGGGAGCCTAGAGTTCCTATCTCTTGGGGGAATCCCCCAATGCATTGAGTGTGCATTGTGAGATCTCTGGAGGCCAGGATGATGCAGACATGCAGCATGGATCACCTGAAAGCAGAGTCCTAGAAAAATGAGATCGGTCATCTGAGGGTGAGTTTAACAAGCCTCCCCACCCCCACCTGCTGCCCTGCCTGCCCATATGAACAACCTCTATGTTTGGGGGTTTGGGTTTGTTGCTGCTATTATCTTTCTTTTTAAACAAACAAACAAAAAACCACCAATGATGTTGATACTCTTCCAAGACTTTTTTTTTTAAAAAAAAGCTCTTCCTGTTGCCCCATCTAAATTCCCATAACACAATTTCCTTTAGCTACCTTTTCTAATTCAGGAGTGTGTGGTCCTTACTTTTTTTTTAAAATGCTTGCTATATTCTGAATTCATTTCTTTTTCATTTTATGTGACTGATTTCTTTCTCCACTGGTGATGGATGTACTGTAGCAAGAGGTGCTATCCACATACATTCTACCCACCTGCTCAAAGTTAGTACTTAGCACTTAATGTAGCCAGAGAGCACTTGATTTGTTTCATCTTTATTCCTGGATCGAGATTCACCATCTCACTTGCACCACAATTTTGACTAAAATATTATTGTCCTATTTTTCATGGACATAGATATGGATTTTTGCTGTAAGACAGAAAATTCCAAATGATGACAAATCCACTCTACTGCATTTTTTTAAAAAACAAACAAACCCCACTATATATATATTTAGAAGTGTGTGGGGGTGTGGGGTGGGGATAACTATTCTTAGTGGCAAGTTTCCTCACAGCTGAACGCCTGTCAAAATGAGATTGATGTAACGGTTAATTTGTAGCCCAACAACATCTGGGGACTTGGGCTAATCCCTCTCCCCTGAAAACAATTTTAAAAAACATATTTGCATTTGTCCATCATCCATCATTACAAATTGTTCACCACCAGCTCCATATAAGCATTTCCATATCAATATGACAAAACAAGAAAGCTGATCTTGTACCAACATACTGAACTGTGCCTGAGAGACAAAAAACTGACCCTATTATATATATGAACATGAACTCTGAAAGCTGACTCTCTGGAAAATGGAGGTTAAAGTTTTGCCAACATTAAATATTAATACACTTATAATGGGAATTCCCAACATACAAAACACCTGCAGAATTAAGTGCCCAAAGAACAGCCAGTCAAATGAAATATAAATGCTGGCTTGCCCCAAGAAATTAAGTCAGGTAATGCAATACGAGTGACTCCTACTGAAATGCTAGCAAGAAATTGACGAATTGGGCATGGTTCCTTATATTGCTGTTTAAGAGGCATTCCACTGAACCTGATACAGTTTACCTTGGAGAGCACAGTATATGTACTGAACACTATTTTGTGTCCAAGTGCTTAGATATAGTAATCAGGCTGCAATTAAGATTATCATATGGGTAAGGATCAGTGTGAATTCTCAGAAATTAAAAAAAAAACACAACCTCATACATTAATGAGAAAATATGACAGACACACATTACTAATGACCATTTAAAGTACAGTCACTGAAAGCAAAATTTTAAAGGGGATTGAACAGCATGCAGAATCAAAAGCAGTTCTTAATATCTCAACCAATGCATGAATGGGAGATTATATGTGAACACTTTAAGATATTCCCCTTAGGGGATGGAGTCACTCTGGGAAGAGCATCTAGGTTCCAAGTTCCTTCTCTGGCATCTCCAAGATAGGGCTGAGAGGGACTCCTGCCTGCAACCTTGGAAAAGCCGCTGCCAGTCTGTGAAGACAATACTGAGCTAGATAGACCAATGGTCTGATATGGCAGCTTCCTATGTTCCTATGAGACTTTTGGGGCAAGGGGCTTCAATTTGTCTTTTTATTTTATTTATTGACAAAATGTATAGACCACCTTCCAACAGAAATCTAACCACAAGGCGTGCACAAGTTAGAAGTGCAAACAACATATATTCGAAACTAAAATTATTCCTGTTTTACTTACTATTTAACTTACTAAGTTAAGTAGCAGAATGTCTTTGTTTGACAGGATGGCTTCAGGTAGTAAAGCACCATATAGGATGGAGCAATGGCACAATATTATTCCAAGATTGCAGCCACAATAAAACATTCAAGTCGTGTTCAGGCATTATCAGACACTCACATACATTCACACAATGGCAGCCTCCTCTTGAAGGGGTTCTTTCCTCCCTCACAACCCCTCTCTTCACAGATCCCTGCCCACTATCCTATATATAGTACACTATAGTGGGCAAGGATCTGCGAAGAGAGGGGTCGTGAGGAGCCCCTTCAGGAGAAGGAGGCTGCTGTTGAATGAATTAGATGAGGAAACAAGATGAACAAGATCTGTTAGCTCAGGAAGGGAGGGGGGAGGGAGGGATGGAGGGGGGGAAGACAGAGAGGAAGAGTGAGTGGAGGACAGAGACAGAGAGAAAAAGAAGGGAGGGGAGGAGAGAAAGAATGAAGGGTGAAGGGCAGGCCCAGGCTTGTCAGTGGCCTGAGGAGAATAAGTGGCCATGGCGGCAGCGGCAGTGAGAAAGGGCCCGGCCAACTGTTGCTGCTGCTGCTGCTTGGGGCTACTGAGGCCATTGGCGGAGGGAGGCAGGCAGGCGAGCATCAGGGTTGGGCCTGTCAGTGTCCTGAGGGGAACAAGCAGCAATGCTAGAGGAGGCAGTAGTGAGGAAGGGCCCCGTCAACCACTGCTGTTGCTGTTGCTCCTGTGTGGAGGGGCATGAGCGGGGCTCGGATGAGGAAGTCTATGGGATTAGGAGGCTGCAGCTTGGCCAACTGGAACCGGCAATGCCCAATCAGCAGCGACCAAGAGGGGTGAGGTGGATAGAAGCAACGGGATGGACGAGGAGGAGCAGGAGCGAGGGTGGAGAAATATCTGAGGTGAGGGGGCTGTGGTAGGGGCAAGGGGAGCAATCTACTAGCGTGCAGATGCTCTGCATGGCATTAAGCTAGTTTCAATGAATTAACTTTCATATTTGTAAGGGCCACACCCTGCACTACCTAGCTGGAAACCTTAAACTGGTAATGCCATTAACAAATCTTTAGCTTCTGAGCTACACTCTGTAGGCTCAAGTCAAGCACCATACTGACACATACCTTTATGATAAAGGCTTTCCATGAAAGGTCTTTTGATGGCTCCAACAAGATTGGGAGGCATTCAGAATCACTGCCTCAGCAGACTAGAAAAAGGTTAAATCGAAGGAACTGTAGTAGCACAAGTTTAGTCTCACATTTCCCTGTAGTGAGGGCTGCACAAATATGGCCCTCCTACAGATATTGGATTACAACTCCCATCATCCCTGACTCTTGGCCACTGTAGCTGGGGATGATGATGGTTGTAATCCAACAACAGCTGGAGGGATGAAGTTGTTCAGTCCTGCCCTATGGCAAGAACTGCTTTCTTGACCAACATTAATAACTAAACTATGTTACAGTGCTTGAACAATTTAGCCAATCAAAATACAATGCATTACAAGAATATACTTCCTGGTATCCTGTCTTCCCCACAAATATAGAGACAATACATTAATCAAACAGACAAATATTCATATACATACCATCCAAAATAACGTCCCTGTGGCCAGAGCTGAATACTGTTCAATTGTGGAGAGGACGCTGAAAATAAGGCAGACCAGCACTATGAGGAAACTGCGGGGAGAAAACCAAAGATTATATTCACTTAAAATATTTCATTAGGAAGTTATTCATTAAGGCAAAACGTAAGTATTTGAAATGATAGGTAGCATGGGGGGGGACCATGGTGCGGGGGGAGCAACGGCTGTAAATGGCTCATCAGGAGGACAAGGAAAGCTTGACGGCGGGGGGGGGCGGGGGCGAGATGTTTAAGGTGGGGTGGGCATTGGACAGACTCCAATAATCTGTAAGAAATTTCCTCAGGGATATTGTCAAGAATGAGGTAGGTAATTTCTGTTTCAATATACGTGAACACTAGCACTTAATTTGTTTACACTTGTGGTTCTTTGGATCCAACTAAATGTGTATAGTTCTAAGGATTTCTGAACTAAGATAACATTTTTTTAAGTTGTCAATATGCATAATTAATTAGATCTATGGTTCTAAAAAAATAAATATTTTTTTTAATACTGGGTTTTACATGTTTTAAAATTTTTAATGTTTTGAATTATTTTAATTTTTAAGTGATTTGATGTTTTAAATTATTTTAGTTGTAAACTGCCCAGAGATGCAAGTTTTGGGTGGTATAGAAATGTAATAAATAAATAGATAAATAATCCATATTACAATAGGATATGCAACAAGTGTACTTGAAAATATCTAGAAAGCAAGTTTTGAAACTGACAGAAGTTTTACACAAATAAAAATGAGTGCATCCAGGTAAAAGTCCAATGGATCTCAGATATTAAAAGTTGGTTGTTGCTGCTGCTTAAGAAACTGGGCTATGACCATCCCTGAAGTTCAGTCAACTGCTAATAGATCTACTGATGGTTATCTGCTGCTGAGCTAGCAGTATATCTGACCACCAGATGGCAGCAAGTCAAAATCTATAACAATTTTCTGCAACAGTTAGCAAAAATGCATGTCATTAAAAAATCACACCTGAAAAGTCTTAAGGTCATCTAGTCCATCCCCCAACAATGAAGAATGATCTACTATCCCTGTTATCAATCGATCAGAGTAGTAGAGAGCCCATTTTTCCAATGAGAGTCCAGTATCTACATTTTTCTATGGCCAAACTGGTGACAATAATGTAGATCTTTAAGATTATCTAGACTGGAAAATGCATATGTACTGGATCATTCAAATTATCAGCCACACTGCTAGGAACCACCATGTAATTCAGAATGACTGCTTCCCATCCACATTAAGCATATTCACATTTTGTTTATAAAGCATTAAGCAAGAAAAGACTGTAGTTAACATTGCCTGTGGAAGCACCTTTAATAGTGATGTTTTTAAACCCACTCCATAACCCGAAGCATATAAAAACACTTGGAACTGAATTGTGTAAAGTACAAGTATCTTCAGAAGCTGAAGATACATTTCATCTCATGCAAAAGAGTTACAGGAAGTCAAAAAAATTCACTTGGCAGTGCCTTCAGCTATTACTGTTTTGCCAAGCTAACTATAAATATTTTCTTTATGTATTATAAAAATATTTCTCTTTAATCACAGGCACTTCCTCATGCATCTCTCTTGTAAATCCAGTAACAGATCGGTATTTTCAAAATATTTGCACTTCGTAGTCTACCTTGAACTTCATGCTTCAGTAGCGCAATTGGCTCAGAATACAAAACTACCAGAGCTCATTGTATTATTTGACTGACACCTGGTTTTTGGTTATTCGGGCTCTGCTGTATTCCTCCTAAGCTTTCATTTGGAGGAATGAATTCCTCTTAAGCTTTCGTATCATAAACGTACTGACTTCTTCCAGTTTGCTAGTGCCTTTAGCATTCTTCTCTGACTTCTCATCAGTCTTGTCTTTGCACAAGATGCTCCCTTCTCTAACTACGGGGTCCCATCAATTTCCCAGGCCCTTTATTTATTATTTATTTATTTTATTATATTTCTCACATTTGTACACCACCCCAAACTTTTGTCTCTCGGCAGTTAACGATAGCATAAAACAAGTTACAAACATACAGTATACAAAAAACTTTAACAAATTTAACAATTCAAAAATAAACCAGAGATTAAAACCTAAAAAATTTAGGAAGCTGAGAAAGCTTGGGCGAAAAGATGGGTTTTCAGGTGTTTTTTTGAAAATTGCATCAGATCTTTTAGGCATCAGATTACCTAGGCATTGCCTTCTCAGCTCCTGTAAAACATGACAATATTATTGAAAGCTATGTAATTCTACCCTGTGATCTGCTCCTTGCTATAATATTGCCTTAAAGAATCATAAGACAAGATCCTGTAAAGTGCTGAGCACTTCAAAAGATGAAGGCACACGTAACATTTTAGAGCAATGTAGCCACTCTAAAAATGCCTCAACTACAGCACTGATCTTTATTGTGTGGCCTGCCAGCCAATGGTGGCCTGCACAGACCTCAATGGCAGCCCTGCCTGACTGCTCCCTCTCCTCCTCCTCCTCCCACTTCTAGCCTTTCAGCCACTGCTGTTACGGCCACCTCAAGCATTCTTTCTCTCTCTCCTGCTGCTTCTGAGGTGCTCTCTCTCTCTCTCTCTCTCTGTCCCCCACCCCCACCTGTCCTCCTCCCCACTTCTCCCATCATCCCTGTGCTCCCTGATCTCTTTGGCCTCCACCTCCTCTTCATGCTGTGGCTGCTGCCATGGCTCCCAAAGGTTTTCTCACCCTCCCCCCCCCCACCAAGATAGAGAGCAAGAAAGGCAAGCCAGGGGCTGGGCCTAGTGCTGAGAGGATTAGCGCTGGCCTGGTTTGTACAACGGAGTTGTGCACCCCAAAAGTGGGGGTTGTGCCTCAGGCAGCCCAATGATGACAGCTTCCACTACAAAATAAGTGAAGATCACTTCACTACAGGGTTGCCTTCTGAGAGGAGTATGTGTAAATAACCCAAGACTGCAGTACTAGTAAATTAGGTTTGCCAGAACTGACACAGTGCAGTTGATTTCAGGGTTCAATGGGACACTTTTTCAAAGCAACTAAGGTAAAAAGTGCTTTCTTCCATGAATACATGACAAACATTTAAATCTCTTGATGGTTGATTGTAAACAGCTGTTCAAAATGCCAATATTAAAGCTGTGATTTAAGTAAAATATTAAATATCAGTTGTGCCCTTGAACAGAAAGATATTATCTAATTTGGCACATGAAATGGAAACCTTGGCCTAGACTAGAGATCCTATTCTCTTGCTCCATCTAGGAGAGACTATGCTTTTTTGTTGGCAGCTTTACTGGAGGCTTCCCAAATTTACAGCCAGTACACATTTGAACAATGTACACAATATAACACATCCCCTTTCTGACACAACCTTTTGTGAGAGATCAGATGCTAAATCAAGAAAGTAGGTATTCTACCCTCCACAGGGTTTGCAGACAAGGCAATTAATTTGAGAAAAAAATATTATTAAAAGAATATATTCTCCAGATTATTGCTTTGTAACATAATAGAAGCAATAATTACATAGTTGTTGGGCAGATAATGCATGTTGTGGGGAAATAATTTTCTCAGCATATATTATTTAAATGTCTATTTCTGCAGATATTTTTGGAGATATTTTTATCATATCTATGATCCATATAAGCAATCTCTATATCTTAAAGCTTTTCTTGATATGCAAGTTTTTCTCCTTTTCTGAAAGGTATGTTTTCCCATGCCAATTTAAGGGAAAGAGTCTCAAAATAGACAAATGTACACATTTTTATTTATTTGATTGATTGATTGATATACTGCCCTTCCAAAATGGCTCAGAAATCACTAAGTAGTAATAAGGTTACAAAAATATTGGTGCTTTTGTGCAACCGTAAATTAAATTAACATCTTGATGCCACTTTGCTTCATAGTCACCAGCTTGTCCGACATCAAAATATGTATGTAAGCCAACAAACCCAAGTTTATTGATCTAGTGCCATATGGTTGCAGTACACCACAATCTGAATAGCTACATCTTGTCAGTAGGAGAGTACTTAGATAACCTGACCTCTCAATTGCTGTACAGTATTCCTATCTTACAATTTCTACCTCATGTGAAACCCAGTATCCTTTCTGCTTTGCGTCCACCAATGTATGAGAACCAGCCTGATGTCTGCAAGTCCTCTCTGACAAAAAACAAGAGGAAGAAAAGCGAAGCCAGCCATGCTATCTTTATGACATCATTTACAAATAGTCAAGTGCTATTCTCCGATTTCTGAACAGAGATTACAATCTTGTCTGGGGTTCATTCATATTGCATGCTGCACAAACAATGCCTGGCATACCAGGGCAGTTCAACCGTTAATCAATTAAAGGTAGGCAAAGGTTAAGTCTTTTTCCACATTTATAAATTGGCAGGCATATATGCAACACTATTTTAGAATGCTGAACTGAGAATAAAATTGGAGATGCCATAGACTTTATGAAAATATCTGCCACTGACTGAACACATTATTCCAGCATAATTTATTATATCTACTCCCTCTGCTAAGTTTAACTGTAAACCTCTAATAAAAGGCACAAAGACTTCAATAGTCAAAGAAATAATTAGAGTCAGCTGAATTCAGGCTATATAATGGTGGAACGTACAAACCTGATTATCTCCTAGCATTAAAACTAATTTGCAAGCACATGCAATCCCATGCTTTTTTATGTTGGATGCACCTAACCCTGATTCGTGCACACCCTTACCTGGTGGCCCTGGCTTGTTCTCCCTCACAATCACCACTGGGCTTGCTGCTCCACCACTCATCTGGGTACGCAGATGGTGGAGCCCAAAAGGGGCTCCAATCATGTGGGAGGGAGCAGGTAGGTTCCTACCTCCTCTGCAGCAAACCCTGCCCAATTTGGTCATGAGAATTACCTCACAATCATTTTTATATAACCTTGAGCTGGATGTGTAATGACTGTTAGTCAGCTTTTGTACACAACCACCAAACAAGGTGTGACCCTACTAAAACACTTTCCACCATTCATCCCTCCATTCCCATTTCTTTCCTTTTTCAGTTTGGGTGGGGGGGGGTTAATGGTTTGATGCATTGTTTGTATCAAAGCTCACAGATGTAGCCTTGTAGAACTGAGGCATCACGGGATCTCTAATAGGCCAATTTCTGAGGGGAACATGCCACATTTTTCTGGAATGAAAAAATACCCAGTGAACACTTTGCAGGTCATTCTTCCTGGTACTTCCAAAGTGATTTGTGCACATGGAGGGTGCAGTGGGGAAATGACTTTATTATCAGGCCAGAGGTTGCCAGTTCGAATCCCCGCTGATATGTTTCCCAGACAATGGGAAACACCTATATCGGGCAGCAGTGACATAGGAAGATGGTGAATGGTAAACCCCTCCTGCAGGCGCAGCCCATGAACTCACTTCTGGGGGGTGATGGGCAGTTCTTTTAAGTGTAAACAGAGCCGGTGCTCCATGCCGCCCAGCAGCCCCCGGGGTGGATAATCACCTCAGCCACTCACTTGGCCCCCACGGAGGCAAGCCCCCGCCAGCAGCCAGGTGAGTGGCGGAGGCGATTCCTGCCGTGGGGGCTGCTGGGCAGCATGGAGCACCAGCTGCGTTTACACTTAAAGATGCCACCCCCCCCCCATGGAGGCGCTTTCATGGGCCGCGCCTGCCCTCCTGTATTCTACCAAAGACAACCACAGGGCTCTGTGGTCACCAGGAGTCGACACCAACTTGACGACACACCTTACCTAGGGCAAAACTACATGTAGCATTTATAAGATGGGATAAATACAGAAGTAGACCGAAGCATAACTAATCTTTAAAAATTAGCCACAGGGACCTCCAGCTCAGCCCAGGAATGTGGCACACAGTGAGAAGGGGCTCAACACTTTCCATCTGAACCATATTCACCCCCAAATTTCCAATGAAATGGCTATTTGCCTCTAACACAGTACTATGCAGCAAAAAGGGCAAACTGCTGCTTCAGAGGAGCAGTGGCACCAGTGGCTAATTTAAAAACCAAACAAAAAAACTAGTTCTGGTCTACTTCCACACTGTCCATCAAGTGGTTATCTTGGAGTGTTGTGAGTGATATATATAAATCCAACTGCACATGTCAAAATCAATCATTACAAGTCTCTGGATTTTGTAGTTAATAGGGAGGCAAAGCAGGGCTGTCCACTGTCCCTGCAACTGTTTGTGATATCACTAGAGCCACTAGAAATATTGATATTCATTCATTCATTTGATTTCTATACCGCCCTTCAAAAAATGGCTCAGGACAGTTTATACAGAGAAATAACAAATAAATAAGATGGACCCCTGTCCCCAAAGGGTTTACAATCTAAAAAGAAACATGACACCAGCAACATCACTGGAGGTATTGCACTGGGGGTAGATAGGGCCAGTTACTCTCCCCCTGCTAAATAAAGCGAATCGCCACATTAAAAGGTGCCTCTTTGCCAAGTTAGCAGGGTTCATGGATATGAAACCATCCTGGATTAAAAGAAGTGAAAAATGGACAAACTTCACATCACATAAGTCTGATGGCTGATGATATAATATTATATTTATCAAATCCAGTTTCTGACTTTTCTGTTATTGAGGGCATTCTCCAATTATACCAGCTGGTGTCAGGTTCCAAAATAAATTATTCAAAATCTCAGTTTGCAAAAACAAATTTGTCCTAAGACATCATTAAGGACTTGGGTCTCAGTATTCAATTGAAATGGGTAGAAGCATGGAGATCTTTGTGTACGCTCTTGCCATCTTATAAAGTTAGGTTTTATAGAAGAACATTTTGAGCGTGACTTAGAAATTCAGGGAAGATATTTATTGGCAAATTACACATGTATGCTTGCTACTCAGCAACAATAAGAGTAATATATTTTTAAAAGCATTAACTATGCATATTTTAATACTGCAACATTTGTAATTCACATTTCAAAATAGTGAACTTTTCTTTGTCTTAAACATCATGGTGGTCCATGTTAAAAAGAACTGCGGGTATTCTTATTACTGCAGGCCCAGTACTTTCCTCCTCCTCTACATTAACTGTTTGGGGCTGTTGGACAAGCCGGTCTTCTGGTGCAACACTAGTGGTAGGTTTCCTTTTCTGACACAAAATGTGCGTGGATATAGATGAACAAGCATTTGAATTTTTTCATCTTAAAAAAAAAAAATTTCCTCTCGTGCAAACAGTAGGTCAGGAAGGTGTCAAGGTGGATTGCAGCACCATGGACAGTTCCATGGAACAAGTTGATTCAAGGGCAGTAAAAGGAAGCAGAGCAGGTGTGTGCAAACAGGTTCGAGGTCGAACAGGTTTGACCTATTTGGTTCAACCGTCCAGCACCGGACCCAACACCCCTGATTCAGTTAGGTGTGGGACCAAACACCCCCAGAGGTTCAGAGGTGTTCGTGAATTTATTTATTTTTTGCTTTTAAATTTTTTTATTGGTTTTTACAATATCTTAACAATCCCGTTACATCTAATTAAGTAAATACTCACTTCCCGCTCATCAATCTGTGCGATTCATTAACTATACAAGTCAACCATTGCTATAGTAATTCAAAACATATATCCTACACATTGCAAACTCAATTTTACTCTACCCAACCTGCTATTATTACTAAATTTCAAACCCTGCTGAAAGGTCCATATTAGAAAAATAGTTCTTTAAGTATAGTAAGAATGGTTTCCAATCTTCTTTAAAAGATTCCAAGTTTTCATTCCTTACCAGTATTGTAAGTTTTGCCATCTCAGCATATTCCAAAATTTTTATCAACCAATCTTCTTTTGAGGGCATTTCATTGTCCTTCTATTTCTGCGCATATACTATTCTGGCCGCCGTGGTTGCATACATAAAAAATGTTAAATTTCTTCTGGAAAACTCTCCTTGCATTATTCCCAGCAGGAAGGATTCTAGCCTCTTAGGAAATGTCATTTTAAAAATTTTCTTCAACTCATTATATATCATATCCCAAAAGGCCTTTGCCTTCCCGCAAGACCACCACATATGAAAAAAAGTTCCTTCACAATGTCCACATTTCCAACATTTGTTTGGAACATTTTTATACATTAATGCTAATTTTTTGGGTGTCAAATACCACCTGTACATCATCTTATAATAATTTTCTTTTAAAGTATAACATGCAGTGAACTTTAAATCCATTTTCCATAATTTTTCCCAAGCTGCTATATCTATATTATGACCCACATCTTGAGCCCATTTTATCATAGTCGTTTCAACCACTTCATCTCGTCTCCTCCAAAAGCAACAACTTATACATCTTAGAAACTAATTTTTCATCGTTTTCACACAGCTCCTTCTCAAATCTCGACATTTGATCCTCAAATCCAAGTTTAAGATCCTTCTTACAGATTTCATTTAACTGATGGTACTGAAACCAGTTACTAACCAAATTTTGTACTTCAGTTAGGTTTTTTAATTTACAGCCCTTTTCTTGGAAACATAACAAATCCCTATAAGTACCCCATTCAGATTGCATATTTATCTCTTTACATGCTAAAGCTTCAATCGGGAATAACCATAATGGAGTTTTAGATTCCAACCATTTTTTATATTTTACCCACACTCTCATTAAACTCCTTCTTACATACTGATTAAGAAGATCTTTATGCATGAATAATTTTTTTAAAAAAATTGTTTAGTCACTTACTCCCTCCAGGGGTCGCTAGTGTGTCTATAGGGGAGCCTCTTGGTGGCTGGATTGGCCACTCACACGATTACCGGCTCCGTGACAGAGCCGGCAGGGGCTGGGGGGAGCGGGAGCCGATTGGCCCCCGGAAGCTCCAGCATGCTCTGTGCGAGTGCACAGGGCATGCAGGTGAGACCCCCGGAGCTGGGAGGTGGCTTTTCGCCTCCCCTCCAGGGGTCTTCTCATGAGTAGCTGTGGTGTGGAGCCATGCTGCGGCTTCTCACAATTTAAAAAAATTGGTTTGTGGAGCGCTCGCTCCCAATCCCGTTTTTAGGGGAGGGGTACTTAGGCGGGTTAACCACCTGGGAGCCACCGGGCTTGCCTGCGAGCCCGCTGGCTCCCACAATCAGGCAAAATCAGGCTAGGCTCCCCTAGCCCAATTTTGCCTGATCGTGGGAATAGCCCCTATGTGTAAATAGCACTATAATAAAAGGACATCTATGTGCTCAACTATAACTCTAGTACATAACTGCTGTAGAGATCTTTTCCGGGAAAGCAATGCAGATGAGGCCATTGTAATCTTAGTACTATGATATTCAGGGTACTGATGGCATCTATCATCTTAATGTTGATATTAAGGGTACTGATGACATCTATCCTGAAATATAGAGGCGAGCATGAGTGGTGGTGGATGTACTGCCACAGCAGGTGCTTTGCTGCTTATCTAAAATGGGGGTGCCACTCCTGTAGAATGCCTGGAGGTTATATCTCACTGATCCAAAAACATCTCTGCCAACCTGTCATAGTGTGGCATAGTTCTTGGCTCAAAACCAGAACACCTTTTATGGGTTGTTAGCTCTTTGAATTATTTTATTTTATTTTTTAAGCTTCACCCCCTCTCATTTCTGAGCAGTTGTGTGATCATATCAATTTCTCACTATCTCCAATGATCCAGTAATAGATCTAACTGATTCTGGATTCCTTCCTGGATGTATTCACTGACCAACAGATCAACAAAGGCTCCCATCTCAGAGTTGGTACAGTACTTGGCACATACATTTTGGATAGCTGAAAATCCTGAGTCTTATTGCCTATAATGGAGAGGTCTGGAATGTCATAGTGGGGCAATGTGATGAGAGGGGGGTCGTGTTTGACGTGCCAGTTAATATTTATTTAAGGTTCTTGGTTATTTCCTTGGTTTTACTGCCACTAATTATGGTTCAAATTACAGAGTAGATCTTTCACTATCTTCTGAACTAGTAATGCAGTTGTTTAGGCATGGGAAGTTTAACAGAGCCACTCAGACTAGCTTCTTGAATAAAAATAATATGATAAAGGTTTATTGATTAAAGATTTTGAGAATGTTTTCATTCACTAGTAGTACAGTTGGGACATATGCTTGCTCTTTGTTTCTTTTCCAGTACAGCTTTTTTTTACAGCTTTTACACAGATCTCATATGGTTCAATCTTTAACCTGTTGCTTCACATAACTTGCTTTTAAAAACTTATTTCTTTACTTAGGACCTACCCAGGTTCTTCTTTACAACCCCTTCTAGACTGTCTACTCACAACCAGGTTCTAGGGATCTGCACGAATCGCAGTTTGCAGTGTGATTCGAAACACATCCCCGGCACCTTTAAAATGGAGGGGAGCAGTGTTGCCAAAACAGCTTGTCTTGGGGCTGCAAACAGCACCACTCTATGTGATTTGGAGTTGCAGGCTTGCAACCTCCATCCTGGATACCTGAGCGCATGGGATTGTGAACTGTGCACATGCATATATTTGGCAAACTATGCAATTTGGTCAATTAGCACAAGCAAACATGGGGCAATACTGCCCAAGGTCAGAATATTTATTTATTTATTTATTTATTTATAAGACTTTTATACCGCCCTTCCAAAAGGCTCAGGGCAATTAAATAAATAACAAATGACTGCAGGGAGTCCCCCAAGGTCTCTTTTGTAGAAAGGAGGAAGCTAGCAAGCAGACCCGGGTCAAAAAGACCTTCACAAGAGAAATAGCTGACTCCCTGTGCAATGGAATTAGCCTCCTAATCACTCCTACAACAACCCAGATAAGCATGGCACACCCCCAGTCTCCTATCACAACATTAATGAGCTGACAAGGAGCCAGAGGTAGGATCATTAACAGAGAAGAAAACCTATCTCTCTCCCAGAAAGAGGTGTCCCAGACACAGATAAGGCTTTTGGGTTCACCCATTCAGTACTCCACAAACACCTCTAGACCAGCTATTCCATTTTTGTTTCTTTAAGATCACACCCACTTAATTGATTCATGCAAACATGAACTTCTTTGTTTCACAGCAGTTTCAACCCCTGCAGTCAGGGCGCTTGACTTATGCATTGCCCCAGGGCATGAATTTGCCTATTTGTTTCCCAAATACAAGCACAAGTTTAGACTACTCAGGACATGCAGAGAACTCTCAGAACATACCCCGGATCCAAGAAGAAAGGACCCTGCTCCCTCACTTACACGGACCTATACCACACTGGTTCTTCAGCCCACATATGGTTATGCTTGCTTCTTCTAGTTTGCCCCTGCAATGAATTCTAGCTGCGCACTCCAACCTGCAAATACAACCAACACAAAAATGGATCGGGACCGGTAATGCTAACTGTCTATCCTGTTAAATCTTCCCACTCCCTTCTCTCTTCTCTTTAAGTCTACATCTGGGTCCTCTCTTAAGTAAAGCCTCAAGCTGTCTCACTGGCAATTCAGACCTTACGCTAGAACACCTCTACGTGAGACTCTAGTTAATGCTGTTAAGATTTCATTGCATCCTCACCTTGCCTAATAACAATTCTTTTTATTTTCCTGTATCCCAATTATCCCTAAATAAATCTGATCGTACCATATTCTTCTCATCATTTTCAGAGCAAACACTTCCACCAACTGATACGTAATGAACTGTTGCATAGAGTTACGCTGATTCCACACACTAATCCAAAAGTACCACTGGAGTGTTTAGCCAGCACGATGGAACAGTTTCATTAACAGCAGGTGCATAACTGATCCTTTGCCACTCGCTGCCACTTCCTGTATCAGAGCACTCTCCCCAGCTATCAGCACGCGCCAGTGGCACTTTCCCCAGCATAAGAGCAGCTGCGGAGAGCACCACCGGTATGTGGTAACAGCAGGGGGGAGTGGTGATGAGTGGAGAAGGAGCAGCCAGGTAATAACCTGATCTCCTCCATTTTAAAGGTGCCAGGGATGTGTTTTGAACCACACTGTGAATTGCGATTCATACACATCCTTAACAGGTTCCACTGAAAACTCTTCACTGCTCTCCAACATTTTTCACCTGTCACCTTTCCTAACAGTGGTTCCACAAGCCAAGCCTGTGGAGCTGCTGATGCATTAACTCTTTCCAGACCAAAAACATTCTAGAGTCCATTACAGCATCATTTCCCCACAAGCAACTATGGAAGAAGCCAGGCAGGATTGTGAATGGTACAGACTAGGATTCTCATTCTGTATGCAAAATGGAACCACAGTAAAAACAAACACTGATTAAGCAAACAGCTTCAGATTGTGTTTTGTTGGCCTGAAATAAATCACAATTTGTTGACTTGTTCAGATATTCAAGCTAACCAGATACACAAAATAAACCATGGCTTTGCATTATGACTGAACTTGGCCTATGAGAAAGCATCATGATAATAAGGAAGAACTGAGAGCTTTGCCTTCACTCTTTGAAAGGTTGTGATGTGGACAAACCTTCCCTGTGTTTTGATTATTATTAACTTATCTGGATTGGGAAGAGTCCAACAATGAGTACTGCTATAAAGAGAGGCTCCTATTGCTTGCTTTCCATAGAATTTCCCATTTTATCCTCACAACAACCCTATGAGTTAAAATAGGCTATGAGGTTGTGATTGGCTCAAGATCATATAGTGAAGTTTCAGCTTCATGTGAGATTTTAAATATCAAATGGATCACAATATCATCTTTAACACAATGGACACATATGTACATGAACAAGGTCGTGTGTGTGTGTGTGTGTGTGTGTGTGTGTGTGTGTGTGTGTGTTGCATGCTTTAAGGAGTGATGTGATATTCAGGAAATGTTATGTATTTATTATTATTTATTACATTTATAAATCACCCCATCCAAAGGCTCTAGGTGGTGTATAACAAATTTAAAAAGACATAAAAACACACACCATTTAAGGCAGTTCTAAAAACAATATAAAAACAATTCAAAAACAATTAAAAGCCACTTAAAACAATTAAAATATTTTTTAAAAAATGTTTAAGCCATTAAAATAAGTAATAAGAAATAAGTAATTAGAGAACCTTCCGAATGAGACAATATGATAACTCACTAAGAGCCTCGTCTCGCAATTATTGAGAAGGGCTCCAGAGCAGTCCGCGGGGAAGGTGGGTTACACTTACCTTCCCTGCAGATGAAGAGCTCTCCCTCCTTGGGCGGGCAGATCGCCCGCCCAGATGAGCACCAGCTTCCATCGATAGCTCTGAGGGTCAGGATGCCGTAGCATGTTGCCTCGCATTGCTCCGCCCCCCAGAGCTCCGATAATGTGCCAAAGGAATGCATGGTGCATTACTGGGATACCCCCTACCCTCCATGTCTGCCAGCCATGGCTTCAAGCAGCTGTGGCTGACACACAATTAGGAAAATGGGGTTAGGAGAAGAAACTAGAACCCCAAAATAAAGCACTGGAATTAAAGAAGCTCTGTGACATTTGATGGGTTAGGAGAGTGTTTGCTCTTCTAACCTCATTTTGAAGGGTGGATAGGTAGACGTATTTGCCGCCTTGCTGCCGCCGGGATCAGGCCCAATTCCAGCAGTTCACACGCACGTGCAAAACCAGGCTGGGCTCCCTTAGCCCAGTTTTGCACACATGTGTGAATAGCTCCAATAATATTAAACAAAGCAATGGAATGTGTGGCAGTGAAGGAGGAAGAAAAAGACTGAATTAGAAAGTTTAAGGAAGTGAATATGGGAGGCACAAATAGTAAAGGAAGGGGCATTATCAGGAATTTAAGAGCTTTGCTTTGTGGTTTCATAATCTGAAACCACACCTAAAATCTCCCCTTCTCCACCAACAAAAAGTCATATGAGAATGAAGCTAAGTTCTAAGACATAAGACACAAAGCAGGCTTCACAAGTAGAAAACACCACACAAAAGAGCCAAAACACCTTTTCACTTATTTCTTTGCCGTTTCAGGTTCCCCCTTCATTAAGAGATGATGAACTGTTCTAAACTTGTACATTTTGTTAAAGGTAGTCCTAAACCTAAGGGTTGCTTGAAAGACGTGGTCAAGATAATGGTTGGGAAGAAGGTTTTCTTTGTTTTGTTTTGTGTGTGTTTTTTTTTAAATCAGTCTAGGACACCTTCAGGGTTGATAATAATAAAGGTTGTAAACACAACCAAAATCCCTAGTAACTAGGGAGAGCTGGGGAGAAGGCTCTGGTCTTGGGAAGAGAGCTGGCCTTGTGGTAGCAAGCATCAATTGTCCCCTTTGCTAAGCAGTGCCCACCTTGGTTTGCATTTGAATGGGAGACATTTGTGAGCACTGTAAGATATTCCTCTTAAGGGATGGGGCTGTTCTGGGAAGAGCACCCGCATACTTGCATTCAGAAGGTTCCAAGTTCCCTCCTTGGCACCTACAGATAGGGCTACGAGATATTCCTGCCTGTAACCTTGAAGAAGTCACTGCCAGTCTGTGTAGACAATACTGAGCTAGACTGACCATGGTCTACTCAGTAAAAGGCAGCTTTCTATGTTTCTATGGCAGAAATATACCTACCTTTCCCCCGCCCCCCAATCTTCTTTTGCCTTGTACTGTGCTATGCTGCCACGCACAGGATCACCACTGAAGTGAGCAGCGCAGCATTCTGGAGGCTGGGGAAATACTGCCCAGCCTCCAGAAATCCCACAATTCATATGAGGTGCATGGTGCATTGGGGTATTCCCCCCCCTCAAGCCAGGCACTCTAGGAGCCTGGCTCTGTGTCTGATTGAGCTGCAGGCAGTCTGAGTAGACACATAACTGGGATCCCAGAATCCTTCTACCTGGGATGGGCAGGGAGCTGCCCTGGCTGCTCAAGCCCATATAGGGCTGCTCCTGTGAACAGCCTCATTAGTATTGCCTCCTGTGTCTCCTTTCCTAATCAGTGGGACGTTCACTGGGTCAGATTTCTTCAAAGCCTTTACTGGGTCAAATTCCTTTGAAGGAGAGTGGACTAGGGACTAATGGTACATTTTTAATGCAATGTGCAGTCAAGCACACATCACAGGCACCACCATAATACCTACAGTGTGGGAAGGGGTATTTTAAGAGGATGGGTATTTTCAGAGGCTTGCTGCCAGGAGCCACATGGCTCCCATTGCAGCACACGGCCAGGAGAAACCAGGCTAGGCTCCTGTAGCCCAATTTCTCCTGGCCGTGGGAATAGCCTCTATGTGTTTCAAGCCCAATCTTGAGACTCCTTTTTGTGACATGTACACTTTATCTTCTGCAGCATGTCCTTTGTAATTCAGCACAGCAGAGAAGTATCCATTTATGGTAATAAGGGGACCTCCATATCCCCATGGGTGGATGTCCGAAGGCTTCAGGTGCAGATCTGATGTAGTGAGGAGTTCCTTGTAAAGTATTTGGGAAATGATAGTCTATGGAGAACCAGAATCAGTTAGCATTTGCACATTCATTCATACATTCAGAGATTTAATATACCACCCAATCCACAGACTCAGGGTGGTGTACAAACAAGAACAGTAGTAGTGTGCATGGTTCGGTTCGGGCACACTGTTACAGACCTCCGGACCGGTTCGGCAGTCCAGTGGTCCGGAGGTTCGGATGGGCGGGGGACTGTTACTTTAAGCGGGGGTGGTGGTGGTAGTACTTACACACACCCCGCCGCTCTTCCCCCTCTGGCGCTGGTCGTTTTAAACATCTTCTTGGGCCAGCAGAGTTCCTCCCTGCCGCCCCTGCCCCCGTCGTTGTTCCTTAAGGGTTAAAAGAGACTAGCGCTAGTGGCGCACATGCGCCCTGCTCAGCATGCACGCTCATCTCTGATGCTTAAGGAACAACGACGGGGGCAGGGGCGGCAGGGAGGAACTCTGCCGCCCCAAGAAGATGTTTAAAAGATTCCAAGTGGTCTTCAAAGGCAACCCCAGCTAGAGTGCATTACAGCAATACAGACAAGACATGACAAGGGCATGAGTTACCATTGCCAGGGCCAGCTGGTCGAGATAGGGCTGCAACTGGCAGACCAGCCAGAGCTGAGCAAAGGCACCTCTGGCCACGGCCTCCACCTGCTGCTCCAGCAGGAGCCGTGAGTCCAAGAGGACCCCCAAGTCACCGCACACCTCCTTCAGGGGCTGTGCAATCACATCCAGGGAGAGACTCAGACTCAGCAATTTGCCAGGAGTAAGCAAGAGCAACTCAGCCTTGGAATGATTATGTCTGAGCTTGTTTTGGCCCATCCAGACCCTGACAGCCTCCAGACACTGGGCAAGCACAGAAACGGCATCTCCAGAGTGGCCTGGGGTGGCAATATATAACTGAGTATCATCAGCATATTGATGGAATCTCACCCCAAACCAACGGATTACCTGCCCCTGAGTTTCATGTAGATGTTTAAAAGAATGGGTGCGAGAACCAAGCCTGTGGCACCCCACAAAGGAGTGGCCACAGGGCAGAGCACTCGCCACCAATGCACACCGACTGAAAGCACTTCATGGCCATTAAGTTTAGCTTGACAATGTGGAGAACATAGGAAGCTGCCATGTACTGAGTCAAACCATAGGTCCATCTAGCTCAGTTTTGTCTATACAGACTGGCAGCAGCTTCTCCAAGGTTGCAGCCAGGAATTTCTCTCAGCTGTTTCTTGGAGATGTCAGGGAAGGAACTTGGAACCTTCTGCTCTTCCCAGAGCAGCTCCATCCCCTAAGGGGAATATCTTACAGAGATCACACATCAAGTCTCCCATTCATATGCAACCAGGGCAGACCCTGCTTAGCTAGGGGATATTGGTAGCTCCTCTCTTCTTGTGCTTCTACTTTCTGGAGCTGTACCATATGAGAAGATTGGGTTTGAAAGGATTTAGATTGAAATGTCTGGATTTCCGGAGGTTGGGTTTGGTGTACCAAAGAGAGCGATTTGGCACAATGAAGTGCATTTTCCACCCTCCTTTATCCAAGGTAAGTTTCCGCTTACAGTTTTTCATGCAGTTTGGAGCAGTTTGTTTTCATAACAATCAGATCCCTGATCATTTCATCCGTAAAGTTGGCAAACTCAAACACTTAAGGCAAGCAATGCTGTGACATACTGAACGATAGATTCACCAGGCAGTTGGGAACTTCAACAGAACTTGTAATGTTCAGCAATCACATTCAAAGTAGTGTTGAAATGATCATCTATTACTTGAAGAGCAGCTTCATAAGAATCGGCGTCCCCTTCCAAGCTGGCAGAAAAGGGCAAATGACTCTATATTCGTTGGCCTTCAGGGCCCAGGCAATGAAGCAATATAGCGTTCTGCTTTGCTGGGGTAAAATCGGGGCTCTGTATGGTGAGGAGGTAATTTCAGAAATAGGACCTCCATTGTTTCCAGGGAACAACAAGTTTTCCTAGGGTGGACAAGAAAAATGGTGGTGGTGGGATCTGAGCCATTCTGCAGTGGGCATTCAGTGAACAGAGTCCAGGACTGATAAGAAAAAAATACTTGCAGGGATTGTGCACATCAGGAAGCCAGAGAAACGATCAGCAGCAGCAACAGTAAAAAGCAGCTCAGGAATACAGGCCCAGTAATGAAATGAAATGAGGTTGCAGGAACATTCACAGGCTGTGCAGGCTCACACACATAGCTGGTTCAAAATCTCATTGCCAAATGTTTTATAACTGCTTCCCAAACACATACAAAGAAATCTTATGTAGATTTAACTAAAGGTTTATTCAGAAATAACTCCATTTTCTTCTCCTCCTTCCCCTCCCTTTTCCTTTCTGACCCCTCTGCAAGATCCCCACTGGGATCTTTCTCAACAACTAAACATAAAATGTTACTAGATGGAATACAACACCAAGGCATTGTCATTGTGTCCTTCGGTAGCCAAATTGTCATGTGTATGCTTGTTAGTGAAAGCAAGTTCAAAGTCCCCAAGATTAAGCTGCTACTCGAGAGTGTATATTTAGATAGTGTTGGTAGAATGTATTGAAATGATCTTCCAGGGTATCAAGAACATTTATCCGAGCAACACATGTTCTTCATGTAAACTAATTATGCTTTCATATATACATTTTCCAAGCTATTCTCGGTTTCATAAATATGTAAAATGTTTATATAGGCATCTGCTTAAAGCTGTAGCATATAGAGCAATAATGTCATAAAGAAATAATGTCATAAAGTATGACTAGACTATGCCAGCACAAGCTGTCTCGCGACATCCTTACACTCATTCCTCCATAAATAAAAATGAATAACCAGCAGAAGAGAGTCTCTATAGGGATGTGCACAAAGCATTTCAGTGCCTCTATTTCTTGGTGCCGAAACCCCCTCGAGCTGCCCACGCCACACTTCGAGCATAGTGTGGCTGCCACTCAAGATGTCATGGTAAAATGGTGCAGATGCCATTTCCAGGCCAATGCTGCCACAGGCTGCTGGGAACAGAGAGCTTCCCTGTTTCCAAGCAAGAAGCAGCCCTGCGCTTTTAAGAATGGACAGCAGTGGCTGGGGTGGCAGGGGGTCAGGGAAGACCTGCCTCCCTCCAGTTAAAAAGCAACCGGTCTCCGCCACCCACGAGATGCACAGCCCTAATTCTCTATTAACACATTCTAAACTAAACATTTAATTACTAGTTTATACACAAAGATTTTGGATTAAAAACTCTAACTATAAAGTATAAATTTAAAATTTCTCCCTCACATCTTGAGGCAGCTTCAGAGGTGCACTTAACATATCTAAGTGGATGATCCTATTATCCGCAGTGCCACAGCAAATACTGAGATACAAAGTCACAATCCTGTGTTGAAACTGGAATAGCATAATCGCCAAAGAAACAAGTGCTGATATACACAAACACCAAGAAACATTCATATATCAGCCCTGGTAACTGTATCACTATCCAATTATCCATCAATCATGAGGTCACTTGCTGGTGACACCAACATATTAGCCATGGAGAGAAATCCATCAACACAAGGTGATGGCCCAACACCCCATGATGTCATGGGGTATATAAATCCTCTAGCCAGAAAGGGATCCTAGGGCAGACTACCATGGCACAGCAGGTACACAGGCAGCAACTGACACAAAGCGTAGGGCTGCCCACAGAAGTGGCTTGACTGTTCTGGGCATTTTTCACACATGGCTTTTAGTTCACATCTCCTCCAGTATGGAGGCTGTGTACTTACATATTAGCAGGATTTACCCCTAAGTCCCTGCGAGCTATCAGGGAGCACTTCACACACAATACGGGTTTTTCCATCACGTGTTAGAATGTGGCCCAAATTATATGCATGGTAAAATAATTCACATTTTGTGTTGTTGTGGGGGGCAACTTCAAACTTACAGTAAAGCCTTGCAGTAAACTCATGGTAAAGCCTGCTGTGTGAAAAATGCCCTGGCAACACAAATACCAACAGCCTGCATACGAACACAAAGGGATGGATGGAGGGTTGTTCCAATTGCAACACGGGCAGTTCCATTGCCCAGAGACTAGGAGGCATGAAAGGAGAACCCATGAACTCCTCAGGAGTAGGCCTTATGCCACTGTAGGAGCAATGCTCCCACATCAGAACATCCCTTATAATCCGAGTCGGCGATCTACCCTGCTTCCCGAGTGCCTGAAATGTAGCAATGGCAGCATTCCAGAAGGCACCCCAATCCTTATGCACTCCATCGCCCTGTAAACTACACCTTCCAAAGCAACTAGAACTTGAGATGCTCTTGTTGCGGAACTCAAGGTGCCAGGGAGGAAGGGAATCACATTAGCCTGATCTAATGCAGGCTGAAGGATTTTCATGAGGGAATGGAACTCACTTCATAATGATGGCGACCATTAGAAGCAAGACAAAGTCTTATTCTGAACTAGACAATTACAGATTTTAGCAGCATCACTAGTTTTCACCAGGGACATTGCAGGCACATGGCCATTTGGGGGTGGATAGAAGCCCAGCTGAGCTGCTACCCTGTCAGCAGCACATGAGCAGCACCTCAGCTTGGGTCTGCAAACCCAGCAAACACACCAACACAGCTGCTGAGGGTTTAGGCAGTGAAAGCAGTAGCTGCAAGTCCCACCCCCTCCATGGAAGATCCTCCAAGGGCTCATATGCCTCCCCAGCAGCAGACTGTCAGCTGACTGGAAAAGCTTCATGATATCAGCAGTAGCCCTGCCATTGGCCATGAAGAACAGGAGGTACTCACAGCCCTGTCGAAGCTGCTCCAGCTTCAGGATAGCATTGAGTGTACCTTGCAAAGTAGTGAGTCCTTTGATAGCAACCACTGTATGCACAGCTCTGTATGATTTTGTGCAGGGGAGAGCATGCTGAGTGCCGACAGCTGGGTAGGAGAGGCGTAAAGGTTCTCATGACTGGAGACTCCAGGTAGGATGTCTCTCCTCTCTTTCCAGCCTCAGTTAAAAGCTGCATACAACAGCTGGGTAGCCCTGCTGGGAACAACCTGGGCTGGAGGGACTTGCATAAGTTCTGATGATATCTGAGTATCCTACCTCCTACCCCAGTTTTAATGGCTGTGTGGAACCACCTGTTATAATATCTGCTGTTAAAAGGATGCCCATGCTGCCAGCGTCCTTTTCCTTTGTAAATTCACCTTTAGCATTATAAGCAAAGGTTGTGTTCTCCAGTTTGTTCTGAAAAAAACTGGCAGCATGTTTGGAAAATTACATAACTAGTAATTTTCAGAGCAACAAAATAAATGATAAGGTACAGTTGACAGTGACAGCCTGATGCAGTAATATAGTACTATATTAAATTTCTCTTCTACAAGCATTGCTTTGGTATACCCCAACCTCAGATGATCCATACAAAGAGAGCAGTTTGAACATCAAAAGCCAGGTGACACTGTAAGCTGTATGCTACCTAATACACTCATATTGCATTAGATACATTGGTATACATAATAATGTAAAATGTAGGAATAGATGGTTTATACAGTAGTCTTATCCCTTACTAGCTACATAAAATTATTACTTGATTTGGTCTAGTGTAAACAGCTATCTATAATAATGATCTATTTCATAACTGGTGCATACGGTACAGAGAACTGATTGGTTTCTGGGCACAGTTCCGGGCATAGTTCCACCGAAGAATCGATTGAGACTAAATTGGAGCTAATCAAGATTTCCATGTTCACATATGTATGCTTCTCTACATTTCTAATTAGAGTGATTGTGTGGGAGGCAGGAGCTGGGTTGGATGGCTTTTCTTCCACCTTTGGTAAACTGCTGAGGAAAGAATCTAGGTAGGACACCCATCTGACCCAGTTCCTACCACTTTGATCTTGGCATTCACATGACCGCCAATCAGGAGTATGCCTGACTCTCTTGCCCTAGATGGGCACTCTTCCTTCCCGGATTTCAATCGTGCGAACTAGCCTACTGAATAAGATTGTGCCCCATGGTGCCTTGGGAAAGCAGCTCATGGTGCAAGCTTATTTCTGGTGCTGGATTGAGTCAGATTCCAAGCACCTGAAATTAGGCCATAGCCTTGAGGCCTTTTGCAAGTGACAAGGAACGATCTTGCCAGACACCAGGGTCAGTCAAGTTGTGGATGACATACACTACCTCCAACCTTGTCAAGTCCTGTGTGATAGTAGACTGCAGTTCCTTATGTGAAGATGCAAGGGACTCTACTCTGGGACATTCTAGTATGCATACCAGCACCCCACAATGACTAACTCTCCACCTCCACCCATCCCCATTCCTAAGATAATTATAATGTCCTCCTAGGCCAGACTATTTGAAGGGCCACAAATTCTGAGGTCACCTTGAAGTAGAAATAGCTTGGTTGCCTATCAGTCTGCAGCTTATCTGGAACTGAGTTGAGTGTAGCACCCACATTACATAGGTTGCTAGTATTTTAATGCAAACAAAAACACACACACACAAAACATCAGTACAAACAAAGTCCAAGAAAACTGAGAAGGAATTTGAAGAGAACATTCCTACAGCTGTAAAAACTAATTATCACTTAAATACATCCCAAGCAGGAAGCCAGTCAGAGGCAATGACGTCAAAGTGAGAAGCGTGTCAAAGGAGCAATCACTTCTCCCTCTAATGTGGCAAGAAGCAATGTTATGAAGTGCTTCATTATCAGGAACAGTGTGGCATGGAATGATCCAGTGACTATATTGTTCTACAACACCATCCAAAAGCAATAGCTGAAGTAACTTGTGGCTATATGCTTAATTTCATTACCAATTAAACTGATCTGATATTGGGCCCCTCTCAATAATTTGAATAGAACTTTGCTATTTAAGCATTTTTTGCTACAGTACTAAAGAATAATAATAAAAAGTGTATGAACGGAACACTTTGCTAAAATACAATTTAGAAAGGCCTCCCCCATTCTGCTTAAAGCTGAAGAGGTTAATCCCAGATTTCTAACAATCTATCTATATATTTAATCCCTGTAGATGTGCCTCAGCCTCTGTGGGGATGCGTCCCGGCAACCCAGCTGACTGGCTGGGCAGCGGAGTGGAGGGACGCACCTGATTGGCTGAGGCGCTTCTCGGTGGAGGACAGAGGCGGCAGCGGGCCTTGCCGGGCCATGGAGGCCAGGGCGGTGGCGGGCCTGGCCTGGCCGCAGAGGCTGGCGGCGGCGGGCCCGGCCCGGCCGAGGAGGCCAGGCGAAGAGGCGGCAGTGGCCCGGTCGGAGACTAGGGCGGGGGGGAGAGAGGTAGCCGGCCCCAAAAAACGCGCAGATGCTCTGTGCGGGGGTCGGCTTGTATATATATATATATAATTCTCTAAGGCGTACCCATGGCTAATCCTATGCGTGGCAGCTCTCATGAGAGTTCACAAGCAGAAGCACTGTAATGATTAGGCAATGGCGATTCCATATGCAGATAGGGAAGAGGAGCCTGTGAGAGCATAAGCACCATGGTGATTGGGAAGTGGGGATTCCATATGCAGATAGGGAGAAGGCCTGTGATGGTTAAGGACAGTTGGAATACAACTATTACTAGTAAGAAGATGTTTTTGATTGTACAGGAGAGATAGATAGATAGATAGAGGGCAGGGGTCTGCAAAGAGAGGGGTCATGAGGGAGGAAAGAGCCCCTTCGAGAGAAGGAGGCTGCTGTTTTGTGAATTAGATGAGGAAACAAGATGAACAAGATCTGTTAACTCAGGGAGAGAGAGAGGGAGGGAGGGAGGGAGGGAGGGAGGAGGAGGGGAAAAAGAAAGACAGAGGGGAAGAGCAAGTGGAGGAGCGAGAAAGAGAGAAAAAGAAGGGCGGGGAAGAGATAAAAAGGAAGGGCGAGGTACGGGCCTGAGCCTGTCAGTGACCTGAGGGGAATGAGCGGACATGGCAGCGCCTATTGGCAGCAAGGAAGGGCCCAGTCAACCACTGCTGCTGTTTGGGGCTACCGAGGCCATTGGCGGAAGGAGGCAGGCAGGCAAGGGATCAGCCCGAGCCTGTCAGTGGCCTGAGGGGAACAAGTGGCCATGGTGGTGGTGGCAACGAGGAAGGGCCTGGACAAATGCTGCTGCTGCTGCTTCTGTGGAGAGGAGCAGGAGTGGGGCTCGGGTGAGGGTGGGGACGTCTCTGGGGATAGGGGACTGCAGCTTGGCCAATAGGCACCAGCAACACTGCAGCCATGACCAAGAGGGTGAGAGATGGAAGCAACAGGATGGAGGAGGAGGAGCAGGAGTGTGGCTCAGATGAGGGTGGAGAAATCTCAGAGGTGAGGGGGGCTGTGGCAGGGAGTGAGGGCAGCAATCAAGTACTAGTGCGCTGATGCTCTGTGCAGGTTAAGCTAGTACTGATTACATTACCTCAACTCAAAGTTAGGAATGCATCACTATTTGCTAATGAAAGAACAAGCAGTATAGCACAACAATTATGCCTTCAAGACGTTACTTGTTAAGAATCACCAATTCCTCTAAAGGTTTGATATTTCAACAGGTAAATGTATTCTTGAACTACTCTCAATATTTTTTTTTAATTGGAGAACTAGGGAAAGTTCTTTCAATTGTCTGCATTATTTTAACAGGTGTTGCCAAATACCCAACTCCACCACATGTGATTTGTATTTCAGAATAAAATCCTTCAATGCTCTTCTTTTTGCTCATCAGAAATCCTGGCTGACATACTGACTACATTTATTTACTGGATGAAGTCCTACCAACATTCAATAGTTCTTTAGAGTAACTCCTGAATAGTACTACCAAGTAATTTAGTCAGGATGTCAGCCCCTGAAACGAAGGCAAGGCAACATCCCTGATGGCGACTCAGGGTCAGGCCTTTTCCATAGCTGCCCTGAGGCTCTGGAACAGACTCCCTGTTGTAAGAGCTTCCCCATCTCTAGCAGGTTTTTAAAAAGAGCTCAAGACACATTTATTTCATCAAGTCTTCGATCAGCTGTAAGTTGGTTTTTATGGAGATTCTTACTGTTCAAATGTCTCATGGCGGTTTACTGTTTAATTGCTTTTTAGATTTTTTTAAACTGTTTTAAGGTTTGGTTTTAATTCTGGTTTTATCATTAATTCTGTAAACCACCATGAGACATTTGTATGAGGCAGTGTGTGTGCGTGTGCGCGCGTGCGCCCCCATACATTTATTTATTTATAAAAGTTACTGCATACTAGCTGTGAACAACAACATGACGGATTACATGAGGGCAGCCCCTCCTATTGAGATACTTTGGAGACCTTAACATAGCTAAGTAGCTGTTATTGCACCAGTTGCCAAGAATGCAACCTGATAGGAACATAGGGAGTTACCATATACTGAGACAGACAAATGGTCCATCTAGCTCAGTATTGTCTACACAGACTGGCAGTGGCTTCTCCAAGGTTGCAGGCAGGAATCTCTCTCAGCACTATCTTGGAGATGCCAGGGAGAGAACTTGAAACCTTCTGCACTTTCCAGAGCGGCCCCATCTATATCTTACAGCACTCACACATGTCTCCTATTCAAACGCAAACCAGAGCGGACTCTGCTTAGCAATGAGGACAATTCATGCTTGCTTCCACAAGACTAGCTCTCCTCCCTAGTTATTAAGTTGTGCTGACAAACCACCTTGACTCCTTCCCCTCCCCTTTAACTCAGCATATCACACACCTCTTTCCACATTCCTGGTTCATTCTCCTTCCTGCGTGCGCATGTGCATACACAGACATACTCCATGGAGATTTAAGAGAAAGAAACTGAAAACAAGTCTGCCTGAGAGAAACGAGGAGGCAAACAAGATGAAGAGGCTACATATCCAGGAACAGTAAATAAGCAAGTGGAACAAAACTATCATGTTTCTGCAATTCATCTTGTCAAGAGGAGGAGGAGGAGGAGGAGGAAAATATCTTATAAGAGGGAGGAAAAGAGCTGTAATGGGAAATGGAGAATCATCAGCAATGTGGGGTGGTCACTGGAAGTCCCATTTGCGAAGGTGGCAGGTCCTGGATTCAAAGACAGATTAACCACTATTAACCACAATTTATTTACAAAAGCACTCCAATTTTCTGTTATTGCACCTAAAATATTTTAAGTACAAAATCTGTTCATCAGAGATAATATTTACTTCTAGTCCGCTGAATGAGTTTCTTAGTTCTCAAGGAAATATTTGGCAGATTTGTTTATCATTTTTTTCACCTAGGGGTGCTGCCCTCTTTTCCCTTGGGGATATGCTTACTCATACTGCCTAAATTGCATCCAGGATAGCTAGCTGACAATCAGGACACAAAAACAATGATGACCAGTTAACAGAAGCCAACATCTAGACTAAGGAAGTATGTGTGCAGCATGCTACCATTCCAGGTTAAAGCAGTGTGAGCACTTGTGTGGGGTGGGGGGCAGTGTTCCCTCTAACAGGGATTCCCAGATGTTGTTGACTACAATCCCCAGAATCCCCAGCTGTAATGGCTTTTCCTTGGGATTATGGAAGTTGTAGTCAAAAATATCTAGGAATCCCTGTCAGAGGGAACACTGGTGGTGGGTAATTTTTCCCAATCTCCCCTTCCCTTTGAAGCACCCTGTGCCACCTGAAAATATGACCCTGATAGTCACACAGTCTTCAGAGATATATTTCCAAGTGGCACAGAGTGCTTCAGAGGGAAAGGAAAAACAGTTTAAAAACAACAACAACCCAGAAGAATACCCAGGCTGTTTTTGTCTGGAATGCAGCATACTGCACTCCTGCTCCTCCTCCTCCATCCTGTTGCTTCCATTCCCCTCACCCCTCTTGGTCACTCCTCCATCCCTTTACTCCATCTCCCTCACCCCTCTTGGTTGTGGCTGCAGTGTTGCTGGTGTCTACTGGCCAAGCTGCAGCCCCCTATCCCCAGAGACCTTCCCACCTTAACTCAAGCCCCGCTCCTGCTCCTCTCCACAGGAGCAGCAGTGGTTGATCTGGCCCCTCCTCGCTGCCGCCGCTGCCATAACCACTCATTCCCCTCAGGCCGCTGACAGGCATGGGCCTATCCCTCACCTATCCTTCTTTCTTTCTTCCCCTCCCTCCTTTTTCTCTCTTTCTCTCTCCACTTGCTCTTCCCCCCTTTTTTTCTTTCTTTCTCTCTCCCTTCCTGAGTAAACAGATCTCATTCATCTTGTTTCTTCATCTAATTCACACAACAGCCGCCTCCTTCTCCTGAAGGGGCTCTTTCCTCCCTCATGACCCCTCTCTTCGCAGACGCCTACCCACTATCTTGATAGATAGATAGATAGATAGATAGATAGATAGATAGATAGATAGATAGATTCCTCTCCTCTACAATCAAGAACATCTTCTGACCAGTAACCGCTGCACTGCAACTGACCTTAACCATCACAGACTCCTCCTCCCTATCTGCATATGAAATCCCCACTGCCCAATAACCACGGTGCTTCTGCTCGCAAACTCTCGTGAGAGCTGCCATGCACAAGATTAGCCACGGATACGCCTTAGAGTATTAGAGAGAGAGAGAGAGAGAGAGAGAGATTAGTCTGGGAGGGCTTGTATTCAAATCCTAGCTCAACTAGATAGACCTAAGAGACAAAATAATTGCAACAGTCTCTGTTCTCTTTTTGTAAAATTGCCTATTTCCACAAGGCAATTACTGTAAAAGACAAGTCTTTAATGATATTATTTGAAGAAATTCAAAAGCTTGCACAGCTGCAGCCTGCCTTATCTAAAAAGAAATCTTACTTGAAAGGACAAACATTTCTCACTTCTGTTTACGTTGGCAATGCCTTCCAAAAATGCCAATATGAAAGACTCTCTCTAACCTTTATGCGAACTTGTTCTTGAAAATGACACCCATTAAACTACAATGCCACAGGGCAAGATGCCAGCAGACAGTCAGGAAAAAGGAAATCCCTTGCCATCAACTCCATTTGCTTGAAACTTTGAGAAGAACTTTACTTTTCAGGATATAAAGCTTACAGTTGATTTTGATAAAGGAATGCAAACGGAAACTAAAATGCTTCTTGGGCCATGAATCAGAATAAATCTGAACATCCTCCTCATATGTGAGCTGCAATACAGTAATACTAGCCAATCCGCACAGAGCATCTGTGCGCTCTTTGGGGCTGGCTGTTCTCCCTCCCTCCTGCCCCACTCTTCCTCCCCTCCCTCCCTCCTGCCCCACTCTCTTGCTCACTCCCCTCCCTCCTGCCTCACTCTCTCTTGCCCTCCCTCCCTCCCCCTCCCACCCCACTCTCTCACCCTCCTTCCCCCTCCTGCCCCACTCTCTCCTGCCCTCCCCGCTCCTGCCCCTCTCTCTTGCCCTCCCCTCCTGCCCTCCCTCCTTTCCCCCCTCCTGCCCCACTCTCTCTTGCCCTCCCTTCCCCTCCCTCCTTCCCACCCTCAATCCCTCCCTCCCCCCGCACTGAGCATTTTACCGTGGCGGGTGGCCTTTTCCGGCCGGACCTCACCATCACCACAGGCCCTCCTTATCGGGCAGTGGGTGGCCGAAAAGGGCCCCGCCACCACCATTCTTCCTCCTGGGCGGCGAACAGGGAAGTCTCGCCACCTGTTTCCCTCCCACCCTGGCCTCCAATGGGTGGTGGGGCTGCGCCCCACCACCCATTTCCCACTCACTCTCTTTCCCACTGCCGCCTCCCAGCTCCAGCAGCCAGGCTGGGCTTTGCTGCTGCCGCCTCCTCCTCCTCCCCCTTACCTGGGACAGCCTGGCCACCATGATGACCAATCCTCCTGGGTGCGCCTCAGCCTATCAGGCACCTCAGCTGCCCAGCCAATCAGCTGGGCGCCGGGACACACATTCTAAGGCGCACCCAGGAGAATTAAATATATAGATAGTAAATATGGTAGTGTTCCTAACAGAATCTGCACATCTCATTATTTCTTTTAAGGGAACATGCTCCTCCCTCATTCCTGACAGCAACAGTTATTTCTCCTCTAATTTCTTTTTTAAGATATCCAGATTTTGATTAAATGAGAAATTTAATCAATGAGAAATTCCATTGTGGCATCTTGGGGATTTGGAAACATAATAGTTCTGCAGAAGCAGAAAACTTGTGAAGATTGTGTCATCTGCAAAAATCAGTCAGTTTCCAGCCTTTGCAGTTATGAAAATGTGCTGGAAAGTGCATGGAAAACACCTGATGAAATCTCAAAACCACATAAGTCTCACTGAAGATGACCTCCAGTGGTCTGTAGAGATGTGCACAGTATGGCCGATTCAGTTTGAATTCGAACCAAATTCGAACAGACCCGGCCCAGTTCCAGCCGAACCAGAACCGGTTAGTTCCAACTGACGAAAGAGGCCAAACCAGTTCGTGGTAGGGATGTGAACGAATCAATTTTTTCAATTTGATTTGTGCCCAAATCGAATTAGCCCTGATTTGTTTTGTGTCTGAATCTGTGGTCCCCACCCCCGCTGAATCACCCCAGATTTGATATGGATTTAAATTCTATTTTATTTGGACTCAGATCACTTATAAAAGTCCTAGCGTCACGAAACTTGGGTGGTGGGTGCCACCTACCACCCACCTACCACCCACATTTCAAGGCAGTGAGGCACTTGGTTGATTTTTAATGATTTCCTTTTAGATTTTACTGATTTTGTATATTTCTGCCATAGAAAATAATGGGGATTCAAAGTCACCCTATCCTAGCCCTAACATGCACCCCCAGCTTTCATTTTAAAAAAGGTAAGCTCTAGCCCTTGTAAAAGTGGAGATATTGAGCAAAATGTGCAGTCACTATTTTTAAAATGTTTGGATTCTTTGGCCTATAATACCTTTTCCTCATAATGAATCACTATGAGGATTCATTGCACGCCTTCATTTCTTCTGTTCATTTTGACTGTCATTGGATAGTGCCAACTGCCATGTGCCAACTACACCCCACCACCACCTGCAAGGCAGTGGGGTACGCAGTTTATTTTTTAGGAATTTTTGAAGTGTTTAGATTCTTTGGTGTCTTCATTATACACCGCTTCATTATACACCGCCCCTCCTAGCCCCAGTTCCAGAGCTGTTGAGTGAGGCAAGGAGATTTCAGTGGAGAGAGCTCTGCAGATGTGTGCCGCGTGTTATACAGAAAAAACTGAAAAGGGGAACTAGAGGACAGGTTAGACAGTGTGCAACAGTGAAGTAAAGGGTAACGTCTAGGTGCTATAAACCCAGAGAGTTGGGTCTGACACATGACTGGGCCCCATCCTGGAATGGAGGGTCGACCAAGGGGCACATATCCCCAGTCCCAGAAGAATACACCCGGGAGGGGCTGAGCATCTCCTACTACCGGGAAGAAGAACCCTTCACGGTAGGACCAATGTTCCTTTTCCCCCTGAGTAGGAGATCCTCAGGATGGGACATGCCCAAGTTGTAGACACAAGTCCCAGGGACGGGAAGGATGTATTCAGAGAACTTGTTGCAAAACTGTGTGGCCAAATGCTGCCTGTACCTGAGAGAAGCTGGAGACCCTATAATGTCTTATGAATGGGGTCACGGATGCTCAGGTGCCTGCACAGCAGATTTCGGACAGTGGGATGTGGGCCGAGAAAGCTGCCGAGGTGGCTGAGCTTCTAGTCAAGTGTGCAGTGACACCCCCTGGAAGTGGGAGGTGAAGGGCCACATATGCCATCAGGATGCAGGATTTTATCCATCCGGTCAAGGTGGCCTTTGTGACCTTGTTGCCCAAGGAGGAGGGATGAAAGGAGACGAAGAGGGCATCAGATTTCCAGATGTCTTTCTTTCGGCGCACGTCAAGGGTATGCCACAACTTTTCTTTAGGATGAACCGGGGAGGGACAGAATGAAGGGAGAACAATAACTTGAGATCTGTGAAACATGGAATTAACTTTGGGAAGGAAAGTAGGGTACAGGTGGAGGTGCACTGCGTCTGCCTGGAGGGTGCAAAATTCCTTACTTGCCGAGAGGGCACTGAGTTTGGATACTCTGTGGGCGGAGGTGATCGCCACCAGGAAGAGGACCTTGTAGGACAGGACCTTCAATGGTATGGAAGAGATGGGTTCGAATGGTGCCCTCATTAGAGTGTTCAGGATGCGATTTAGTTTCCATGAGGGAAAACGTCTGATGGGAGGGGGCACCAGGTTATATGCCCCTCGCAGGAACCTAGAGAGGTGTGGAAGGGACAATTGACCAGAGGATGTGGAAGGCAGTTGAAGGACCGAAGCCAGTGCTGAGGTCTGGCGTTTTAGCGTGTTTGGACGCAGGCGAAGGTCCAACCCGTCTTGCAGGAAGGCCAGGACCTCTGGAACCCCTGCCGACAAGGGGTCAATTTTGTGTGCTTTGCCCATCTTAGGAAGGTGGACCACGTGGCTTGATACACTTGGTTAATGGAAGGCCAATGCAAAGCTAGGATGGTGTTCTGCACTTTTTTCGAGCAGCCCTTGGCTGCTAGCTTTGCACGTTCAACCTCCAAGCGGAGAGCTGCAGTCAATGGGGGGTGGGGTGAACGAGAGGACCCTGGTGTAGAAGGTCTTGATGAGACGGAAGATGCCATGGGGGCCGGACAGCTAGATCGAGGAGATCGGGGAACCACGGCCTGCGTGGCCAGAATGGCACGACGAGGATTAGTTTGGCTTTCTCCAGAATCAACTTATTGATGTCTTTCATTATGATGGCAGTGGGAGGAAAAGCGTATAGAACATGGTCCAGCCACTGAGTGTGAAGGGCATCGGTCACTTCCGCCAGAGGAGAGTGGTACCTGCAGAAGAAGCGTTGGAGTTGGTGGTTGATTGGGGTTGCGAACAGGTCCATTTGTGGACACCCCAGAACTTGAGTGAGTTGCTGGGTGGAGTGACCCTCCCCTGGGTCTAGGAACTTGTGACTGAGCCAGTCTGCTAGATTGTTCTCTTCCCCCTTCAGGTGTTCTACGATGATGGACAGCACAGTGGTCTCCACCCAATGAAAAGGGAGGTCAGATTCCTGCATTAGGAGTCTGGATATTGTGCCACCCTGCCTGTTGATGTGTGCTTTGACTGTCACGTTGTCTGTCCAAAGGAGAACGTGCTGCCCCGCAGGCGACAGTGAAAGTGGAGAAGTGCCAATCAAGCGGATTGGAGTTCCAGCCAGTTTATAGGGTGTTTGGACTCCTCTGTCGACCAAGAGCCCTGTGCAACCGGGCCCCGGCAGTGAGCTCCCCAACCTGAAAGGCTGGCATCTTTCATGACTACTGTGCATCAAGGTTTCGCCAACTGGCACCCCCAGAGGAAGGCCAGGGACAGCCACCAGAGGAGAGATTGTTTGACCTTCTGTGACATCGAGATAGCCTTCCGTGTGACCACCATGATGTCATCCTACTAGGGTAGGAGCAACCACTGGAGGGGTCGCGAGTGCCATCTGGCCCAAGGGGTATACTCCAGACACTACATCATGGACCCCAGGGCTTGCACCAGGACCATGATGTCTACCTTGTGTTTGTGTAGTTTGTGTAGTTGACTGGTGATCTTGTCTCTCCGTTCCCGGGGTAGGCTGATAGTTCCCTGAGCGGTGTTGAACATGGCCCCTAGATGCACCAGGCGTTGAGATGCTTTGAGGTGGCTCTTCTCTATGTTGACCAAGAAACCGTTGTCCCTCAGGGCCATCAGCGTTGTGTGGACACCCCTGATGGCCTGGTCCTTCAAGTGCACCCTGATGAGCAGATCGACCAGGAACGGATGGACGCTCACTCCCTGAAGGCAGAGGTGAGAGACTAGGGAGGCCATGACCTTCGTAAATACCCTCAGGGCGGATGACAGCCCGAAGGGAAGGGCATGGTACTGGCAGTGGCCCCCATTGTACACAAAGCGCAGATGTTGCCGGTTGAGGTCCCTGATCAGGATGTGCAGATAGGCCTCCGAAAAATCCATGGATGCTAGGTAGTCCCCCGGACGAATGGTCTCCTTGATGGTATGAAGGGACTCCATCCTGAACTTTCTTTTTCCTTACAAAGCAGTTGAAAGCCTTTAGGTCGAGGAAGGCTCTCCATGAACCGCCCTTCTTTGGGACTAGGAAGAGGATGAAGTACACGCCTTGCCATTTTTGAGTGGATGCCATGTGCTCTATTGCCCATATCTGGAGCAGGTGACTCACTTCTTGAAGCATCAACTGATGTTTGGATGGGTTGGCAGACTGGGGGGTGGGTAAGAAGCAAGGGGGAGGGGTCGAGATGAGGTCTATGGCGTAGCCATTGGAAACCGTATCTACCACTCAGGCATCGGAAGCCGTGGACATCCAGGTCACGCAGAAGTCCGCCAGTCTGCCAACCACAGGGGTGACGCCATTGTCTACACTGTGTGTTGGAAGGGGTAAATTGTCTGGAGGTGTACCCACAAGAATTCCCCTGGTATCGTTGGCGCCCCGGGGTCTGGAGTTGCCTCTGAAGGACTGGGTCCGGAACTCCCTGGTGGAGTAGTTCTGGTTGAAGGACTGCCTGTAGGGGCAAAAGAAGCTGCGTGAGCCAGGAAAAAAGCATCTCTAATCTCTGAGCGATGACGGCATAGCCTTCTTTGTGTCATGCATCTCCACGAGGACAGGGTCTAGTGCCGGACTGAAGAGGTTGGGTCCCACAAAGGGGGCCAATGTCAGCACAAACTTGGACTTAGAGGCAACATCCCAGGACTTCAGTCAAAGGGACCTGTGAATGGCAATGCCTGCTACCATGACTCGGGAGGAGTGCCAAATGCAGTCCAAACCCGAGTCCGCTGTCAGGGCCGCAGCCTTGGCCTTTTTATTTATACCTTGGCGGAGCTTGGGGAGCTCAGGAGGGACCATTTTTACTAGCTCCTTGGCCCATAGTAAAGACGCCCAGGCAAAAAAAAAAAGAGTTGGTAGTGGCTATTTTGATGAGTGTGGCAGAGGTGTCATGTATCTTCTTTAACAGCGTGTCACAGCGTCTGTCCTCCTGGGATTTGAGTTGTCCCTGTCCTTCAGAATGCAAAATGGCCCCCGAGACCAGTTGGGCCACTGGGGGATCCACCTTAGAGGGGGACAATATGTTAAGACACTTCCGTGGGTAGCTGGTAGTGTTTTTTTGGTAGGCTACCAATGAGTTTGGTGGATGTCAGGTGTTGCCATTCCGCGCACATCACCCTACAGAAGAGGAGGGGGAGGCACCACCGACGGTACTGGTTCCGAGGCAGGGAAAACCTGTTGATCAAGGGTGGATGTTGGTTGCGCAGGTTCTGATGGAGACATCGTTAATCATGTGCTTCGCCTTGGCCAGGAGGACCTCGCAGTCAGCTGAGGAAAAAAGTCTGGCAGAGTTAGAAATGGGGTGAATAACCCCCCATTTCTGAGAGCTCCCCTTCCTCTTTTTCTGAATCGATGGGTTCTATGGGGCCCATGGGTTGTGAGTGCGAAGAGTCACTATCTGAGGAAGGCCCCGGCGCCAAGGCGAATCAGGCCTTGCTGGCAGTTGCAGAGGAACTTGTGTGACTGGAGTGGGAATAGGGGGAGGCAGGGGGACCGTGGGAGGAGGGAGAATAGGATTTTGGGGGCGTTTTGGCCTCTTAGGTCCCCGGGAGGAAGGTGGAGAGGGGGAGGACGAGCTTCTGTGTCTGCGCTTTCCTCTGTGAGGCAAGGGCCTTGGCACGAACAAACCACGTTCTGACAGTGGTATGGCCCTACGGTGTGGACTGGAATCAGGTGAGGATGAGGAAATCCTGTCGCTGCCCCTCCTGTGGAGAGTCCACCTGCGCCTTGCGCCCTGTGCAGGTAATAGTGGTATAAGGGGCATAGAACTATTGATTGGAGGCACCGGGTGCAATTCAGGGGGGTTTCCCGCAGGGCCCCAATCGGCCTGCCCCTGGGGCCCATGAAGAAGATCCGCAGGTGGCTCTAAGGCAAATTCCCTCTGGAAGAATTCCCAAAGCCGCTGAATAGCCCTGGGAGAGAAGGGGTCAGTACTCACGGGAGGTGCTTGTGGATGCTGAACAGGAGATAGGGGGGCAGGAGAGCGATCCTGCAGCGGGTAGGGAATGCATGGGTCAGCTGGTTCCCCCTCAACCGCTGATCCTTCATTGTGTAGAAGCACAGATGCCGGGAAAGTGCCCACCAGGCTCCAGTCGTCTTTCTCAGTGTTTCGCTCTTTAGCTGAGCTCTCCTTCGATTTAGTGCCATTTTTGCCCGCTTTCGCTTTTGAGCACCGACAAACCGCTTGAATGAGCAACTGCTTGCTCAAGCGCTTGTGCCCTTCAGTCCTTTGTAACGACTCCTTCTGTTTTTTCTTTTTCTTTGAAGATGGTTGTCCCCCAGCATGTTTGGATTTTTTGTGGGCTTTGGAGTGTCGCTGCCCAGAAGCCTCTGCCACCATAGCCTTAGATGCCGAGGCGGTGGCGAGCGAGGGGGGTGAGCTAAAGCTGCTTCCGAATGGGTTGAGGTGAGAGGTAGGGCAATTTTCGTGCTGCCCAGGTGCTGGGGAACCTGAGAGCCCTCAGATAGGGAGCCTTGTAAAGGCTCCTATGCATGAGCCAGCTCCATTGGGGGAAAGGAAAAAAGAAAGTGAAACCAATTTAGGCTAGTTCAATCAGGCCAAATTGCAAAGGAAAAAGGAAAATTTAGAGAAGGGTTTGTTAGTAACTCGAATTGAGCACAAACTCTCCTCTCACCCATGCACAATCTAAGATAGGAGGAGAGAAGAAGAGTAGGGAAGCAGAAAAGTTACCCAAAGGCAGAAAAGCTGAGGAAAATAGCTGATCCAGCAAGAACTGTCTCTCCATGAGTCCTATCCCGACCAAGACAGAACTGGAACTGGGGGGGCTAGGAGGTGGCTACGCCTACAATTCAAGTCACATGGTCCAGTTCTGTCTCGGGCATGCTCAGTTCACTACCCATCCTGAGGATCTCCTACTCAGGGAAAAAATAGTGACTGCACATTTTGCTCCATAACTCAACTCTTTCTGTTGAGTGAATATTCAAAATATATCCTTTTTGTCTGACTTACGTATTCAATGGGGTTGCCTTTCTCTCTTATCAGGGTTTAGCTTAGGATCTAATCATGTTTGAATAAGAATTGTTCTAACATACAGACCATTCTAGGGGGTTCACAAACTTTCTCAGCACTGTAGCTTTAACTTCACAAGACGGGATTAATGTCTCTGTGCCCTTGAGGGAAGGGGGCCCACTGGCTAGGCAACAGCTCACTCTTCGCACTCTGAGCAAGGGGAGTGTGTGATATCTGCAGAAAGAAAGAGAGGAGATCTGGTCTTGTGGTAGCAAGCATGACTTGTCCCCATAGCTAAGCAGGGTCTGCCCTGGTTGCATATGAATGGGAGACTTGATGTGTGAACACTGCAAGATATTCCCCTCAGGGGATGAAGCCGCTCTGGGAAGAGCAGAATGTTTCAAGTTCCCTCCCTGGCTTCTCCAAGATAGGGCTGAGAGAGATTTCTGCCTGCAACCTTGGAGAAGCCGCTGCCAGTCTGTGAAGACAATACTGAGCTAGATAGACCAATGGTCTGACTCAGTATATGGCACTTTCCTATGTTCCTATGTTCCTACAAATCTCCTGCAGAAGCAAGAGAAAGCGCATGTCAATAATCTTTTGTTTTTCACCATATCCTTACAGTTCTTCTGCTAACTTGGCAAAGAGGCACCTTTTAACATGGTGATTCTCTTTATTTAGTAGGGGGAGAGTAACTGGCCCTATGCACCCCCAGCACAGTACCTCCAGTGACTGTTGCTGGTGTATAACTTATGTTTCTTTTTAGATTGTGAGCCCTTTGGGGACAGGGGTCCATCTTATTTATTTGTTATTTTTCTGTGTAAACCACCCTGAGCTGTTTTTGGAAGAGCGGTATAGAAATTGAATCAATGAATGAATGAATGAAGTCATGGGGGAGGGAGAGAAGATGGGGGAGTGGAGAGCCCATCTTCACTTCTTGTCCCAGAGCCCACTCCAAACTTGCTATGCTCCTGGTCAGAGTGCAAGGTTTCAGCGCCCTCTCTGCCTCTTCCCATTACTAACAGAAGCAGACTTAAAGAAATACAAAGAAGGAGCAATCATGCATATTTGCTTTTTTGGTATAACTTATACAGGTTGCAGAATTTGGGTTATCAGAACAAGTAAACATAATCCAGTGAATACGATAATTAATTCTGAATCAAGCAGCTTCATAGAGTGGAGGCCATTAATGCCCTGTTATCCTATGTATGATACCCCAGCATTATATTAGAAGATATAACATCACTTTCACAAAAGACCATTTGTCCCAGTAAAGAAGAAAGACAAAGTGACCTGTAAATTGTATGCAGAGTGACCTTGGATATTACTGAATAATATTTGGATATTACTGAAGAAGCAACACCAGACAAAAGACCAAAGATCTCCCTATATAATGGATGGTATTTCTTCTCCCGAGGCTGAAAGAGAAAATTGCACAGGCTACCTGCATCTACACTGGATTATGAGGAACGTATGCATTCGACTGGCAGCACCTCTTCACTAAGAGACTACTCAACAGCACACATTCACTTCTCCAAAGCATCAGCTCCACTTAACTGGAATATTTCACTGTGCGGCACCCTTCCATACATTATCATTGTGAATACACTAGGATGGGGATCTCAAACCCCTAGTCCACGAGCCAGATCTGGCCCATGCAGTTCCTTCCTCCAGCCGTCCTCCTTTCTACACGCAGTGCCAAACCACCCCTTCCTTTCCCCTTCCCCTGTCACACACGGAAATGCCCTCTGCACTGGTCTGCTTCCTTCCCTCACACACACATATTGCGTCACTCCTTCCTCCCCAACCCCCACATCAAAGCAGTGGCATCCAAAGTGCTGGCCGGCTTCCTTCTTCCCCTTGAGCCACTCCGCCTTCATTTCCCCTCATCCCCCACCACATGGCAAAGCACCGACCGGCTCCC
Organism: Hemicordylus capensis; assembly: GCF_027244095.1. Classification (NCBI taxonomy): domain Eukaryota; kingdom Metazoa; phylum Chordata; class Lepidosauria; order Squamata; family Cordylidae; genus Hemicordylus; species Hemicordylus capensis. Next base: position 127,708,686 of record NC_069657.1, read on the forward strand.
CCTGCCCACTGCCACCGGTATTTCTCTCCCCATCTTCCATCCTCCTTCCCAGTCTTGTTCGCTCACTCTCATCAAGCTGCCCATCCCCGTTCCCCTGCTCTCCCTTCTCTTGCCTCTCCACCCACTTTCCCTATGGTTGAGAACAACAGCAGTTAAAATATGATGGTTATGTTTAGAATTACTTCTTAGTTACAAATATATATATTCCCTGAGCATATTCTGGTCATTGGGATGTGTGATATTCAGAATTTCTTCAAAAAAATTATTTAAATTCCCCCCTGAGCAAATTCCAGTGTAAAAGTAATGCATTCTGCTAATTTAAGTGGCAGGGCAAGTGAAGGGGGAAGAAAGGGAATAAGAGAAAGAGGGGGAAGAAGAAGGAGGAGTGCAGCCCCAGCCCCACCCCAGAGGTGAATCAGAATCCAAACTGGCCCACCACCAGCTTTGAGTTTGACACCCCTGCACTAGGAGGGGAACATGCAACCATTTTCAGAAACAATGTGTTAGAACCTTAGTATTCCACATGCCATTAATCTGGTGCTGGCGGAGAAGGGCAGAATGGTTAATTTAGCCTCTTTTTGCCTGACATTCAGAGATCATGGACACTTTTAAAAATAAAAAGCAGGTAAAAGCAGCAAGTTTCTCTTGAAACCCACTCTCTGTTTGTAAATAAAAAATACTGATGTTGTAGACAACTGAATTATTTTTTCTTTTTGCATTTGAACACTTGGCCATAATTATTTGGTGTTATATCAGAGCATCTGGAAAGAACAAAAACCTAAATTACATTCTTAACTCAATCCTATCCCCTACCGTAATCACAGCAGAACAACAACTGCCCAGTTCTGCTCCAGTTGTTTTTATCAACACTATTGACATATGTAGCTGAGAGGTGGGGGGGATTGGAACATTAACTCCCTCTGTTTGGAATGCCTCAGATTGGAATTGCCAATATAAGGTAAGCCCAGATCCTCCCAAATTCAAGCCTAAATTCATATTGCTTCATACTGGAGTTTGCCCCATCTCCCCCTTTGTCAGGCTACCCACTCACTTCCCTGCTATCCCTTGCCCTTCTTCCAAACTTATATGGTGGTGGGGCAGGGGCAGCAGCAGCAGCAAGGTCTCCTCTTACTTCTTTCAAGTACCTAGACTGTTGAAGCTACAGTGTACCCGGAGCAAGGAGCCCTGGGAAGAATAGGTTCCTGTTTTCCACAGTAGCCAGGCAAATGCTTACAGGATGCCTTCCAGTTGAATATGTAACTCCTACAGTTCCTTCCCACCAACGTTGCCGCAAAGTGCAAAACCCCATTTAATTAAAAGGGCTTCTGATGCAAGGCTTCAAAAAGAGGCATATGAAGAGAAAGGAGGCTACCAACAGCCCCTCCTTTCCCTATGTGTGCTTTTCCAAGACTGCAAGGGTGTCTTGGTGACTATAGGCCACTTTCAGGCTTAAAGGCAGGGTGCCTCTGTATACCAGTTGCAGAGAAGCCACAGCAGGAGAGAGAGAGCAAGAGCCTTCATCTCTTGCCTGTGGGCTTCCCAGAAGCATCTGGTGGGACACTGTGGGGAACAGGATGCTGGGCTAGGTAGGCCTTGGGCCTGATCCAGCAGGGCTGTTCTTATATTCTTAACAGGAACCACCTTCATAATTTTTCAGGAGGTAAGACATCAGCAATGAAGACAAGATAACAATTAAAAACACAAAATCAACTATGTTTTTCTCTACTGTAAGCACAATAGGATTTGGGGGGGAGGGGGTTGGGGGGCTTGGATTATTTATTAATTACTTTTCAGAAAGAATGAATAATTTTAACAAGCATATATTAAGAAAAATAAAGGAAACTGGTTAAAAAATCAACTTTCAGCATAGTACAATATTTCTCTCCTTCAACTTTATATCCTCTCTAATAAAACGCTTGGTGTCCGTCCGTGGACGGACACCAAGCGTGTGTCCGTGCCTCCCTGCCCTGTTCTGCGCCTGCGCGAAGCGCAGGCGCAGAACAGGGCAAGGGAGACACGCTCGCCGGCACCCGGCAGCCATCTTGGGCAGCCAGAAGCGGCTGCCCCGAAGAAGCCGGAGAGGAGGCGGCGGGAAAGTGACCGAGGCGGCGGCAGAGCCGCCGCCTCGGCCAAAATAGATGGAGGCCGGGGGCGGAGCGGAGGCCATGTAACCTTAAAAAAAATTTTACTCCCGCGGCCGCCGCCGCCGACCGCCCACCCTCCCTCCCAGCTGCCGAGTCCCCCTTACCCTGGCCGACTGCTGTCGGCCGAAGACAGCCCTTAATTTAAGAGGCAGAGAGGAGCTCGCAAGCAGAGCTCCTCTCTGTGCAAAGCCTCTTGCCGAACTGCCGCTTTGGGCGCTTGCGTCCCTTGCGCCCAAAGCGGCAGTTCAGCAAGAGGCTTTGCACAGAGAGGAGCTCTGCTTGCGAGCTCCTCTCTGCCTCTTAAATTAAGGGCTGTCTTCGGCCGACAGCAGTCGGCCAGGGTAAGGGGGACTCGGCAGCTGGGAGGGAGGGTGGGCGGTCGGCGGCGGCGGCCGCAGGAGTAAATTTTTTTTTAAGGTTACATGGCCTCCGCTCCGCCCCCGGCCTCCGTCTCCCCGGCCTGGCGGGGGCAAGTGCCTGGGCCGATTTGGCCCTTAAAGGTAGGGGGGGGAACGGCGGAGGGAGGGGGAATGGCGGCGGGGGGCCAGGAGCGCCGTTACTAGCGCCCGTTATTCAACGGGCCAAAATTCACTTGTGGTATATAAATACCCATCTCATTTCTCAAAACTCTTCCCTTTTAGATTTTTTTTAAAAGAACAGACTACTAATATTCATGCTGACCATTAATTTCTACAAAAGTATCTTTCACAATGCATGCAATCCTAAGAATAATTTCCAAATTACCTAGATTTGTCATGTGCTTCTCTCTTAAAATAAAGCATTTTTTCACAAGCACCCAAAAGCAATAAATCAGCAATAAGTATCCTTAGCTTTCAATTTCTGAAGTATAAGGTGTTTAGCCAGAATTAGTGCCTGCAATAACCATAATTCTTTACCTCTAGATAAGTTCCAGTGCCTCGGAATAAGTCCAAGTACTGCTACAGGAACTGTAAATGCAAAATTAGAATGTAATACTAATGATATTATTTCAAAGACCTCCTTCCAGAAGATAGTAACAAATGTATAGCCCAATAAAAGATGTGCTAATCCTTCATCTCCTGTATTACACCAACAACAGTTATTTATATTTGGACCAAATTATGTTAAGGCCAAATTATGTTAATATATTATTTTTTGCTGGATTAGTCTTAATCAAAAATCCAGTGTTGACTTGCTAATATTTGATACTGCCATGGACCCATAAAGTGGCCATAAAGTTATATTTAAATCATTACTCCATTTATCCCTCTCACTATCCAATGTAACGGAACACTCTGATTTTACAAAAGCATAAATGGCAACAGGAGAGTCTATCCTGGCTAAACCCAACACCGAAGCGTGTCTCTTAGCCGAAGTTAAGGGTGCAAATGTGCCTTTAACCTGGCTCCCGGGATCATGTGTTAGCACAAGCTGCTTGCAGTTCACACTGACACAGAGATGGGCACCTAGAGCACGTGTCCCCTGGGAGAATCCCCCAGTTCACTGCACTCAGTGTGTGATGCACTGTGGGATTCACAGAGGCTGGGACGAGTCACGGCCTCTATTTACCCCTGCTGCTGGGAACAGCACCGACAGTCATCTGCACTGCTCTGAGCAGCGCTGGTCATGTAGACACACAGCTTGCACCCCACTGGGGGCTCGGGGCGGCCGTCTAGGGAAAGGTAGGTCAAACCCTGCCTTCCCACGCATGCGGTTGTGTGCATAGCCCCCAGCTGTAGATGTCCAGCCTTGATTCCACAAGCAGTTCACAGCCCATAGCTCAAACAAAAAAAGTTCTCTGCCAGGAAATACTCTTTGTATAACCAAAAAACCCTGGCAACTTCTATTAAACTGCTTAAATCCCACTGGAGTCAATGGGAATTACGCAGCTCAGTTGTGTGCATGATCACAGCTAAAGAAACAATTGCAGGCAGCAGAACAGTAAAATGGGGGGGGGGGACCCTTGAAAATCTCTGTGCCTGCAGGGACTGCTATTTAAGTAGTTAAATTCTACACATCCCAAACACTAAAACACAATCAATGTAACTTCATGAAAGAAAAAAAAATCTTGCAGCTTCTATTTTTATGTAGAGAAACTGTTGAGCATTCATGATTTTGTGAACTATTCTACCTATCATCACTTCTCTGAGGCATGCTTAACTTAAATTCCCAAATAATATCCGGGACGAAAGAGGGCTTGGACGTATTGCCATGTTTACACAGTGAATTCATTTGTGGAAACATTCTCCCATTTGTCTCGTGCCTATGAGAGAGGTTTTCAAAATTAATCTTGTAGCCTAGATTAGATGTATGCAAAACAAAGCACAAATGATTTGGTTGTTAGCTTCTCTGTCTCTCTATTTTTAATTAGATCATGGTTGTACATTTTATCTTGTTGACACAACCAACAAGGTGAAGCAGTTGTGTTCCTTGTAGATCTTGGATATGGAACCTTAAACACAGTTCCTGTTCAGCGAGCAAAATAAACCTTGTCCTACCCCCCCAACCCCGCTTTTAGCCACACAGCCTGACTTTTTAAACATCTAGATGAAAATCAATACTAGATTTAAGGCAGGGCCTATCAGAATTTAATCCTGAATTCATTTCCAAGCCAGACTCGTCCCTAACTAAGGGAAGGAATACTGAAGGTGAGAGCGCCGCTAAAAAAGGGCACTGCACACATTTAGAGGTAGTCTCACTTTCATTATTCAGTAACTCCAGCCAACCTCCAGCATTAGAGACATTAGAGATTAGTTACACAGGCTTCTAGGCAGGTATAAACTGCAGAAAAGCTTTAGATCTGGCATGTTTCATTTTAGAAACTGCATTTCTCAAAAGGTCAAACTAGATGTGTTTGCCTCAAAAACAGCCATTTCCCCAAACAGCTTCAGGGACGAATTGCCCTTGTATGTATGTATGTATGTATGTATTTAATACATTTCTATACCGCCCAAAATGCAAGTTCTCTGGGCAGTTTACAAAAAAAACTTTAGGCAGTGGGGTTGTGTTGACAACAAAATGTTGCAAGGGAAAGAGTTCACCTCGCCCTCCCATTGTTCCACCATACTGGTCTGGATCACCTCCTCCCAGGTTCCTCACCTTGAAATCCAGTTGATTTAAGTGGCAGAGTTAAGCACATGCTCAAGGCCAAAAACGTTCCCTCTTTCCTGAAGTGAGGGTCCCAGACTTGTGTTTGTAAGAGAAACAAGGTCCAGAACCCCAGCAGGGAGGGAATGAGCACTCCTACTTCCACTCACTGTTTCTTCCTTATAAACTGCCGCCCCCAACACTGCTAAGAAAGAAGCAGCATCTGATCATTCAGAAATGAAGGCTGAGCAGTAACATGTATCCCTACATTTCTCTCACTTTAGATCAATGAGGTTTTGATATGTTTAATTTTAGCTGGATTACACCCACTGATTTGAAATGGATGACAGGATGCTGTAGAGAACTTTTAATAATACAGGTGACCATGTAATCTCTGGTCCTGGCACCTGCAGTTTTGCATATCCACGGTTGGGCTATATAGACCCAACCTCATTATACATGATTTTTAAAAATACTTAAAATTAACCTAGAGCTTTTTCAAACAGGGCTTTTAGTTTGCATCTCCTCCGGAATGAAGGATGTGCATTCACATATTGGCCAAATTTATCTTGAAATCCCTGCAAGCTATGGGGGACACTTCACACACAATTCAGGTTTTTCACTGCACCTTAGAGTGTAGCCCAGGTTATATCTGGAGCAAAAAAAAATCTATTCTTTGCATCAGCTTTGGGGGGCAACTTCAAACTCGTAGTAAAGCCTTGCAGTAAACTCACGGTAAAGCCTGCTGTCTGAAAATGCTGCTATCCACAGTTTCAGAGTGACCAGAAATGACCTCTTTGTTTTTTAAAAGTTTCATGTGATTTTTTTTTGGGCGGGAAATTGGCTGAATTGGGGATTTAGGGTGACACTGCTAAACAGCTGGAGACCTGAAGAGCATGGTACAGCACTTTATTGCCCCCCCCACCACATCTAGTAACCTAACCCCCCAATTCCCATTACCTTAAGCTCTTGTTATCCACGGAAATTGGCGGGAATGGAACCCCTGCAGATAACAAGGGCCACCTGTAATCAACTAAAGCAAAGCTATTTAAAGCTGCAAGCATAAACACTAGGAACTAAATCCCACTGAACGTGGTGCATTTATTTCTAAGCAAACATGATTAAGATTGTGCTGTAAGATTCTGTCTTCCTAGTGGATCCAGTGCTGTGTTTGTATAGTGTGCAAAGCCCCAGAATGGAAAAAAAATCAACCTTGCCCCATCCATTTTTCTTTTTATCTAGCAAATTACTCCAAATATAACATGCTAAAATACAAAAAAAGGAGATGTGGAAGGAGAAAAACTGACCAACGACCAAGAGGACCCATTCAAACATAACGCCAAAGCAGAGATAAACATGCCAGCAGTTGGAGCCTGCAATCATCTGAATGCGTGAAGTTGCAGTTTCATCACCCACCCATGGTTCCGTTTTTGTTTCCAAACCTGAATTTGAACCCTCAGTTTGTAGTGAGTTTTGCTGCTGAAACCTAAGGTTCGAAGGCATCATTGTGTTGTCTGAATTCTGCTGTCAGTATAACCTGGCTTTTGTATGCAATCTCTTCCTGCAACCACAGAGAGGTGGGCTCAGAGCAGCCCAGGAATATGTCAGTTCTAGGGCGGCTGCATTTCTCGCTGGCCGCCTCAAGATGCTGATGCGCCACCCTCTGCTGTTTCCTTACTACTACTACTCCTGCTGCTTGGCAACAGGGATGCTGGATCGAGTTCACACATTTCAAGGGACAGACGAACATTGGAGCAAGCCTGCTTTCCTCCACATGTTTTGGACCTTACATAAACTACATGCATAAATATTCCTTACTCTTTAAGTTTGGATTCCTAAAACACAGGTCACTCCTCCTGACCAAAGGTGGTGGTCACATGGATCACCAGGCATTGCTTTTCTGGACAGGTAACAGCTCCCAGAACCACCAGCCACAATTAATTTGTATGAGATCCGTGCTAGGCTCTGGGAGCAGCTGTGCAGATACAACATAGCATCAATTTTTCTGATGCACCGTCCCTTCTCCCACCCACCCACACCCACCCACCAACCCACTGCCCCTCGCCCCAATTTCTCTGTTGCTGTTCTGTGTCTTTCCCCCAAGACCCCATTGCTATCTGCAAGTGGCCCCTGCCATTCTGAGGTATCAGTAATTGTGTCTATGCATGACTGTGTAGATTGGGAGTTCTTGCAAAGGCAATAGTGCAAGTGGTGCAAGAAAAGGGTTAAAATTGCTTTACACTGCCGAAGGCAGGCAATCAATGCTGAAATGGCACAATCACACTGAGCACACACCCTCAAACACTGTAGCAAATAGCTGCTGCTTTACTGATGTGCTGATGCCTTGCCCCAGTCTGGCGATGTGAGCAGAATGGAGCTTGCTGGGATACAGCCTGGGCGGATTACGAAGAGGGAGGGGTTCCTCTGTCAGAAGCCAGAGGTTGCAAAACCCAGTTGATCAATCATCTATGGCATGATTCTTGGCTTCACAGATTAATCACAGCTTTGTCTACCCATGGTCTCATGCTACATCCAAACAGGACCAGAGTGTTCATGTAAATGTGAGTACAGTCTTGGACAATGATGATACACAGAAAATTAATGAAATAAGAAGGAGAAATAAACAGACTTCAGTGTTTCTGCATTTCAGTGTACTCATTGCTTCCTGAATACTTGACAGAGAATGTACACCAGTAACAGAGATTAAGCTGCTGTCTTCTTTGGATATTTTTCCCTATTAAGCACTATAATGAATGCTAAAGTTACAAGGAGCTAGACAAAACATGACATTTAGCAAGCAAGCAAACTATCACACATCTAATAATGGATTCATCCTTGCAGTAATAAGTTCCTAAATAATAAGCAAACAAAATGGTTATAGACCCCAGTAACAGAAACTGAGACAGTACAGTCGAGTCCATACATTACTTGCTTGCCTCTTATTTCTTTTTAATACATACTTTCACACAGACACAACCATATATGTGCATGTCCCAAATGTCACAAGCACATGAGTTCTCACTGTCCATGATGGAAATGCAAAGATCCACTTAAACTCTTACCGTGGAAAACTGTTCATTATGGTCACCTGCTGAATATTCTTTATATTTCCTTTTTTGCCTACCTGTCTTGACACACCAATGCACGTCTCACTACATACTGTAAGCATAAGCGTGAATCGATGCATTCCCTGTGGGCCTACAACTTGCTAAGACTATTTGTTGGGCAGATGAAGATTACACTCACACCAGTGTTGCCTCTAAGGCGTGCACACGTGCACGCACTCACCACATTTTTGGATGTCTGCTCAGTTAATTTTAGATCCCACTCAGGTTGAATCAGGAAGATCCCACTCTGAATGTATGTGCACTACTGTGATACCGCCACCCAGAACAAAACTCACTCTGCACATAAATGAGAAAAATAAGAGAGAACACTGACTCCCACCTGTCTGGACCAAGGCAAGTAGCACTTGAACCCAGTGCAAGAGGCCATGGAATAGGAGAGCCTGCTGCATATCTGCATGATAAGGAGAGTGGCGCAAACAGGTGGATGTATTGGCAGGATCCCCCAGAGAGCTGCATATATGTCCCAGGAGCAGGAGGAATTGTTAGTTCCTGAACTGCCTTGCAGAAGAAAATAGCTTGCTACTTTCAGGGAATCCCAGAATGCACTTATGTCCATGGCATTAAAAAAAAACACACTCAAAAAACAAGCATCCATGTAAAGGGACTTAACAGAGGAGTCATGGTAAAAAGGCCATGAAGCAATGAGAAGAAGCCAAGACTCTTTGAGGAAAGAGAACCTCCCCAAAAACTCTGTATCTGGCACAAAAAATAAAGGACCATCAATGTTACACGATCTTTACCTGATGGGTTTTTTGCAGGGATGCAGTTCCAAAGTTCCTAGAACATGGCCTTGCCACCCTGAGACAATGATGTGGACATAAGCATTGGCTTCTGAATCTGCTCCAGCAAAGATGCATCCATCTTAAGCACTAGATTTCATTGTAAGCCTGAGTATGTGATGAAATTTAACTAGAAATCAAATTTCCCTTTTAGAATTGTCATCCCTCATTTTGCATCCAAGTTGTCTACATATGCTGCTATAATAAATAAACCTAACCTCTTCATACTCCCCATCACTGTGCTACCTACTTCACTACCTAGTCCCTTCTTAAGGCTTTCCAAGGATGGCAGAACATGTGACTTGTTCTGCCACCCCAGAATTACTTGTTCCTGAAAAGAACTCTCACCTACACACAGACTCAGTAAACGGCCTTGGAGCATCTGGTGCTCTAAGCGGCACTGAAGCTAAGTGAGTGTAGACCTGAAGGGAGGGAGGGAGATCACAGGGACCATGTTTGGGAGGGAGGGAGGGAGGGAGGGAGGGAGGGAGATCACAGGGACCCTGTTTTGAGTTTTCCAGGGAAAAGCAGGACATAAACATTTTTTAAAAAAATCAACATAACAATAAGTGCCAAGTTCAAGGTCCCACAAATATAAACAGAATTATGTAACTAACATTTTCATTCAGTAACTTGCAACTTAAACTTTTTAGCATGCACCATGGCTGGAAATACTATACAGTGGCCGACATGTTGCACAGTGATAACTGTCTTTGCTGATCGTGCTGCAGAAGGCATCTAAAACAAAAACTTGCATTGTTGTGCAGTAGGGCTAGTATGTTGCTACTTAAAATTGTACAATCACAGTTCCGTGATGCTATGCTCATTGGAAATCATGGCCATAACATCACATAAGTGCAATGTAATTGGACATTTTTACACATTAGTGCAAAAGAACTCTTACCCTGTTCTGCAATACTGCAGGCTTTGCTTTCAGAATCGCCCATATTACATGTCAGTGGTATTTTCTTGGCATCAGTGGTTTGTAGTGACTGTGGTTAAGGCTCTAATTTTATATAGTGACATGTTCCATAATGTGCAATGGACTGTTCTTATCCACCTGGGCTGTTGGTTCCTAAGAAACTGCCAGCAGTCTTGCACTTCTGTGTATTAATGCAAATACTTAAAGTAGCATGTCTACACTCTGGGAGCACTGTGTTGATCAAAAACAATCTCTAGTAATGCTCCAGAGTGCAGGCATGCTACTTTAAGTATTTGCACTGTTGGCAGCAGTGCAGGTAGCTCAGAACCACCCAAGTTACATTGAGGAACACATTGGCCACTGTTTTCTTGGGAACCATCTAAATCAGGAGTGGGCAGTCTTCAGGCTTATGGGATATACGGGGTTTTTTTTACTAGAACCCAATGAGGCTATTCTCACACACAGCTAAAATCAGGCTAGGGAAGCCCAGCCTGATTTTAGCCGCATGTGAGAACCAATGGGTGCCACACGGCTCCCGGCAGTGGCTCGGCAGCAAATCCTGCTGGGTAGCCCACCTATTAGCCCAGGCTTTGGGTGCAAGGGTGCCCGAAAAGCAGGTTAAGTTATTGTGTGTCGGTGCAGCGTGACTCACGAGTAGCCTCCCAATGGGGAGGCTATAACAAGCCTCTTGGCATCAGGAGGCTCCCCAGAAGGCACTGCTCACTTGCACAGTGCTTTCAGGAACATCTGGGGGCCGGGAAGCGCCCAAACTCCTCCACTTGCACCGGCTCCATGATGGACCCAGTAATCGTCTGGCGGATCATCCAATCTGGTCACCCAGGGACGACTGAGCAATCGTCTGCGGGGAGAGCAGGTCAAACCCGCTCTCCACACAAACCTCCTTTAGGCTCTTCACAATGCTCGTGTGAAGAGCCTCAATATCTACCAACCGGAGCCAGGTACAAAGCAGTGGCTGTGAAAGTACAGTTAGAATTAAGGAACAGGGTGCTCCTGAGCACATGCTCAGCCCAGAAATTTTGAGCATCAGAACAAAGCTCACTGCCCTTTCATCCAAAACTCCACTCCTAGTTTCCCTCAAGTCGTCTTTATTTCAGCAGCCTGATTTATGAGAAGAAACACAAAAGCCCTATAATGTTGTTGCTGTTATTAAATCAGGACCTTGCAGATCTAGTGCAAATTTCACAGCGAGCTACTAATAGATCCCAATGTACAAATCCTAAATGATGTGAAACACAAACAGAATTTGGGGGGGGGGGTAGAATCTAGCCTCTATATAAATTGTGCTATGAATATTTTCTATTTCATATACGTCCTTAAGTGGCTATTCACCTTTTGTTATGAGAGAAGGAATTGCTTTCATCTTCTGAACACTGAGAAATTTTTGAAAGAAACAGGACAGAGACAGCACATTCTTTGTACCAAGAAGCCACAAAATTATTATACCTCAATTGGGGCCCCAGTTTGATTGAGGAACAATTTGTATAATAGCTAATCCCACTACAGGGGAAGGAAGTTTTCATAGAAGTCTAGCTCAGTTCAAAGAAATGATTTGTTTTTAACAACAAATAAAGGAGGGCTGGTACAAGAAATATATATTTTTATGCAAAAAGCCTTGACCTTCCTTAGGCATACCCTTAGATGGACTAAAATAATTAGAAATGTGCAGAACCTGACCCTTTATTCTGGTGGAGCTTTCAAAGTCAAATATCCATGGAATCTTTGCAGAGACTGTTAGCTATCTGCAGAGCTTCCAAACAACTTCATGTGTGTACAGGTGTCAGACCCCTGAACATTGTTTCATCCTCTCAGTTGCTTGTGTGTCCTGCAAAGTCCAGTAATAACTGTGCCCGAATAAAGGCTGTAGAAAGCAGCAGTGGCATTGATGACCTTTCTCCTCCACTTTGCAGCAAGCCTGGATAAGTCATCATAAAGTAGGGGTTCTCAACTTTAGATTCCCAGACATTGTTGGAGTATAACACCCATCATTCCCAGCCACAAAGGCTGAAGATTCTTGTTGTAGTCCAACAAAATCTGGGGACACAAGTTTGACAACCCCTGCCATAGAAGTTACATTGGCAGAAGTTTGAACCCCTTGTTCATTTTATCTCTAAGTGATGGGACTTCTCCATACAAGTCTGTTTTACCTCACACCTCAACAGATTTGCAGGGCAGATTAAATACTCCACAGTATATTGCTTAAATTGGGAAAACTGTTAGCAAAAGAATGCATACAGTGGCAGTGAAACTGACAGAATTTCTCCAACTCCAAGTCTGGAGAAGCTCATTCACTGCAGAGAAAAGATTGATAAGTGGGTACAATCTGAGGTGCTGCAGAGGTGTGTGCATGGGGAGGGGGCGTTGTCATCTTCACCACTGCTCTTTGCAGCCTTATACACAAATTGCCAAGCATGTCAAGACATACATCCAGATTAAAAATATGTATCATTCCACTGAACTAGGCTAGTCTTCTATGAAAACTGCCTTCCCCCTGTAGTGGGATTAACTATTATACAAATTGTGTCGCAATCAAACTGGAGGCGCATCTGAAGCATAATGATATTGTAGCTTCCTGGTATGAAGAATGAGCTTCACCTTCCCATTCCCTTTGCTTGTACATCGTTTTTTTTTTTTTTTTTTTAAGAATCTTGGCAGCACTGGCAACAATCTAGGCATATAGCTGCCAAGAATTTGGCAATTCCCAAATTCTGATTGAATTTCCAAGCCCAGTGCAGTGGAAATTCAATCAGAAAGCACTGGGCACAGAAAGGATTAATAATACTTGTCCACAACATCCCCCCCCCACTTAGGGTATCCAAAGTATGTTGGCAGATTGTTGCCGTCATAGCCAGCTCCAGGTGTCAAGGGACTGTAGAAAGATACCCTAAGTGGGGGGCCCACCCTTAGGGTCCAAGCTTCTCCTTGTTGTTATGGCCCCAGTTCTCATTCATACTTCTCCTACTAGCAATTAACTCACTTCATTGCTATTTCTGTGATGATAATTAGTGATACTGTATATATTTATAAGTTGTGTATATTTGTATTTTTGTGATAAAATAAACATTTTTAAAAATAGAGAAAATGGCTCCCTGTCTCAAAAAGGCTTATGATCTAAAGAAAAGCACAAAGGTGAGACAGCAATAGCTGGTGGACAACAGCTGCTGGGATGATCAGGGACACTTGCTCTCTCCCTGGAGGCTTTTCAGACAGCAGGCTTTACCATGGATAGATTTTGGTCATTGACCAGCAAGATAAATCAATTTTGGTCATTGACCAGCAAGATAAAAGAACAATAACAACATCCAATAGCAAAACTTGGCCACACTGCTAGAAACTGTTTCTTTAAAATTGGACAGCAGGTAATCTAAACAAAATCATCAGTGTGGCCAGGAAACTCCATTAATAACGGTGAAATAAAATTTGGACGACTATCCTGGTCAAACGTGCAATAAACAATTACATGTGCTGTAGTTTCTATAGCTCCCGAGCCACAAGGGCAGAGGCAGGGGCTTTATCGTGGGTTTTCCACAAGGTTTTACTGCGTGTTCAGGGCATAAGGGATACTCCGCAAAAAGATGGTTTGTTTGCCCTGGTCATAAATCGGGCTAGGTTCCAATTCATAGGCTAAAATCCAAATTGTGTGTGAAGTGCTCTCAGAAATATTGCACAGACTTCAAAGTAAATTTAGCTGATATTATCCACCCTCCCAAAGTAAAGTCGTTGTGCACTGCGGAGCAGGGTGGCTTGATCTGAGGCTGGGACTCATTGTCTCGGACTCTATGAATCCCACAATGCACCGCATGACATACACAGTGCATTGAGAGATTCCCCCAGGAGACGGGAACTCTAGGTGCCCGTCTCTGTGTCCGCTGGGGCTAAACATAGCTCCATCAAACACACGAGCAGTTAGCTCAGGTTAAGGGAGCGCTCACTCCCTTAACCTCAGCTAACAGCCGCAGGGGCGTAACTATAATAGGGCAAGAGGAGACAGTTGTCTGGGGGCCCACTGTCCTGGGCCCCACCCGAGGTAAGTCACATGACTGACTCCCCCAGCCACACACCCGCCCAGGCTTCCTTCAGTTGTATTCATCCTCCAAAATTGATGTGAGGTTTAAGACCTGGAGCTACCAGAATAGCATGTCTTACTCTAGTACCATTAAATGACTTGCATCGTCCACAATTTACAAAATCTTTTAAAAAATAATGTAGGATGATGTTCAGTTGTGGCATATATACACACACACACACACACACACACACACACACACACACACACACACTTCAGTGAGGGGGGGCCATTTTAAAATCTTGTCTCTGGGCCCACCCAAACCTTGCTATGCCCCTGAACAGCCGGGTTGAAAAATGGAGCTAGATGGCGCTGCTCCACTGGGATCAGGCCCAGTCCCGGTTGCTCTCCCATGCAGCCTAACCTAGACTGGGAATCCCTAGCCTGGGTTAAGCTGTGCATGAGAACAGCCTCTTCATTTAAGAGTCTGGCTTCTTAGCCAGGTTTGCTGCTGAGGCGCTGTAGGAAGCTGGTCAGCTCCCAAAGGTATCCACAGGCAGCCAAGCCTGAGCTTAGCTGCCCTAGCCCGGTCTTGGCTGCTCATAAGAACAGCTTCAAAGTTGCAAATTGCCTGGAGGGTCCCTTTATTCACCTTGCAGCCTCTTCCCAGAACTGGCAATTGTCCTGCATTCCCCCTGTCACCCATTTCCACTGGAAATGCCAAGGGCCAAGCATTTCACTATCTCTATAGCACAACCCAGAAAAGAGCTACTAATACTGGATGACGTTGAACAAACAGCAATTCTCCACTGCCTAGCAATTAAAGTTGATAAGAGGCCTGTGTTGTTTGGGAATTCTTTTCAGCTCTAGCAGTGAGCTCTGGAATTGCCAGCCACTGAAGGTTTTTATGACATTGCTTTTTTTGAATGCACAGCCTAACTAGAGCTGATAAGAGCTTATGTATGCTCGGCTGATGTTTGCCCATGACCAAGACTGTTGACAGGGGGTTCATTGTTGTGAAAGACACTAACTAATCCCCAAGGACACCCTGGAACATTCCAACACTTTTCAGAGAGGTGCTAGTTTCTCATTGAATCTCACATTGCTGTGATTCCACAAATCCCTTGATCTGCTAATATGGCTTTGTTATCTTTAAAAAAAGAAAGACATGGAGCAGAGGAAAGGGGTAGGATTTTAAAGGAATAACAGTGATAACAGAACTCATTGTTACAGGTGCTTTATAGTTAAGAGGTTTTTAAAAGGTACAAAATATTCATTATTATTATTATTATTATTATTAATAATTCAATTTCTATACCGCCCTTCCAAAAATGGCTCAGGGCGGTTTACAAAGAGAAATAAAACAAATAAGATGGCTCCCTGTCCCCAAAGGGCTCACATTCTAAAAAGAAACACAGGACACACACCAGCAACAGTCACTGGAAGTACTGTGCTGGGGGTGGATAGGGCCAGTTACTCTCCCCCTGCTAAATAAAGAGAATCACCACGGTAAAAGGTGCCTCTTTGCCCAGTTAGCAGGGGTTAGGGTTAGGACTTTCAGTGTTACACATGTTTTAAGAAGTCATGTAGCTGTTTGCTGTTTGCTTTTGATTAATTCACCTGTTAAATTTACATATATTCATGGCAAAACTTTAGTGAAAATGCCATTGTAAGGACACAATCAGATATTCTCCCTTAAGTGTAAAACAATTTACTGTTTAATTTTTTTAAAATGCTACCATATTGTTAAACAGATGGTCATTTTTCTTATATAAAATATATAAATATAAAATTTGCAAATATGGAACATTCAATATCACATCAATAAGCATACTAGAACTAAATTATTCCTTTTATTTTGTTTTCTTACAGTTCAAGGCCTATCTACATAGGAACATAGGAAGCTGCCTTCTACCAAGTCAGACCATTGGTCCATATAGTTCAGTATCCAGGCTTCAAAACAGGTACTGGTACCAATTAAAACTGTCCACTTCTAGAATGAAAGCCAAAGTAAGTTTCACCCTGAAAGGCAAACTATCATCAAAACTTTCTCAGAATATGCCTTCGTGATTACCACTTAGATAGATTTAAGACACTCTATGCAAAGGATGATGTTACCTTTCTGTCATGTTTGGCAACATGTTTGTTTTTATATTTGCCATAAATTTTTTCTCTTTGTAATTACATTAGCATACTGGGTTTTGCTTCATTTTGTTAAAATAATTTGCTTGTTTGCACTGTTATGAATTATGGTCAAACAGAAAACTAAAATTGTGTTCTGTAGGTCCCAAGATTTATCTCTCGGTTCTAATGACACATTTCTGTACATTAAGGTTGTGAAGCATTGTGTTACATTAGTCATTTTTTAATGTTTTGGCATGGGGTTGCTCTTTGATCATAACAAGAGAACAAAACTGAATTTCTTTTAAAGGATAAATCCAAGTTTGTAACCTATCAAGTTGCTCAGTTTCCAGCAGCTGCAGATAGAACCAGAGCTAGATTTGTTACATCAAATGCAGCATGTTGTTATGGAGACCTTTTACACATTTAAGTGATCTTGACCATTTAAGCTTTCCCAGAGGACATCTACTGGTGCATTTTAGAAATTTTATTTTATTTTATTTTATGTTGGGGGGGAAGGGGCGTTGGAGAAAAACTATTATGGCTAAATAATGAACTGAATCCATTCATTCCAAAATAAGCATGACCGATAGCCATAATTAATGTGGCTCTGTTATTTAAAGGTCCCATGCCTCATTGTCTAAGCATGGGAAACCTCAGCCTGGGCTGGCAGGTTGTCAAGAAACTCCTGAGAGTCAGAGGATGGGACAGGGCTGTATCCTCAGATCATGGTGGGGATATTGGCTCTGGTTATCCTTGTTTTCCTGCTGTGGAGGTAGGTTACTCCAGGATCTGGGCTATAGGGCCATTCTGTCTCTTCCCCCTGAACCGTCCTTTTCTTCCCCCAAGTGAAGGGAGCAGATCTGAAGTCATAACAGGAAGGTTGCTAGAGGAGACATCAGGCTGAGGACCAAACTAGACATGGAGGCTATTCACATGTGCATGCAAATCCCGGCTAAGGGAGCTCAGCCCGGTGTTGCATGTGCATGTGAACTGCAGGGATCAGGCCCAACCTCGGCAGCTACACGGCAGCAAACCTGCCTAAGTAGCCTCCCTTTAAAATGAGGTTAAGGGAGCAAGCACTCCCTTAAACCTCATTTATTTGCTTGTGTGGCATACTGGGGAGGGGAGGGGGATCCAATAATGCACCACACACTTGCAAAGTGCATTATTGGAGCTCCAGGGGGCAGAATGACATGTAGCGGTGCATCCTGGCACCCTGACCCTTGGAGCTGCAGGGAGCAGCCGCTGGTCGCTGGGTGGGCAATCCACCCGCCCAGGGAAGCAAGCACAATGGTCTGCAGAGAGGGCAAGTGTAACCCGTTCTCCCCGCAGACCACCCCAGAGCTCTTCTCACTGATCATGAGAAGAGCTCCATGATGTAAGAAATGAATCTCCTGACTGGTCTTTCCCCCCACTATCAGCACAAAGCAGGTCTGTTTGGATCAAGGCTGCAGCATGGGGAAAAGGAGGATTAAACCTTTTCCATGCTGCAGCCACAAACCAAATCTCTAATAAAGAAATTTGCACTGGAGAATGTAAAGATGTGTGTGGGGGGGGGGAGGGTGTTAACTCCCTCCTCCTGTACCTTTGATTTAAATCATTTGTTCAAATTGGCTGCTTTTACCAACAAAGAGAAAGGGAAAGAGAGAGATATCAGGAGATGCATTCATTCACACACATCTCAGCGTCATGTCTATTTTGGCTCAGAGACCTGGAGAGCTTCAGCCAGTCAGCATAGAAAATACTGGGATAGATGGATCAAATGGTCTGACTGAATTAGACTCTGAGGTCATTCACACAATCAAAAACTGTTCTACCCAGGTTTGGTCGCTATGTGTTCTCCCAGTTTTTGGTTGTGTGAAAGCAAAGTAGGAGGAAAACCTGGGTAGAAGTGATTGGGTGGAAGCAAGGTAGAGGAGGAAAAAAGCTGCCCAGGTTTTCCTCCTACCTTGCTTCCACACAACTAAAAATTAGGAGAACACACAGCTCCCAAACATCTCTTTAAATGCACGCTATGACCTTGGTTATTCTGCAGATAAACGAAGGTATGACATGCCTGAATCTGGGGAACATGTGGTAGGCTGGTGATCTAGAAATTGAGAAAATATCTCAATTTTTCAGTGAAACAAAATGAAAAGAGCTTCAGAGTTTACTTTTGCCAACACCAGATATAAGTGATGGCCAGTGAGGGCAGTTCAGGGGCAGTGATGAGAGGTAGCTTTAAAAGTATTTTCCAGCAATACCGGCAGTACCTAGAAACCGCTGGGAGCAGCAGCGGCTGACCCAGCATCCCATGTGGCAGCTGATCTGCCTACAGCACTCACCTGGCCTCTGTGCATGCACAGCGGATATTTGCATGGTCAGCAATACCATGCTGACCACTCAAATGACTGCCACACATGCACAGAGGCCAGATGAGTGCAGTAGGTAGGAGAGCTGCTGTACAGGATGGTATCACTGGTAATGTCTTTTATAGGTACCTCCCATTGCCCGCCCCCCACTGCAGTCCTCACTGGCTACCACTACCAGATAAACAAATTCAGTAGAGTTCTCATGTCCCCACATGAAAAGTGAAGTTATAAGAATACATGAGGGATTTTATTCCATTGATATTTGTGGAGGGAAGTCCTCTGTTCTGCATTCCCAGTGGAGAGAGAAAAATCCTTAACTCATTCAAGGAAACAAAGTAGCCCCTCTTGTGTGTGTGTGTGTGTGTGTGTGTGTGTGTGTGTGTGTGTGTGTGTGTCTAGAAACACTGTAAAAACTAATGTAGAAATGGCCACATGAATGTCATGTTACTGATTTACATATCAGAAGAGTAAGTAAAAGAAACATTTGATCAGATATAATCACATGAGCCTGACTTGGGAATAAATGTCAAAATAGGTAACATATAAAGCTGTCCTGAGCCTTGATTAAAGTTTTCTTGGTGATTTCATCTTTTACTTTTTATTTATTTGGTCACTTTTTAGCTAGGGGTAAGCCCAATGGTCTTGATCCCAAGATTGGTCATGGTTTTATCCAATTTTAGGCAGGAAGTAGAATCAGCATGTACCATGATACACTGGGGTCTGAAATACTGCATGAGCAATTCTTAAACGAGACAATGAATGTGCATCTTAAAATATATTCATCTGCACTCACTGTGAATCTGAACAACTTGACAGGCAATCCATATAAATTTTTTTAAAGGAATTGAAGGTGCTGTAACAAAGCATCCTAATGCGCAAAGTGAATTTAAAAAGGAAGAATAGATTTGTAACATTACTACATTGACGACTACTACTATGAACACTTATATACTGCTTTTCAACAAAAGTTTTCAAAGCAGTTTACATAGAAAGACAAGTTGTTCTAGTAAGAACTAATCAGCCTACTTTCCTTTCACTGTCTCTACAACTGGACTAAATTTGGTTCAAATTGAGGTTCACAAGTTAGATCTCTTGCACCTCAAATGTTCATCCATCCACCATCTTGGATCAGGGTGGATGACATTATTACAAACTATACCATTGCCCCTGTGTGTCACTCACTACAACTGTATCAAATTTGGTTCAAATGGGTTAGACAGTCCACAAGTTAGTGCACTTGCACCTCAAACGTTTACATGTCTGCCATCTTGAATTGGATTGGATGACATTGTCATAATCTATGCCATTGAGGTGTCCCTATGTGTCCCTACAGCTGCAGCAAATTTGGTTCAAATCAGTTAAGCGTTCACAAGTTAGACTACTTTCGCCTCCAGAGTTTATGCATCCGCCATATTGGACTGGGGTGGATTACATCATCATAAACTACGCCATCGAGTGTCCCTGTGTGTCACTCACTGCAGCTGTATGCAATTTGGTTTAAATCGGTTAGAGAGTCCACAAATTAGCCCGATGTGCCTTGGATGTTCATGTAGCCACCACCTTGGAGTGGATGACATCATCACACACCATGCCATTTGGGCATCCCTATGTGTCCCTACAGCTGTAGCAAATTTGGTTCAAATTGGTTAAGTGGTTCACAAGTTAGCCCACTTGCACCTCAAAAGTTTACACATCTGCCATCTTGGATCGGGGTTGATGACATCATCACAAACTACACTGTTGAGGTGTCCCTATGTGTCCCTACAACTGTACCCGATTTGGTTCACATTGGTCCAGGTGTTGCAAAATTGATAGCGGGGGACATACGGCCACACACACAGAATACCAGGTGATCTCATAAGCCTACTGGAAAGTAGGCTAATAAATAAGCTGGTTCCCAGTTCCAGAAGGGCTCACAATCTAAAAACAAACAAAACCATAGACACCAGCAAAAGCCATTGGAGGGATGCTGTGCTGGAGTTAGATAGGGTCAGTTGCTCTTCACAACCACTTTAAAAAGATGCCTCCTTGTTCAGTCAGCAGGGGTAGACTGCTTTGTTTAGTTAGCAGAGGTAGACTTTTATCAGAGAATGTTTAACATATGGTTTACAAAAGCAACAGTGAATAGAATTTCCCGATAAAACACGGCCGCATACTAACGAATGTGTGGTTGCAATGGTAGAGAGATTATAGCACTGTACGCAAGTTCCTACGGGTTTGGGTAGAGTCCGGTTAAAAGAGTTCAGTGAGAGGAATGTCCAAAAGGTCCAAGGGAGGGACAGATCCCAGACTACTGTCTGACAACCTGAAGTGTGCATGCACCAAAGGGCTGCACGAATCTCAAGGACATTATTTTTAGTGGCAGTGAGCACTTCAAGATGGAAGGAGAGACAGGTGAAAAGCCCCCCTCCCCAAAGCAAATGCCTACACTGCTTTAATCTGCAACTCAGCAGCTATGCTTCATTAGTCAGGATGTTGGCTTCTGTACACAGATACCAATAGTCACCCAACTGTGCACAGACTCAATTTCAAATTCTAGTTTTTCTTCAAAAAGACCTTCAGTGTAATAGGACTATTAATTTGCATTGCAAAGTATAGCTCTGTTGACATTTTAATTAAAAGAGCTTCTCAGTCATTCGGCAACCTGTCTCCAATGTGGAGCAGGAGGAGCTATTTTGCTCTTCCTTTGATTTGTACTTGTAAAAGGGGCAAAGGTTTATGTTTGTTTGTGGCAGCTTCACAATCCGCTGACACTTTAAACATTCTTCTCCCATTACCGCTGTTTATGTTTCCTTTAGTGATAACATAATAAACTGGACACTCTACAATTTGCTTCCTCAATTCTACTAGGAAGAAAACAGAGTGAACTGAAAGCAGCTGTCAGTGTTAACAGAGCTGAATGAACAAATGACACATTTTATCAAAGCAACCTAACTTGAAATAGGAAAACAAGTTACTGATAACAGTGAAACCGTTATGATAAAAGTCAAGATAAAAACTGAAAGCAAAAGAGCACAGAAAATAAACACAGCCTCAATTAGAGTCCAAGTTTTACAAACCAACCTAGGTGACCCTTCCTTCCTCACTGTTAAAGAGAGTGCCTAACCAAGGTAGTGAAGCTCTTCTTGAGATCAGTGAGAAGAGCTTCTCAGCAGTCTGCAGGGAGAACAGGTTTGCCCAACCCTCCCCACATACGAGCACTCACCCCTCGCTGGGCGAGTGGATCGGACACCCAGACGAGCTACAGCTCTCCTGCACCTCGACTTGCCCAGCAGCTCCGGGAGCTGGGTGCAGGGAAGCACAGCCATGTGGCACCCCCCTCCCAGAGCCCCAGTAACGCACTGCACAATTATACTGTGCATTTCTGGAATCCCCCCCTCCCTCCCCCGAGTGCGTCCACTGCAGCTGCAAACAGCCGCAGCTGACACACGATCCAGAAAATGAGGTTAATGGAGCGCTCACTCCATTAACCTCCTTTAAGGGGGTGGCTTCCTAGGTGGGCTTGCTGCCATGGAGCCACCTGGCTCGTCCTGGAGCCCGGTGGTTCTCATGAGCGAGCAAAACCAGGCAAGGCACCCTTAGCCCGCTTTTGCCCGCTCATGAGAAGAGCGTCGGTGTCTCTTTTCCCCCCAGTTTAGCCATCTTTTTCAGTAGCTTATGTATGCCAGCACCAGAATTTAACATTAAACATTTCTGCACCTAGGGATGCATTCCTATCCCTTCTGAAGTAAATAGCAAAACTCCCATTAATTTTAATGGAATAAGATTGCAGCCTTAGTTAATGCCTCAAGACAACATTTAAAATCAACACAAAGAGAAAACCCCACCTCTCAAAAAAGATTTTCTTCTTCCTACTCTTCTTCCAAGGAACTCAGGATAGCATACACGGACGCACTTCACACGACATGTGTGAAGCGCCTGAGGAGGTTCTGTGGGAAGAGCAGGCTTAGCCCACTCTCCCCTCAGACAAGCAGACGCTCATAGCTGGGAGGCTGGATCAGCCGCCCACACGACTGCCGGCTCTGTCACTTGCCAGCTCTGCAAGTTCACATCCAGCAGAGTTGTTAAGGGTGGTGAGAGGGCTAGTGAGTGCCACTTCTCCCTCAAATCAGAATTTGGAACCATCTATTACCCGCTGTGATGTGTTTAATGGTTTTTTGTGTGGATAAAATCTCTCGTATTCGGGCCGACTTGGATTTAGACCCCACAATTACTGCAGTGTCTGAATCAGAGGTGTCCAGTGACTCCTCTTCTGTGGTTAGGCTGCATCAGTTTCAGTTTGTGACCCGTGAGGATGTGGACAAGCTGCTTGGAGCGATGTGGCCTACCACCTGTTCTCTTGACCCTTGCCCGACATGGCTAATACTATCTGGCAGTGAGGTTGTTGTAGAAGGCCTGGTAGAGATTATAAATGCGTCTCTGAGGGAAGGTAGGATGCCTCCTTGTCTTAAGGAGGCAATTATTAGCCTGCTTCTGAAGAAGCCTACCCTGGATCCCTCGGACTTGAACAACTACAGGCCTGTCTCCAATCTTCCGTGGCTGGGCAAGGTAATTGAGAGGGTGATGGCCTCCCAACTCCAGGCAGTCTTGGATGAAACTGATTATCTAGACCCATTTCAGACCAGCTTTTGGATGGGCTATTGGGTGGAGACTGCCTTGGTCAGCCTGATGGATGATCTCCAATTGGGAATGGACAGAGGAAGTGTGACTCTGTTGGTCCTTTTGGATCTCTCAGCGGCTTTCGATACTATCAACCATAGTATCCTTCTGGAGTGTTTGAGGGGACTGGGGGTGGGAGGCACTGCTTTGCAGTGGTTCCACTCTTACCTCTCAGGCAGATTCCAGATGGTGTACCTCAGGGACTGTTGTTCTTCAAAAACTGGACTTCGGCATGGTGTCCCTCTAGGCTCCATGTTGTCTCCGATGTTGTTTAACATCTACATGAAACTGCTGGGAGAGATCATCAGGAGATTTGGTGCAGGGTGTTATCAGTATGCTGATGACACCCAAATCTTTTTCTCCATGTCAACATCATCAAGGGAGTGCATAACCTCCCTAAATGCCTGCCTGGAGGCAGAGATGGGCTGGATGAGAGGTAACAGGCTGAGGTTGAATCCAGATAAGACAGAGGTACTTATTGTGCGGGGTTGGAACTCAGGAGATGATTTTGTTCTGCCAGTTCTGGATGGGGTCACACTTCCCCAGAAGGAACAGGTACACAGTCTGGGGGTGCTTTTGGACACAAAACTATCCCTGGTGTCGCAGGTTGAAGCAGTGGCTAGAGGTGCCTTTTATCAGTTTTGGCTGATATGCCAGCTGCGTCTGTTTCTTGAGATAAATGATTTCAGAACAGTAGTACATATGCTGGTTACCTCCAGACTTGGTTACTGCAATGCGCTCTATGTGGGGCTGCCTTTGTACGTAGTCTGGAAACTGCAGTTAGTCCAGAATGCAGCAGCCAGGTTGGTCTCTGGGTAATCTTGGAGAGACCATATCATTCCTACATTGAAAGATCTACCCTGGCTGCCGATAAGTTTCCGGGCACAGTACAAGGTTTTTGTTAAAACCTATAAAGCCCTAAACAGCTTAGGCCCTGGGTATTTAAGAGAACGTCTTCTTTGTTATGAACCACACCACCCATTGAGATAATCTGGAGAGGTCCATCTGCATTTGCCACCGGCTGGTCTAGTGGCTACTCAGGGACAGGCCTTCTCCATTGCTTCCCTGAGGCTTTGGAACACACTTTCTGCAGAAATAAGAGCCTCCACATCTCTTACAACTTTTAAAAAGGCAGTCAAGACACATTTGTTCACCCAGGCTTTTAATTAGATATTATTTTAATTGTGTTTTAATAGTTTTAAAATTTTATATTTTAATTGTTGAAATGTTTTAATCTTTTTATTGGTTGTTTTTATTATTTTGTTGTAAATTGCCCAGAGAACTTGTGTTTTGGACAGTATAAAAATGTGTTAAACAAACAAACAAACAAAATAAGATTACAATATATGACCATCGATGAACAGGAGTTTTCTTAATTTTATTTAATCCTTTTCAAAGTGGTAGAAAGCTTAATAGCATGTGCAAGGGCAGTGATTAAGGCTCTTCACATGACCATTTTCAGCAGGGCTGGGGAAGGCTGGAAGGAACGCAGGACACAACCTACCTCCCACACACAATCCTCGCCGTTCCGAGATAACTCGTGCTGCGCACCCAACACAAACAGTGCATGAGCAATGCTAGAGTGGTGAGTGGGAGCAGGGAAGCAGGATGCATCCTCCTGCATCCCACAATGCACTGTGTGAGGAGCACAGTGCATTGAGGGAGTTCTCCGCTGCCGGGCACCCCTTCCGCCTGGCTCTATGGAAGTTTGGGCTGCCAGCAGCCCAAGCTTCCACACAACTGGGCATTGAGGTCGGAGGGTGCGCGCATACCCCTCTACTTCTCTTTTACTTCACTTTTACACACTCTTCTATTTCACTTCCTGGCGGAGGAGATATGTTCCAATCCCAGCGATTCTCATGACCAGCCCTAAGCAGGCTAGCACTGACCTACCCAGGTAGGGCTGGTTGAGAGAACGATCTCACTGTCTTCCTTTCGAGCATACTGAACTGGCAGAACCACTACATATTCTGATGCCCCAGAATATATGCAGAACACAATATTTAAAATTGTGCACATTCCTACTAGTAGTACTACATATGCTTTGGGGTTTTTTTTTAATTCTACAAGATATTTCTGTCTCTCTAAACTCTTGCATAGGCCAGTCAAAGTTCATTAAGGGATATGATGTTTTCTTACATTGTATAGAGACCCTTTAGTAGCGCAGCACATGAAAAGCTAATTTAAAAACAAAAAGATACAGCCTCTGGGATATGAAAGCCACAACAAAATACCATTGCAAACAGAAGCAATTATAACAAAGAAAATGCTTTCTATTTCTCCAATGGAGTCAGTACACACATCTATGTTTGTTCCTATATAAATGAACGGAACGCGCATGTGTATACATACACACACCTGTAAAGATCAGCAAACTCTACTCAAATTGTACTGCATGAGCTGCAAAGGACTGCCATCTGAGGGAAAAGTTAATGGTGCTGCTGAAGTTCAGAATGTCTGATGAGGAGGAGGATAAAGAGGAAGAAGAGGAGGAGGAGGACAGAAAAGAGTACAAAGAATACAACAAATAACATACAAAGTTAAAAAAAAGAGTATCAGGAAAAAACTGCTGGTGTTCACAAGTGAAGAGTTCAGAGTGCAAACTTCCCAGTTCAAAACCTTTGAGCTAATTATGAGGCATGCCCAAACATTTCCAAATTCAGCTCCTGATCCGCTTGGCCTCAGCCACAGCCCCAGCCATCTTCATTTTCCTTTTCTGCTGAAATGATCCTGGCAGTGACAGTGGCAATCAGTATTGCTGCTGCTGTGGCCTTCATGAGGCACTAGAACACTGCAGCAGCTGACCCCTGGGGAAATGTAGTTTCTCAGGAATCCCCCTGGCACCTGAAAGGCTGCAGCACTCTAGAACTTAATCAAAGCTCCAGCAGCAATCTAAGAGACTTCTGCAGCATTCCAGAGCAGGGGTGGGCAACTTTGGCTCTCCAGCTGTTGCTGAACCACAATTCCCATCACCCCCAGCTGCAGTTTATTGTGGCTGAGGATGATGGGAGTTGTAATTCAGCAACCGCTGCAGAGTCATGGTCGCCTAACCCTGTTCTAGAGCAAGGATTCCCAAACCTGGGTCCCTAGATGTTGCTGGACTACAACTCCCCTAATCCCCAGCTGAACTTAGAATTTATTGTGGCAAACTTCCTCTGGTTTAAATACATTGCCCAGGATCCAAATGATTTTGTGCATACATCAGGGAGCATTTCTGATAGGCAGCAGCCCCTCGTGCTTCATGAGGCACTGTTCCAAAGATCCCCCTTTGGGGGCATGGAAGGGGGGAAGCTGAAAAGCCCCAACACAGACACTGTCTGCAGTATCTTGGATCCCAGACATTATTTAACTTGGGATTAAACAATGAGGTTCATGTAATTCCAAAGTTTATATACTCACTTTGAACACTTGTTGGACCAAAAAAAAGGTAACTGTCTCATTTGTTCTATTAAATCCAGCAGAATTGTTCCTTCCATAATCCAAGCACATCTTTTGTCATATTTAATACTGATAATTAGTATTTCCCCAGCTATTGTAAGCACTCTTTATGCAATTCAAAGGAATTATTAGCATATCACGGTGCCACCAAAGCCATGAGACTGTTCAGAAACAGGTGCTTTGAAAGCTGCAGCTACTGCTTAATTTTACACAAGGGGTTCTTCATAAATGTAATCCATATAACTAGACTGACCCTGATTCTGATGGCAAAGAAACAAGAGCGCCATCTTGGCCCCTTAAAATCCTAAGTAAGCCATTTGGAATTACACCAAATCATGCAAATAATCCCCTATTATGTAGAAGAATGATTTAATGATACACTGGCATCAACCTTGCAATCAGCCACTGAATCATTTTTGACCTAATTAGACAGACACATTCAACGTACTCCCACTTGATCTTACTTCCTGAATGCAATGTATGCAAATAGGGGAAGGGTTATTGTAAGCCTCCTTTTTTAGCATCTCCATTACAACACATTAATTTTTCATGCATACATTTGTAAGCTGCTACTTAACAACAGAACCTTTCCACTGCTGTATTGGTACAGCACCATGCAGATGTTTCTCCATGTCAAATGACATTATATCGGCATTGTATTCTATTCAGTATCCCACACAGTGAAGCTAAGCAGAACTAGCAGCTTCTGGGGTGTTACCTCTCCTTTACAAGATAAATATGTGGTCCTGTGGACAGAGTTCTGAACAGGCATCAGGCTGGATCTAAAACACAGCTCAGCCCAAGATTCACTGGGTTGTCAGTGCAGTAAAGTACTGCCTCATAGCCTTAGTTCTCCATCTGTGACGTTCCTCACAGGGTTGTAATGAGGATGATTATTAAATACTGCTGCTCACCTGCAGTCTTACCGCAAAGTATGAAACTAAACAAACAGAGAAGTGGAATAATAAAGCATGGGTAAGCTAGAACTGCTACATCTCATATCAGTTTGAATTACTTATTAAAGGGCTGCTCCTGCATCACTTAAGAACATAAGCCCTGCTGGATCAGGCCCAAGGCCCATCTAGTCCAGCATCCTGTTTCGCACAGTGGCCCACCATCACTTGAAGGGCTGGTGGCTAGCAAAAGGGGTTTGCACAGAGGCATGAGCTGATGCCTTAAAAGCCAGGTTGATATACAAGAATCTGGCATTTTAAATCACCATGATGTCAGATGTGAGCACAAGCACCTTGACTTCAGTGGGACTATTCCCCTATCCTATACACAATGGATGCCATCTAAGTCCATCCAAAATCAGTGGGAGTTTTGTTACTGACTTACATGGAGAGCAGACTCAGAACCAGTACCTGGATGTACATGATCCACCCTAATTATTTCAGCACTGTCAGTTTCCATACAATGAGTACACCTCAGAGGAATGTAAGAGTGCATGAGTTTTACTGAAACTAAAGGTAAAGTGTGCCATCAAGTCGATTTCGACTCCTGACGCCCACAGAGCCATGTGGTTGTCTTTGGTAGAATACAGGAGGAGTTTACCATTGCCTCCTCCTGCACAGTATGAGACGATGCCTTTCAGCATCTTCCTGTAGCGCTGCTGCCCGATATAGGTGTCTCCCATAGTCTGGGAAACAAACCAGCAGGGATTCAAACCGGCAACCTTCTGCTTGTTAGTCAAGCATTTCCCTGCTGCACCACTAGTGGAAGCTAAATCACATATAAGTTTCTCAGGGTGCTGCTTAGTCCAGGAGAGTGAATCATGAGAATGATCAGGAGTGTGAACTAGAGGCACTTCAAATGGGTCTCAGAATTGCGTACGTGTGTGGACTTAATTTTTTTTAGTGTTTTCTTACAAAACACTAAAGTTTTGTTTTTTGATACAATATGACAGGCCTGAAATAAATAATCAGCACCTTTGCATGTTTGAATGCTTTATGCGCACTATCTCAGCAATCCTTAAATCAATCCTGTAAGGCAGACTAATCTTATTGGACCCATATTGCTGATGGGGAACTGAGGCTGAGAGAACAGTGGCTTATGGCCACCTACTGAGTCCATTGCTCACATGTGATATATAAACTTCCCAACACACCCTTAGGCCAAGCCACATGTGATGTAGCATATCTATGATAAAATCTTCCAATGTATTTGTACTATCTGAAAACAAGTGCAAAGGGCTCCGAATTAGCTTAGAACAGTGGCCCTGGATGAGGTTTAAGCCTTTCTTTGGGCTGTTTCCATGATCTAAATTGCTTCTCCCAGCTGTGATTCGCATCAGAGAGAAACAAAATACAAGGTCAGTATCTGGACCTATATATTCCCCCCCCCCATGCATTTAATTGCAGCTGAGGTACAGAATTAGAGGAGGGAAATGGTGCGGGGGGGCATTGTTAGACATCTCCTTCCACAGTTCCATTGGTCTGATCAATTTAGAGCCATCAGTGCCTAAGGTAAAGTAAAAAAAACAACATTTAGGAGATCACAGATCCCCTGCAAAATATGTTGCTTGGCCCTTAGCTTAACTACTGTACTATACTAGTTCTCATAAAATTGTTTTTAAAGGAAGCAGTTATTTAGGACTGCAGACTTAACAGCAGCCTTAAGGTATCTGTCACATTTATTCGGAAGTACATTTAATGCAAATAAACGAGACATCTATGAAAACATGTTTAGGGCTCCACATGCTCTTAGGATATTAATCTCTTTGAACTACTGTTAGCCTATTATCAATTTAAAATTTATTTTAACTGGTCAGTCACACACCATAAATTCAAGCACAATTTTAGCAGCAGTGTTTACCATGCCCTACAAACCTGGCAGGGTACACACACTGCTACAGGGAAACAAAAGCCATATTGTTTACACACAGATGCAAAACAAGTAGTCTACTACTACCACCCCCACCACCCCTGCTTTATAATCTGATCCTCCTGTTAGTAGGTTTTCAGTCATGTGACTTTTAAAAGCTGAAGGAAAATGTGTCCTTTAGTCAGGGAGGAATTGCACACAGTGAAGTGTCAAGAACACTTTTGCTGTGCCATAAAGGGTTTGAGGGCTGAGATTATACTAATGCAGTGCATCTAGCTACTGAAGGCTGCCTAGACCAATCCTGGCCCTGCACTAATCACACAGGTATGCAAGAGAAGAGACCAGGAAAGTCCATCACAACAGTGATGTAATCCATATGGTGGATATCAAAAAACTTTACGCAAAGCAGTACTTTTGACTTTCCTGGTTCTGCTCCCAAAACATTCAGCTGCATAATGAGGCAATGGGGTTATATCCAGAGTTGCATGAATGGAAGTTCACAGAATCGCAGAATTTTAGAGTGGAGGGGATTTAGAGATCTTCTAGTCCAGCCACCTACTCCGTGCAAGGAAACTGCTACAGCATCCCAGACAGGTGGCCAACCCAGCCTCTGCTTGGAGATCTCTTGAAAAAGAGAGCTGCTGCTGCTGCCGCCACCATTGCATACCTCTGACTACATGACTTCAATATTTATTAATCCTAGCAAATAATCAAGCCAGAGAACCGTTAAATTAATAGGAAGCACAGCTTTGGTTAAAAATTCATTTTTTAAATATGGATTGCATCAAGAATTCTTCATGTCCAGAGGCGTAACTATAGGGGGGCAGGGGGGGCACGTGCCCCGGGCGCCACCTTTTCTGGTCACGTGGGGGGGGCGCCGCCATGACCAATTTTTTAAAAAAGTTTTTTAATTTTTTGTTAATACAAATGTTTCCTGCTCAGTGCAGCAGCGCTGCAGCAGTCAAGGGAGCGCGTCGGTGCCCCCTTCCCCACGAGCGGTCCCTTCCGCGCCACCTGCGGGGCCCCCCATTGCTTTGCTGGCGCCTGGCAGCCAGTCAGTGGCCTGGCTTGGCGGCGGCGGTGGGCGCTTGTGAGGAAAAACCTAAGTATAATGTAGTATGTTTGGGGGGCGGTGGGGGGGGGGGGCGCGGGGGGGCGCCATTTCAGTGCTTGCCCCGGGCGCCGTTTTCCCTAGTTACGCCTCTGTTCATGTCAGTTACTAAAAGAAACAACATTCAACCAAGAATGGTGTTTGGGAAGAGGACCCTTTCTCTCCCCCTTACCAGGCCAGATTCAGATAACCTACAATCAACCATATAAAACATCAGACACCCGCTTACTTAAGTGTCCCCATAGTTTCAACAAAACTTGCTTCCAAGTAACTGTGCATGTACACCCCAATCCTCAGAACATATATAATCAATTTTAGTGGGACCTATGCATCCCAATACTGAAATAAGAGCATCTCCTTCTCTGTTTGTTTTCAGGAAGAACCTCAAGACTCTCCTGTTTTTGCAAGCTTTTAATTAGAATTAATTTTAAAAATTTTAAAACCTGGTTTTAATATCTATTTTATTCTGTTTTCAGGTCATGATACTTTTAAATATTTTCAATTTTGTACACTGCCTAGAGATGTACATATCAGGCAGTATAAAAATATGATAAATTAAATAAAAAATAAATGTGCTTAGGTTCCTGATCTTAAATAGCCATACACATACAATTTGTTCTGAAGCTGATTGATTATCATAATGTTTCACCTTCTTCTGCCTCTGTAGTCAGACCTGTCTCAACTGCATTGATGTTAAGAACAGTTTCTAATCCATTGTTTTAAAACTGATGCCCCACCTTAATTCCAAGGCAACTTACTCAATAATAAAATCAAAATACAATAAAAACACGCAACACAACAAAAACTTACAATATAAAACACCACATATAAGAAAGCTAAAACTACATTAAAACAAGTTCCTAAAGATTATTATTAACCAAAACCTGCATGTTTTTGTTAAAACAAGTATGCCTTAAACATGCGCCAAAATGTCAGCAGTAAGAGGAAAAGTCAGTTACATTGAGACTGGGAATTCCACAGGAGGGGGGCCACCACAAAGAAAGTCCTATCTTGCATGGACACCAGATGGATCCCTGATAACCTTGGCACACACAGGAGGCCCTCCCTGCAAGTGGGCAGAGGAAAAGAGTGCTTTTTCCATCCAGGTTGCACACAAATATCCCCCTGCAATTTTCCACACATATTTGCCTTACCACATATTCATTTTGAACCTCATGGGGAAGGCAGTGGCAGACAGCATATGTACTGGACAGCAGCAGCCAGCTTGCAGGCAGGGGAAAGGAATAAGCACTTCTCTGCTCCAAATCCCCTTCCCAACACTGTTTTTCCTTGGGAAAAGCAACCATCAGGTCTTTGTTACACATGTTCACATACAAAATGTAGTTAGGCTCTAGCTCTGAATAATGATAACAGGTGCTGACAGATGGTTGGTTTGAAGCACTCTCTCAAGAACAACAATTTATGGGCTCTGGTACTGTAGCCAGCATACGAAGTTCTCAGCACACAATGCCTTGCTTTGCTAAACACATGAATGAATGGAACACAGAGAGAGAAGTTGGAGCACCTTTCAGTAAGCAGAAGCCCAGAATGTATTTGCATGCAGTGTTTCAGCCTAGTGAAGCTAGCTCACTGTGCTCTACCTCCTCCTCACCACAACAGGTGCACCTTCAGAAGAGACATGTCTGGTAACATACCTACAGGTGTCATCTTCTAAAACTCCTTCTTGGTGGCAATGATGAGTATTAACTACTAGCAATTATCCATTTGTCCATGCACCCATGTACCAGGGGAAGAACATCTGACATACCCAAAACAAAACAAAAAACCCAATGGAGTTCTATCTGGCAAAAGTATATATGAAACTAGTTGGTACACTTTTGCACACGTGCGTGCACATACACAGCACGGTCATGTACTTATCTTACGTGCAAGGGTGTCGCAAAGTTGGAGTGGGCCCTGGGCCAAAATGTGAAGGAGGGTCCCTGCTACCCACTGATCCCCGCTTTGAGGAAGGGAGCGAAGAGTAAGCTGTTGCTCAGCAGATGGGCTCCCTCACCTTCCTCAAGGGCCCAGTATGCCCCCCCCCTTCTTCAATTATAGTGGCATCCCTGCTCGTTTGAAAGTTATTTTAAAGGCACTTGAGTACATAGGACACGAACCACTTAATTCAGGCAAGTGAGAAGGAGGCACAGCAATAGCCTTATTCCTACACAAGTCGCTAGCTAGTCCAACCGGTGGGTGAAGGCAGGGCGCAATCCTAAACCTACTTCACTAGGGAGGGGGCGGAGGCTGGGTCCCAGTCAGCTCCCTGGGCCATGCCTAGGCTGGGGCTGTCAGCGCGCGAGGCGGCACACACACGTCGTCCTGTGCGAGCCCGGGATCCTTCAGCGCCACCGAGCCTAAATAAGTCTGGAGCGAGCGCTGCCCTCTCTCGCGCCTTTTCTGGGCTGCCTGCCTGTCCGAGGTGAGCTCGTGGCCTTCCTTTCCCCTTCCCCGGTTGACCCCAATGGCTGCGACGCTGTCAGGGGACAGAAGAAGCCGACCTCAGAGGTCGGCAGGAAGACGGTAGCTGCCGACTGCCGCAGCAGCCGGCCGCAACTCGAGAGTAAAGTTCGACTCACACAGTGAAGTGATAGACGAAGCACTTCCAGCCGGTGGGTCTCTCCAAGAAGTTGTAGACCCTGCCTTGGATGTTGCTGCGGCTTAGCAGGGGTCTGCGGACGCTATAGATGGAGACGCGCGGGTCCAGGGTGACGGCAGGGCGCGGGTAGTCGGCATTCACCATCACCGCCGTCGCCGCCGCCGCCTTCGCCTCGCCGCAGCGGGACGGAGGTGCGCCGCCCCCCGGGGGTCCTTCTGGCGGGGAGAGCGAGAAAGGCGCGTAATGCGCGTTGGGGGCGTTCTCCGCTAGCTCCAAAGCAGAAGGCTTCATGCTGCCTCGCCTGCCCCCGATGGACAGGCGCCTCAGGCTCCAGTGCTTCTTCTCCGCCTTGGGAGAGGACGACATCGTCCCGCGAAGAACAGCCGAAGGAAAAGAAACCTGAGGCGGGCCGAGGGACGGAGCAAGGGGCGGGGGGCGCTGGAGGCTGGAGACGCAGCCAGGCGCGACTGGAGAGGATCAAACACACTCGCTCGCTCAAGTCCTGAGAGTTCTTCTTAGCCCTGCCCACTCGGGGGAGGGCTCCTCGCGGAAGGTCCCAGCTCTCCACCTCGGTGCCAGCCGCCACCCAAGGAGCCCGGCCAGTGCTACGAAGTGAACTTCCCAACGTGCTCAGGACCGGCTTTAGGGGCTCTGGCGCCCGGGTGCAACATTCTGTTGAGTGCCCCCCCCCCTCCAGGGGTTAGCCCAGCCTTCCTTCCAACCCAGCAAATTAGAAATGCCACACGCACGATACGATATACGTGTTGTATTATACAATTTACAGAACACACTTAATGCGTGTTGGAAGCTTCAGGCTTCTTTGGTCTCGCAACAGTTGTGTTGGGCTGCATAGAACCACCTTCACAAATTCTTACTCCCCTCCATCTCATCATTGAAACTTACACAAGATCACACACAGGCTTTTTTCTTTGTGCCAATTAGTCTCAATTTTAGTCCCCTGCTAACTGGGCAAAGAGGCACCTTTTACCGTGGTGATTCTCTCTATTTAGCAGGGGGAGAGTAACTGGCCCTATCCACCCCCAGCACAGTACTTCCAGTGACTGTTGCTGATGTGTGTCTTATGTTTCTTTTTAGAATGTGAGCCCTTTGGGGACAGGGAGCCATCTTATTTGTTATTTCTTTGTAAACCGCCCTGAGCCATTTTTGGAAGGGTGGTATAGAAATTGAATTAATAATTATTAATAATATTAATAATAATAATAATTTTGTGCATACATTCATGATTAAGCAGGCAAAACACTCAAGTAGTCCTTGCTCCTTATTTCCACCCTTTAAAAATAGTCCCTACCTATGCCTGTAAATTCGACTCAGTTAACTCATAATAATCATATAGAAAATTAAATTGAACATTATACTGCATTAAGGAATTAAAACGTACTGCATTTTTGCCCTGGATTCTACAGGTACTGCATGTTTTGCATTCAATACACTGCCATCCCCAAAGGCCTTCACATTTCATGTTAACTCCAGAAAAATTTAAAACATAATGAACGTCCTACAAAAAGGCAATATTTATAGATGAGGTTTATTTCATGCTCCAGAAAACCAGAAGCTCTCTGACATGTCATAGGAGAGCAGCATCAGTGCTGACTATTCTCAGAGTTCACTTTTCTGCCCTCTCAGTGACATTAGGAGCAGTGTTCCCTCTAACAGGGATTCCCAGATGTTGTCCACTACAACTCCCAGCATTCTCAGCTGCAATTGCATTTGGCTGGGGATTCTGGGAGCTGTAGTCAACAACATCTGGGAATCCCTGTTAGATGGGAACACTGGGGGTGGCTATATATTTATAGGTTGTTAATTATTAGGCCACTGGAAGAGTGCTGTGCTGGGACTGGATAGGGACAGTTGCTCTCCCTTTGTTTAAGACCACTTAAAAAGTATCCACCACTTTAAGGGGTGCCTCTTTGCTGCTCAGGTTCACAGTTAGCAGCTTTAAACTAGAAGTGTGCAAGTTTTCCACCTCAGGGGGTGGAACCCTGTTCCACCTTAAGGATGAATGCAGAGAGAGGAGCTCTGATAAATTCTGCTCCTCCTCCTCAAAGTTATGGAGTCTCCTCTCCTACACATGGGGTGTTGTGTGTCTTAAGCTTGCCAATCTAGAGGCAATGCAGGGGGGTGGGAGAAGAAGGAGGAGGGATTCCTTCAGTCCAGAAGCAAACTTTGCAGGGCTGGCCTGGCACAGCTTTCCAGACTGGGGGGGGGGAGCTGTTCCTTTCAACAAGCCACAAGGGAGGGGCTGTCCGTGACCCTCAGCCCCAATTAAGAAAACAAGGAGAGGGTTATCTGAGCAGATCCCCTTACTGGTCTGCAAACACAAAGGAATGATAGCTTGGGTTTCCTGCATTCATCTCAGCAGACTGTAAGGTGGTTTCTAGATCAATCCTTGCGGGTTTTAACTCTTTGCCTTCCAGCTTCCACTTAGCACCCTCACTGAGATTCCTTCTAAAGCGAAGCCCCAAACCTTTTGATTTCTCTCCTGGACCTGAATTACAGATAGGACGAAGAGTGTCTCTCCCTCACACACACACATACAAACACACACAGAGCTGCAGAAGCTCTATTATTCACACTACTCTAGGAGTAATTGACTCCTGACCATGGGTTCTCCTTTGGAGTTATTTTCACATAGAGAAAGGGGGTGGGGAACAAAACTCTGAATGTTTAAATTAAAAGGTTCTCAGGAATTCTGTACTTTGAGAAATCTGAACCTATTAGCAATTTTGGCACAAAACAGTGGTTGTTTGATTCCAATGTGTGCAGAACATATTGGATCCCAGCAGCCATCACATTAAATGGGCCATTTGACAAGTAATATTAAGAATATATGTTTAACCTCTTGTGCAAGCCTGACAGGAAGGCAGATTTATATTAAAAATACTTGATGCATTGCAAATGAATGTGATTATGATGAGGTGCATGAGCACCTTCCATGAAAACAGAAGTATCCAAATGACAATCTTTTGGCAGGAGGCACAGGCTCTTTCAATCTAAATTACACTAACATGCTTAATATTAAAAGGAGGAAATGCACAAATCATTCAGTGCAACCCTAAGCATGTTTACTCAGAAGTAAGTCCCACTGAACTCAATGAGCCTTTCTTTCTAGTAAGTGTGTTTGTTTGTTTGTTTGTTTGTTTATTCATTCATCACATTTCAGTGGGCATCCCAATGTAAAGCTAATGAAGTCGGCAACAGCAGTAGTTATTTCAGTTCTATCTAGAGGAGAGGAAAGGAGCTCACCTTAGATTTGGTAGTTCCTTGAAAAGCAATGATCACAAATTCCCTCCCAACAGCTCTAGATACCAAAGGAGGATATAAGTGACCTCTCTACCAACTGCAGCGAAGCCTGCCACTTTTCTCCCGCAACCAGGCTTCTGTTTTTAATAGCTGCGTGACAAGTAGCAGCAATTCAGCAGGTGCGTGCAGCGGTGATTATGATGATGCTTCCGATGATCTAGCAGGCACTAGATTTTGCACATTGGTACAAAAATGAACTAGGAAAGAAATCGGCTCTAAATCGAAAACTGTTTTCGTTTCTACCTTTGTTACATTTCTCCCTGTGAAATGGGCTGAGACACTGTTGACTGGCTTTTGTACAACTGAGCCCAGCACACTGGTCGGGGCAGTGCCTGGAGGAAAGCCAGAGGTGCACCTAGGTAATTTTGGAGTCTAGACCTAAAGGCCTTTGGAGGCCCCCCTCCATTGCATATTAAGCATCATCATGCTCCATCAGGTGACCGCACACCCTGGGACAGACTAAAGAGGATTTGGAGGCCCCCCAGGGGCTGCGGAGGCCAGTAACAGCAGGGACAGAGCCAACACTGGGCAAACAGGCTCAAAGAACCCAGGCCACCACCAATCAGGGGCCGTGAATGCGGCCCCAGACACGCCCCCTCCCGCATCTGACACGTCTGACCCCGCGCGGCCCCATTTGGGAGGGAGACCATGCCCCCGCACCTGACATCAAACACGGGGGCATGGCTGGCCAGTCCCCTGCATCTGACATCAGACACAGGGGGCCGGGTTAGGGGGCTCGGCAGCAGCCTCACACAGGCCACTGCCAGCCTCCCTATGCTTCTGGGTAAGAGCAACTCTGTGGAAAGCATTTTGGTTTTGCTTGTTGACTTTTGTTTTTGCCTGTTGTGTAGCCGATGGTACAGCTGTTAAAGATGCAGGAAACCTTCAAAAAGAAGCTCAATCCCAAGCACCACCCCTGAACGTCGCTGGGAAATGGCCTTCGACATGAGAGCCAATATAGAATAGTGGCCAAGCAAATGAGCTGCAATGCAGGACGGTTTCCAGTTTTATATCCACCACAAACGCACTAGGTGGCCTTAGGCAAATCACTCTCTGCCTCAGTCCACCCCTCCTGGTTCCCCTTTACCTGAATATATTGTAAGGATTTTTATTTTTATTTTTACATTTATATCCCACTCTTCCTCCAAGGAGCCCAGAGCGGTGTACTACATACTTGAGTTTCTCCTCACAACAACCCTGTGAAGTAGGTTAGGCTGAGAGAGAAGTGACTGGCCCAGAGTCACCTGGCTAGTATCAGGGCTGAATGGAGATTTGAACTCGGGTCTCCCCGGTCCTAGTCCAGCACTCTAACCACTACACCACACTGGCTCTCCGATTATGTACAACACCTGTAAATATTCTAGGCATTTTTACATTATCCACTTTCTCTGTATCCATGGCAGCAGCACTCTGTTTCTTCCTCTGCCCACAACAATGATCTTGCTTGTGGCAGCATTTTTCTCTGTCTGCTGTAACAGGTAATCTGACTTGTCCATCATAAGAAGAACTTGCATTTTTGTATAGCTCCTGCTCACCTCTTAGGCTTAAGCAATTACCATAAATGGTCAGGCATATGATTCAGCCCAAAAGAAACATTAAGGGAGAAAGAAAAACATCATTTCATTATGAAATGAAACTCATTAGTAAGGTACTAACATATTCCTGTGAAAAGTTCCTCTTGATAGCTGGACAGACTTCACAAGAAACATTGCCCTCTTTTACCATGTAAATTGATACAGGAGTGCTTACACATAAGTAAATCTATTTACAGGTAAACATCTGCCCACCACCAGACTGACTCACACATAAGTGCTCTAGCCCAGCGTATGTCTTCCAAACATTTTCATCTCAAAGCATATTTACATTTCTTTCTTTCTTTCTTTCTTTCTTTCTTTCTTTCTTTCTTTCTTTCTTTCTTTCTTTCTTTCTTTCTTTCTTTCTACTGCATTGCTGCTGGATACAATTAACTCTGTGGGAGTGAATCAGTTCCAAAAGTAGGGATTTGCTCTCTTATGCATGAGAAAGAGGCATCCTTCTTGATGCATTATGGGGCAAGTCAGCACCAAAAGCAGGCCGTTTAAACTACCTGCTTTTGGAGCTGACTTAGACTGAGTAAGTATGGTATACTTACAGCAGAAATAATTCTACTGCCCAGTTAAAAGTACCCTATGGCACACTAGTTGGGAAATGCTGCTCTAGCTTGCTGTGTCAACCAGCAGGATGGAGCGCCTACACACCCATGGATTTGCACCCAGACCTAAGGAGACACGGACGCAGTTACTTTGGTGAAACTGGCCACTTTATTAACATATCCAATTGCAGGGGGCTTGTTAAGGGATACAGCTGGGATTGGCGCTCCACCCCCACAGTGCGGGCACTCATGGGTCGGCCATGCGTGTGGCCGCCTTATCCTAAGGCCTAGGGCGCTGGCACCTTGGCTCGAGGCAATTCGACCACTGACAAGCGGGAATGCCCTTCTCAGCTGACCTAATGTCAGGTCCCTGCTGTCGGTGCTATCCCTCTGATGCTGTCCAGCCATACGGAAGGAAGCCGCCTAGAGCGGGGTAGGAGTTGAGCTGCATCAAGTAACTACCTTGTACCCTTAGTTAGAACATTTTGTTTAGTATAGGTAGCTGTCCATATTGTGGCATTAGTGCCTACTGTAGTTGCTGAGGGCTTAGCTGGGAAAGAACAATTTTTAAGAGAACAGTTTTCAAGAACAGTCTTTCTGTCCTTCAAACTTGATTTGATGGTGACATATCTTAATGAAGGCATATATATCCTTTCCATGTAACTTTTAAAAACTGCCTTCTGGAGTTGAAGCCTTTTCTGTGACCCTCGATAAATAAAGCCCTATATTTACCATTTCAGTTTATGCTCAGTGTAATTTATCTGCACAATGTCAAGAAAGAACTTGTGTGCCTTTTTAAGTCAGTGGAAGCTCT
Source organism: Hemicordylus capensis (assembly GCF_027244095.1). Lineage (NCBI taxonomy): Eukaryota > Metazoa > Chordata > Lepidosauria > Squamata > Cordylidae > Hemicordylus > Hemicordylus capensis. The sequence goes on from NC_069657.1 coordinate 127,748,123, forward strand.
CTTCTAAAAGTTGGGAAAACAAAAGCAGTGGAATTCCACTAACAAAGCAGAAATTATGAACTCAGACTGATTCCATCCCACAGCTTACACAAGGTATTGTAAATAATTCTGCTGCCCAGTTAAAAGCACCCTCGAACAGCCAGACATTTACAAGAAATCAGAATGCTTTGAATGGTAACTTGAGAATGAGTTCTCTACATTAAGTAACATGGTAAGATCTATGAATCAAAGTTATTATGAGTGTCTGCCACAGAAAATTCCACTTCTGTTATACTGTTATGTACTACAAAGCCTCCTGGTTTTCATTTTGCTTCCCATGTAAATTTTCAACATTCATGGTGCCAATATTTCTATCTGCTGTCAAACAATGAAAATCTTGCAATATAGGCTTGCTTAAATAAACAAGTGCTCACTGATAAATAAGATTTTGCTTTCTTGTTAAATAATTTTATGATGACATGATCTTTAAAACCCAGGTACCCTAGATCCAATCATCATCATGCACTTTCAGAAATATTTGCTTTTGTGGAAATCCCTACTTGCTTAATTAAGCTGTCATGCCAGGCAATGTGAAGACTTGGCGCACTTTTAATTCTCCCTCTTCCCCCCGCCCCCCCATGCTTCAAGCAATGGCTGCTTTTAACAAGACAAATTATTTCACACCTCAGATACAAGAACCCTTGTACTCCAGTGCAGGATCAATTAGCTAACAAGTTCTGTTCCCAGAGTTGAACGAGCAAATTTCCTTTGATCAGGAAGTCAGTGTTTCCTCTGAGCTCAATATAGAATAGAATGAGTTAACAAGCTTCTTTCCCAGAGCTGTGCTGAGTTCAAGGGTAATACTGGTGCTTAGACAAAAATGTTGTGGCAAGATAAGGTGCTATATAAAGTTAAATCTTGTTATTTTCACTTTTATTCAGAGGCTCTTCGAAAGTTCCTCAGATGCTTTGTGTGAGTATGACTGTTCAGAGGAGCATTGGCTTACAATACATAACAATAATTTGATATTATTAAGATAACACATTTACAAGTCACTCTTTAAAACTTACTAAGACAACACTTAAGGACTTGGACAACTACCTTAGAGTGCAAAGAAATATCACAAAACATGGTGTTACATCACAGTTACAGCTGCCTTGGGCTGACATCACAGGCACACATATTAGGGCAAATATTTAGAGTGCCATGCCATTGTGCTGTGACCTTAATCTCCTTTGCTCTTAGAATAGCTCTATGTGAAAGGTAAGGAATTGGTTGAGAGAGATGAAATATCTGCCTTATAAATTTATATCAGTTAAATATTGGTTTAATTAACTCTCATGGTTTCCCCCAAAGAATCTTGGAAATTGTAGTTTAGTGAATGTGATAGGAATTCTTTTTCAGAAGAAGAAATGACTGTTTAACCAATTTTACTTTGTGGTGTAGCTATGTTGAGATTAATATGCCTTGCATATTGAGTTCTCTTCTCCGTGATGATCATATACATGAATATCAATTAAATGCAGGGACACCACATATTTGGAGCTGATTATACACCCTTTTGCTAAATGAAATTTATATCAGTGGTTGTAATTGTCAGCTCCTTAAGTGTACTCAATAATATGTTGCTAATTATGCCTTAAGTGGTACAGTGGGGAAATGCTTGACTAACAAGCAGAAGGTTGCCAGTTTGAATCCCCACGCTGGCACTGTATCAGACAGCAGCGATATAGGAAGATGCTGTAAGGCATCATCTCATACTGCGCAGGAGGAGGCAATGGTAAACCCCTCCTGTATTCTACCAAAGAAAACCACAGGGTAGTGGTGTGCACGGACCAGTTTGGGGCCATAGAAAAGGCCTCCAGACTGGTCCGGAATTCCAGCAGTCCAGCAGTTCGGCAGAGCGGGGGAGTGTGTCTTTAAGGGGGGGCAGTAGTACTTACCCACCCCACCCCACCCCACCCCCGCCGCTCTTCCCCCTCTGGTGCTAGAGTTTCCAAAAACGTTCTTGCGGCGGCAGAGTTCCTCCCTGCCGCCCCTGCCCCTGTCGTTGTCTGTAAAGGGTTAAGGTAGAAAGAGCTGGTGGCGCGTATGCGCCCTTCGTGGCACGCGCGCTCTTCTCCGCCGCTGGCGTGTGCGTGCCAGCAGCAAAGACAAGCGCGCGTGCTGCGAAGGGCGCATGCACTCTGCCAGATCTTTCTACCTTAACCCTTTACAGACAACGACAGGGGCAGGGGCGGCAGGGAGGAACTCTGCCGCCGCAAGAACGTTTTTGGAAACTCTAGCACCAGAGGGGGAAGAGTGGCGGGGTGGGGTGGGGTGGGTAAGTACTACTGCCCCCCCTTAAAGACACACTCCCCCCAGTGTCGGACCATGCTTCTGTGGTTCCGTGCACATCCCTACCACAGGGCTCTGTGGACACCAGGAGTCAAAATCGACTTGACGACACACTTTACCTTTACCTTTAGTTCTGCCTCAGAGATATCTACTAGACCACATTGTTTTCCATGGGTTTTATAAAAGGGAAACAATAAATTAGACAGAAAAAGAATAGATGCATTGCAGAATGCATCATTAGAAAAGAATATCCATTATCTCAAATGAAGAAAATTCATTTGAAGACAAAGGAGTTTCTTCATAATCACCATCATCTGTCTTCAACATTATCTTTCATGTACTCCCTTGTCTCTGGCAGTAGCCCTCATCCCATGACCTTCAAGTTATTATTTATTTATTTTTAATTTATGTATTTATTTAATTTATATACCGTCCATCCAAAAATATCTCATGGCAGTTCACAATCAAAAATATTAACATAAAACACAATTTAAAACCATTACAACCACTTGAATACTATTTAAAAGCCAAGCTGAAAAGTGGGGTCTTTTCTTTCTTTCTTTCTTTCTTTCTTTCTTTCTTTCTTTCTTTCTTTCTTTCTTTCTTTCTTTCTTTCTCTCTCACATTTGTATACCACCCACTACCAAAGTCTCTAGGTAGTTTACAGCGATAAAACAAACCAAGACATTTTAACAATTAAAACATATTAAAATATCAAATTAAAAACTACCAAATAGCTAAAAAACTTGGCTGAAGAGAGGTATCTTTAGTTGTTTCCTAAAAGCCAACATGGATGGAGCAGCTCTAAGCTCAGCAGGAAGTGCATTCCACAGCTCTGGGGCAACTACAGAGAAGCTCTCCTTTGTCACCAGACGAGCCAGCAGCACCCTCAGACAAACCTATGCCTCTCTTGAAGATCTCCAGAGATGATAAACCTCTTATACCCAAGGGAAGCATGATCCACAACCTACGGGAGATTACTGAGAAGGCCCGTCCCAAGTTGCCACCAGATAAACTGATGGTAGCTGAAGATGGACCTCTCCTGATGATCTTAATGAGCAGTGGAGATCTTGCAGAGAAAGACGCTCTCTCAGGTAACCCAAGTCTAAGTCATTCAAGGCTTTAAATGAAATAACCAACATGTTATGTTTTGCCCAGAAACATACCAGCAGTCAGTGCAACCATTTAAGAACACGAATAATATGGTCTCTCCAGGCTACCCCTGAGACCAATCTGGCTGCCTCATTTCAGGCTAACTGAAGTTTCTGGACTATGTTCAAATGCAGCCCTTCATCGAGTGCATTGCAGTCATCCAGCCTACCCGGACTAGTTTACATTTGAGGGCTTTAAACAAAATTTCATTCAGCGGTGCAGAGTGCAACCAGAAATGGAGGGAAAGAAACCACATGCAATATACATCAGGATGTTTCTGTGGCACAACTACAGTTTTGTTTTATATCAGAGACATTTATCTTAGTACCTGGTTGGCAGTTTAGATTAGCAGGGAATCAATAGGAGACAGGGGGGAAGCTAGTGGTGTTCCAAGTGCATTCAAGGAATATAGCTGCCAGGGGCACTGGGGGCTGACATTGCAAGCCCACCATCCACCTCCACCACCCCTGGGGGTGTTGCACTCCTGCCGCGATGCTCCAGCGCACTCATGCCACCCGACGCTGCGCTCCCGTTGCCTGCTGCCACTTACCAGCCAGCTTGCCCACCTGGCAGCACACCATGCTACACTCCCCATCTCCAGCGGTGCTAGACTCCTGCTGTCTGCTGCCCCTTGGCCTCTCAGGATTAGAAGCAACTTCTGACCCTCAGCAGCTGCTAGGTGGCAGTGGGCAGCAGAAGCATAGCACTGCTGGGGGAGGGGAGCACAGCACGCCACCACAAGGGGGGGGGGACATCACAACCACAGAGAGGCACTCATGTGAGCCACGCCCCCCTCTCCAATTGCTATGTCGCTGATAGGAGGGGTGGGAGGACCATCACATTGTCCATAGGGCTTGTAGGTTTCAGGCATACCGAATTAACACAACTGATACATTGAAAGTCTGTGCCTGGAAGCAGCCCTGTTCAGACTTGTACCACTGTATTGCTTTCTCGGATTAAATATTGCTGCAATTAGACATTTATCTGTCTGACTTCAATGTGGTTGTACCTAATTAGGCATTTCTCTGTCTGTATTGTAATTAGGCATTTCTCTGATACATGGTTTCAGACAGAGTAACTTGCTCTTTATATATCCAAGAATGAACTGTCTTTCTACTTGATAAAGAGTTGCGGTAACTCAAAGCCCACATGGGCTTTCCACTTTCCCAAGCATGTGATGATCCAGAAGCAGGCCTTCCTGGGCTTTGGCTTCCTATGGAAGAGAGCGAGAGAGCGAGAGCGCTTGCATTTGAGAGGCAAATACTTGAGGCAGACCTGATCCAAGTCCTGAGGCAGTAGGTCAAGCCATCAACATCTCTCTCTTCATTTTGTGCCATCCCAGGTTCAAACCTTGTATTTCTCCTTGGTGCCCCGAAGTGCATTGAGGAGCAACTTCTCCCCTCTGTCTCCAAACCCAATTAGGGCTGTGCGGAACAATAATTGGATATGATCTGATACAGTCCACGTTGGCAACATTTTCATGGTAGTGACTGTGATGCAAATTTGCTAGTATTGGCACTACCTGATATTTTCTGTTACGTACTAGGCTGTAGCACTATCAGATGATCAGATAGTTGTTTTCGTACTGCTTTTCTCTGTTGCTGATGCCACAAAACTGGCTTGTCATAACTGGTGGTTTGCCATATATGGAAAATGCTGGGAGCAGGGGAAAGGGGAGCAGCGATGGGATTGATATTCCTGCTTTAAATAAATGCCTCTTCAGGCTTGCAACTGGTCAACATGTGCTGCAAATGGTTCATCTCCCTTTTAGTCATAGTGCTTTGGGACGAGGGATGTAGAATTGTATATTCTTGGGTGTTTCTGCAGCCATGCTCTTGGCACAACTGGTGCTCCTTAAAAATGAAACACCTTCTTATCCCTTGGGACTTTGGGTGTTTCTGCACATTGTCTGTGCCTTTGGTACAATTGTGGTTCTTCCCAAACCTTCCCAAACGAGTGTTGGGGTTTGGGATTATTTAGCAAAGCACCAAGGAAGCTACCACTCCAGTTACTGAGGGCAGAGTTTAGTTGTTGCAGCTATTTAAGTAACACGCATGGAGATTGCTGTAGTAGAGCCTAGACTAAATTGATTTAATGATGGAGTACATTTGGAGGCTATTCCCACGATCACTGGAACTTAGGGAACTTAGCCTGCTTTCCAGGGATCGTGGGAACCACTGGGCTCGTGTGTGTGCAGGGCATCCTGGAACTTCCAGGGGCCCAGCTATGAGCCACCCAGCTATCCAGGGCCCAGCTATCCAGCTATCCAGGGCCCAGCTATCCAGCCGCCCAGCTATGAGCGGCTGCTCATCTGCGGGGAGAGTGGGCTAAGCCGGCTCTCCCCGCAGAACCCCATCAGGCACTTCACACGTGTCGTAGATGCACCGGGACTCCATCTCCAACATCGAGTAGGGTTTGTACTCATTAAAGGATCAAGCAGGAGTATATAACAAAAGTCTTATTAAAGAAGCCAGGTTCAACATCCAAGTCCCTCCTGCTCCTACTCCATGCTAAAATAACAAGCACTTCCTAGTAGCTGCTCCTTCTATCTGTATCTAAACCCCCCCCCATGTTGCTGTGTAATTGTTCCTGACTGCTGCCCTACCTCCCCTACTTAGTTCCACATACATTAACAATAAAATTTCACAAGACAACCCCATTTACCCCTTTTGTTTAGACACTGAGGTGCTTCACATGAGCAGTGTGAAGTGCCATAAGGGGGTTTGCGGGGAGAGTGGGCTTGACAGGGTTAGTGGAGCATGTGCTCTGCTAACCTCATTTAACAGGGGGGGGGGATTTGAGAGGGCTGGCTGCCAGGAGCCACATGGCTCCCATTGCAGCACACAAGCAGCAGAAACCAGGCTGGGCTCCCTTAGCCTGATTTCTGCTGCTCATGAGAATAGCCTTACTGTCTTTTAGGTGGTGGGGTCTCTGAACCAATCTACCTGCCCAAGTCCTGATCTGTTTAGCTAGTGGAGAAGTATTTCCTTCCTGTGGCATCTGAAGATGAGTTAGCCATCCTCTAGCTCTAGGGGAATCTGGATTGACTCCAGCTGGAGATTCAGATAGTGGAATGGAATCCTTTCCCTCCTGGAGTCACCTCCCTTCACTCTCTTCATAATAAGAACATAGGAAGCTGCCATATACTGAGTCAGACCATTGGTTTATCTAGCTCAGTATTGTCTTCACAGACTGGCAGTGGCTTCTTCAAGGTTGCAGGCAGGAATCTCTGTCAGCCCTATCTTGGAGAAGACAGGGAGGGAACTTGGAACCTTCTGCTCTTCCCAGAGCAGCTCCATCCCCTGAGGGGAATATCTTATAGTGCTCACACATAAAGTCTATCTTGGAGATGCCAGGGAAGGAACTTGGAGCCTAGATGCTCTTCCCAGAGTGGATCCATCTCCTAAGGGGAATATCTCACAGTTCACACTTCTAGTCTCCCTTTCATATGCAATCAGGGTGGACCCTGCTTAGCTAAGGAGACAAGTCATGCTTGCTATCACAAGACCAGCACTCCTCTCTTCAGCTGAATCCAAGTCTGTTATAGGCTGGCTGCTGCTCCTCGAATGTTAATTTGATTGTATTGGGAGATTTCAATGGAGTTGTTTCGACATCTTTGGATAGAAAATCCGATTTATCGGATAAGAACTTACAAGGTAAACTTCCTAAAGCATTTTTTGAATTAGTAGAACATATGGACCTTTATGATTTATGAAGAATTAAAAATTCTAATGCAAAAGAATATACCTATTTTTCTGAAAGATACCAATCACATTCAAGGATTGATATGGTTTGGACATCTAAAACTATTATATCTTATATGAAAAGAATGGACATTTTACCTAGGACGTTTTCGGATCATAATCCAATTTACTTTGCATGGAAGAAGGAAGGTGCGACTTCATTTTGGTGGAGACTGAACAAATATCTTTTGAAAAAACCAGATGTGGTCGAGAAAGCCAAAAAGAAGTTAAAGGACTATTTTGAATTGAATTTAAATCAAGGATTGGATAATAAAACTGTCTGGGATGCAAATAAAGCGGTTTTGAGAGGTTTTTTCATACAGCAAAATGCATATTTTATTGAAAAAAGAGGTATTATTGATGCAGATCTCCAAAAAGGAAAGGGAACTGGTATGGACTAAAGACAAGAAGAAGGTTTCTCAAGCTATTAAGATTCTACAACAACAACTTTCTATGTTAATAGCAAATGAACTCGAACAAAATTTGAAATATATTAAGCAAAGATCATTTGAGTCTGCAAATAAACCAGGCAAGTTGCTAGCTTGGAAAATTAGATCCGAGAGGAAGAAAAATTTTATATCTAACATACTTACAAAAAATGGGCTCTCTTATAATGGAAAGGAAATAAGGATGGAATTTTTCAAATATTCAGAACTATATAAAGGCAAAATAGAAGATTAAAAAATTGAGCAATTTCTTAGATCTAAAAATATTCCAAAACTTTCTCATCAAGAAATAGAAATTATGAATGCTCTAATAACAGTTATGGAATTAACAGAAGCAATAAATCAAGCTAAATCCAACAAGGCCCCAGGGCCTGATGGACTCTCAGCTTTGTATTATAAGTCATTTAAAGACCAAATTTTACAACCTCTTCTATGAATGACATTTTACAAAAAGGGATTATGCCAGATTCATGGAAATATGCAAATATTACAATAATTCCTAAGCCAGATCAAGATCCAATATTAGTTAAAAATTATAGACCAATATCACTTTTAAATAATGATTACAAACTCTTTGCTGTTGTTTTGGCAAGAAGAATGAAAGTGATATTAAGAGACTTTATTCATGAAGATCAAGCTGGCTTTTTGCCAAAGAGACAATTGAGAGATAATGTTAGAACAGTCTTAAATGTATTGGAGTATTATGAAAAACATAATGACAAACAGATGGTGATGATTTTTTTGGATGCAGAGAAAGCTTTTGATAATATTTCGTGGCAGTTCATGTGGGGACTATTAGAGGAAATAACTGCGGGTAATAACTTTATTAGAGCAATTAAAACTATTTATTCGGAACAATATGCTAAGATTATTGTAAATGGAGAATTATCAGACAATTGTGTAATACAAAAAGAGACTAGACAAGGCTGTCCACTCTCCCCATTGCTTTTTATATTGGTTCTAGAAGTGCTTTGTAGAAGTATTAGAGAAGATGATGAACTACATGGTCCCAAAATTGGGAGACAAGAATATAAGTTGAGAGCCTTTGCAGATGATGTTGTGTTATTTTTAGAAAATCCAATGGACAAGATTGAAAGACTTTTGGACAAGATATAGCAATTTGGCCAGTTGGCTGGATTTTATATAAATAAGACTAAAACTAAAGTTTTGACTAAAAATATAGATCAGAAAACTAAAGACAGATTATTTGAAATAAGTGCGTTAAGAGTGGAGAAGAAAGTGAAATATTTGGGTGTTTGGTTAACAAATAATAATTCTTTGTTGTTTTCTAATAATTATGTTAAAACATGGAACTCAATGAAAAATGATTTGCAAAGATGGTCCAAAATGAATCTATCTTTAATGGGAAGAATCTCAGTGGTGAAGATGAATGTTTTACCTAAAATGTTATTTCTCTTTCAGACTATTCCTATAATTAATAATATGACTTGTTTTAGGCAATGGCAGACGGATATAACTAAGTTTGTTTGGCAGGGGAAAAGACCAAGAATAAATTTTAAGAATTTAACAGATGCAAAGGAAAGAGGTGGCCTTACCTTGCCAGATTTAAGGTTGTATTTTGATGCTGTATGTTTGACATGGCTAAAAGAATGGATAACATTGAGAAACCCTAGAGTTCTTGATCTGGAGGGATTTGACAGAAGGTTTGGATGGCATGCTTACTTATGGTATGAAAAAAGTAAAGTACATAAAGATTTTTTGAACCACTATGTAAGAAGGAGTTTAATGAGGGTATGGTTAAAATATAAAAATTGGTTAGAACCAAAAACTCCGTTATGGATATCTCCGATCGAAGCTTTATCACGTAAAGAAGTAAATATGCAGGTGTCTGGGGGTATTTATAGAGATCTGTTGCATTTTCATGGAAAGGATTGTAAGTTAAAAACTTTAAATGAAATACAAAATGTGGTAAGAGATTGGTTTCAGTACTATCAGTTAAATGAGATTTATAAGAAAGACCTTAAAGTTGGATTTGAGGATCAGATTTCGAATTTTGAGAAGGAACTATGTCAAGATGATGAAAAATTAATTTCTAAAATGTATAAATTGTTACTTTTAGAGGAGACAAGAGAGGAATTGGTTAAAACAACTATGATAAAGTGGGCTCAAGATGTTGGACAGAATATAGAAATGGCAGCCTGGGAAAAGTTATGGAAGAATGATTTAAAATTCACTGCTTGTTATACTTTGAAGGAAAATTATTATAAAATGATGTACAGATGGTATTTGACACCAAAAAAACTGGCATTAATGTATAAAAATGTTTCAAACAAATGTTGGAAGTGTGGGGATTCTGAAGGTACTTTTTTTTCACATGTGGTGGACTTGTGGGAAGGCTAAGGCCTATTGGGACATGATATATAATGAATTAAAGAAAATATTTAAAGTGACATTTCCTAAGAAGCCAGAATCCTTCCTGCTAGGAATAACACAAGGAGAAATTTCTACAAATAACTTAACTTTTTTCCTGTATGCGTCTATGGCGGCTAGAATAACATATGCACAGAAATGGAAGACTAATGAATTGCCTTCAAAAGAAGATTGGCTGATAAAAACTATGGAATATGCAGAGATGGCAAAACTTACAACACTGATAAAAGATCAAAGCTTAGAACGTTTCAGGGAAGATTGGAAACCTTTTTTGTTGTACTTAAAGAATTATTTTCCTAATATGGATCTTACAGCTGGATTTGAAGTTTGAAATGCAGGTTGGGTAGACTAATGGTTTTTTCTTTTTTCTTTAAGCTTTAAATTTGTGTTTTTTAAAATTAATATTATAATAAGGTAAACTTTATAGTTTTTATTTCACGAAAAGAGGTGTGCGGGAAGTCCAATTGTGTTTATTATGGATGTTATGATCATTGTTAAAAATTAATAAAAATTAAATTTCAAAAAAACCAACAAAAAACAGGAAGTCTCATTAAGCACCCAAAGTAAAGTTGGTTGTTTACTATGGTATCCAAAATCCTCAATAATTAGAGCTGCAATGGTTAATTGTTTAGATTAGTTGATTAAAAAACTTTAAACATCTAAAAAGAACAACTTGTGAGTTCACACAATCATGCAAACCGGGGTAGAATGCCTCATGCCTTAATTTTGATGATTGTGTGATCATATTATTTCCTAATGGACCATTATAATCTATGGGCAGATGCACTGAATGATTCAGTCCAGGTAGGTACAATTATGAATTGCATGGTTTGATCATCACTTGCATCGGATCTGATTTGATCATTTTGTCCAGGCACAACCTTTCCCTTTCTTCTACTGCCCTCACCTTTTGCTTGCCCTTGATGCATCAAGAACAATGATAAACAACTTCTCCCTCCTGCACCAAAACCGATGCCTTTCCCTTCAACACCTCTTTACCTGATATGGGGCAGCAGCAACCATATCAGCAGCAACCATATCACTATACCCACTTATGCTCCTCCTCAACTCTCTCAGGGCTTCCAACTTCCCCACTCTCCCCTAGGGGTGTGCAAACAGGTTTGAAGACAAACTAGTTCAAACTCAAACCAGTTCGGTTTGAAGGTTTGGGGTTGAGCTGAACCACCCCCCAGTTTGGCTCGACCCCAGACTGAACAACACCCCCCGCCCAGGTCGGGGGTTCATCAAACCTTTTTTTAATCCCCCTTTTTAAAATTACCCCCTTCAGGGGGGTTGTCTGAGGTGGCGGGGGGTTCACAGAGGTTCCCTTCCCACTGCCAGCCTTCCCTCCTTCCAAAACGGTCCCATTCGGCCATTTTTTGGCCCGTTCGGGCCTTTCCCCCAGCATGGTAGCCAAATTGGAGGGCACAATGGGCCTCTGCATGGCCTGATATTTAAAAAATGTTTTTCATTCACAACCCTCACCCCCCCAGACCAGACCGAATGGGGGGGGGTGTTTGAGGGGATGCCGGTCCGAACTGGTCTGGTCTTGTTTGGGTCCGGTTTGGACTCTAACTGGACCAGACCAGCCGGTTCCATGGATGCCCCTACTCTCCCCGTCAGCAGGGGATGGGAATTAGAGCAAGTGTGTGTCCACTGAAAGCAAGGAGAGTGGAGAAATTAAAAGCCCCAAGAGAGATGTGGAGAAGTGTGAGCAGAGGCAGCAGGGATCTGGTGAGGCAGCAGCTGAGGCAGAGGGGGCACTCTTGCTGCCACTGCCTTCAATCCATCACCTGAGGCAACTGCTTCAATGGATCCCATCCATGCTCATGGAAGGGTTGGCCCTGAGTTGGGGTGTCTGTGTAGTTTAACCCCCCCCACCAGATATACAATTAGTAGATAGATGGAGGCAAGCAGCATATGCAGTTCTACAAGGATTCAGATCACCAGAGAGAGAGACACCTTTGCACCCCAAAATGCCTTCATCCAATTCTCTGTTCTTTCTCTCTGTCCTAGTTGCTTTTGTTTCTTCAAAACAAATTTAATGACTTTCCCCATTTCCAATTTTGTAGAGAGTTCTCTGTATTAAGAGTCCATCTTCTAACAATCAACCCCCAAAAGAAACATAAGAACACCAGGCTAGGCCTGTTTAGTCCAGCATCCTATATTCCACAGTAGCACACCAGATGCTCTTGAAAGCTCACAAGCAAGAGATGAAGGCATGCCCTCTGTTCTGCTGTTGCTCCCCTGCAACTGGTAATTCAGAGGCATCCTGTCTCTGAACCTGGAGGTAGCCTATACTAGTAGCCATTGATAGTCCTTTCCTCCATGAATTCATGTAAACCACTTTTAAAGCCATCTGAGCTGGTGGCCATCTTCACATCTCATAGAGAGAATTCCAGAGATTAATTATGTGCTGTGTGGAAAAGTACTTAGCAGGGGGAGAGTAACTGTAAAGTAAATTTCCTGGCAATCAGTTTCATGGGATGGTGGAGTTCCAGTCATGAGTGAGAGAAAAGTTTATCTCTCTCCACTCTCTCCACATTATTTTATAGACCTCTGTCTTGTTTCCCCTTAGTGTTCACATCTACTTGGACATTATTTTGTCAGACCTTGATCAGACTTAGCTCTGCACCCCCGCAGTGATGTAGATAGGCTATACTTCCCTCACAGCTCATGTGGAAGAGGAATGCTGCAAGTTCATCAAACAGCTGAGGAGGAGAAAAGAGGCCTTGAAGAATAGATCAAGGACAGTGAAGAAGATGCACTTGAAATGGTCAAGAAAGAGAAACTATTCAACATCAGTGAAACAAAGCAGGCCTACAAGAAAGAACAAGTCAAGAACGGAGCAGAAAAATGGAAAAATAAGCCACTGCATGGTCAATATTTGCACAATATAAGTGGAAAATCAGACATCACCAAGACCTAGCAATGGCTTAAGAACAGCAACTTGGAGAAAGAAACAGAGGGTTTAATACTGGCTGCACAAGAACAGGCAATAAGAACAAATGCAATAACAGCAAAAGTCAAAAAATCAACAACAAACAGCAAGTGCCACCTTTGTAAAGAAGCAGGTGAAACAGTGGACCACCTAATCAGCTGTTGTAAAAAGATCGCACAGACTGACTACAAACAAAGGCATGACAAGGTAGCAGGGATGAGACACTGGAACATCTGCAAAAAATACAAGCTACCTGTAGCCAAACATTGGTGGGACCATAAGATTGAAAAAGTTGAAGAAAATGAAGATGTAAAAATATTATGGGACTTCTGACTACAAACAGACAAACATCTGCCACACAATACACCAGATATAACTGTAGTCGGGAAGAAAGAAAAACAAGTTAAAATAATCGACATAGCAATACCAGGGTATAGCAGAACAGAAGAAAAAGAAATAGAAAAAATCACAAAATGCAAAGATCTACAAATTGAAATTGAAAGGCTGTGGCAGAAAAAGACCCAAATAATCCCAGTGGTAATTGGTGCCCTGGGTGCAGTTCCAAAAGACCTTGAAGAGCACCTCAACACCATAGGGGCCACAGAAATCACCATCAGCCAATTACAAAAAGCAGCTTTACTGGGAACAGCCTATATTCTGTGACGATATCTATAACAACACCAACAACATTGACAATAAAATTCAGTCATCCCAGGTCCTTGGGAAGGACTCAATGTCTGGATAAAACAAACCAGTCAGTAACAGCTGTCTGACTGTGTAAGCAAGAAATAATAATACTTCCTTTTGTTGGTCCTAAATTTCCTGGCAATCAGTTTCATGGGATGATGGGGTTCCAGTCATGAGTGAGAGAAAAGTTTATCTCTCTCCACTCTCTCCAAACCATTTTATAGACCTCTGTCTTGTTTCCCCTTAGTGTTCACATCTACTTGAACATTATTTTGTCAGACCCTGATCAGACTTAGCTTTAAGGTACAACCATAACAATACTCTTTACTGATGGACCCAACATGAGCCATTAGCTTGCGTACTATGTATAAGGGGGATCCATCCTGCTAAGCACAAGCAAAATGGATTTGGATCAAAGGTACAAAACAAAGGCCATTTTACTCTTGAGCTGTTTTATAGGTTATATTGACCTGCTATGCAACATGTCACTGTTGTTCCTACTACGTTTTAAC